>NW_020273062.1:0-383004 GCF_003268045.1 Sipha flava
TAATTAAAAAATTGCAATTTGCATAGATGTCTTTATCATACGACTTCAAAAGTTCTATATTATCCAATACATTGTACATTGTATTATTACTTTTACACTTGGCTTTACATAATTTAAATTCAGACTTGAATATATTTTCGTTATTGTAAGTACTTATATTCAAATTCAATAATTCTGAATACTTTTCCCATAAATGTGATTTTACTCTTTGTAGTTCTTCAGCATTTAATTGACATATTTTGTGAGGAAGTAAAAATGATAAAACTATTTCTATCGGAACAGTATTTTTATTAATTCTTTGGTTAAAATCTGTAATAATGGGATAAACCAATTTTTTTATAATAATCTTCAACTGTATCAGATGGGATGTGGGGCTATAAGTTTGTTTCACTGAAAGTCTTGGCATACAATTAACTATATTTATTTTTTCTGAAATGTTTAGAATGGTTTTCTAAATCCTATTAAATGTAATGTTTACTTGGCTTAGTACTACAAACTATTATATCGTACCTATACACAAAAAGATAAGATCAATTTTTTATTATTATTTATTAGTGTACCTGTGATTTTAATAAGTATAGTGCATACAAATCGTTATACTGCATAGTTCTGATTGATAGTTTATCGTAATTCATTGGGTAGGTATGTTATTATTGTTATAAGCTATTATTAAATTTATGGGTATCGTATTTTGTATTAAGTCTATTCTAACCATAGGCTTTTGATTTTTAACTTTTGTAGTCGTATAACAAATATATAAAATTAGAACTTAAGTGTAATACATTTTAATATAATAAGCTCAAGGGGGGGGGGGGGTATTTACCCTATTGGCACTCCCTTGGATCCGCCACTAGATGAAATTACCTAAATCTTCATAATTGATTTGTCTAAAATCAGTGCTCGAATTGGGGGGGGGGGGGCAGGGGAATGGAACTCCTCCACTATTTTTTTTTTTGCGTACCCCAACTATATTTTTCACCAGAACGGGGAGACACCACGTTCATCCTAATTGATGTCAAAAATAAATTTTATGTGAATTCCAATTTTCGTCAATTGGAAAATTAATTTTACGATTTATAATATCTAAACTATTTTTATAATTAAAGATTATATAGTGGTTATGATAAGGGACAACGTCGTCATTTCTAGAAAAATATAAATAGTAATGTCTGTGAGTTTGGTGTATTATACTTTATACATTGTACGGTTTGTTATTAATATTGGCGTTCGACGATATCGTCATTTCGGAAAAAAATAAATGTCCTCACCACGACCTTAGACTAATCTTCTAAGGCCGTGGCCTGCACTAAAGAGTAAAAATAGATAAAAACAAAAACCAAATATATGATTATACGAGTATCATTCGATTCATGAGACTGCTTGATCGCCTACAGTTAATTAAATTGTATTATTATACAATAATTAACATTATTATTTTATTTTTATTTTCTATTGTAACATATAGGATGTTGGTATTGCTATCAAAATATATTATATTTAGAATTTAAATATTTGTTTAGCTGAAAAGTGGTATTCAAAATATATATTGAAGGATGCTGGAGGGGTGAAGAGGGACGAAACCCCCCACGGGTCTGTGTCAAATAATTGCGCACGTGGAAACTTAATTTTTCCCAATTCGAGCACTGTCTAAAATGCAGGCCCGTACTGGCTACCTTTAAGAGAGGGAAAAATATATTTATAGGGCGCCAACTATAATTATAAATATACCACTTCAAAAGAAAAATTAGTGTCTATAATCATAATGTCTACCTATGATTGTTTTGTTTAGAAACTTGAAACTACCACCTGAAGATGTTAAACACAAATTATGATTTATTCTGCGATTTTTAACAAAATAAAAATAAAAATAATATGTTTCATAGTGTTTTATTCAGTTTTTTTTTCCATAGTAGGTAAGTTGTTTTAACAATTAAGAAAATAAATTGTGCAGTTACTTTTAAAATTTAATTTAATTTATATTTGATATAAAAACATAAACCGTAACAGCTTTTTAATTAATCAAAAAAAAAGTACACAAACTTAAGAATTAACTTATATCTTTTTATGTGAGTAGACGTTGCATTTCTTTACTGTTCAAACATAGAGCATTTATGATTTGATCTCCATCAACTTGATTTACTATGTCTCTTTCACACTGCATTAAGAATAATGATTCTAAATTGTCTTGCACAATAGTGGACCTTAATCGCGTTTTTAATAATTTTAATTTTGAAAATGACCTTTCACAGGTCACTTGTGGCAGAGGCAGAGTCAATAAATATTTATACGCTTTGTACAATTCCGTGTATTGTAAGGAATACATGTTATAATCAGTGATTATACGCAATGCGCATGATAGACATACATTACACTCTTTTACTTTA
The DNA here is from genome assembly GCF_003268045.1 of Sipha flava. Lineage (NCBI taxonomy): Eukaryota > Metazoa > Arthropoda > Insecta > Hemiptera > Aphididae > Sipha > Sipha flava. The sequence goes on from NW_020273062.1 coordinate 2,385, forward strand.
CACAACTTAAAATCGTCCTCATTAGCCCATTCATCATCATCAACGGTATCGATTTGACTTGAATCTTCATACGTACTCTGTAAACCAACTTCACAAATTAAAGGCCAAGATGTAGCAAAAGAAATAAGTTCTTCTTTGAGCTTTGGCTGATCAATAGAGGGTAAAAGTTCACATATTTTAAATAAAGCATTAGATGATAAACCATTTTTTCTTATATCATCAAACCTTTGAGGGTCGAAACATTCTAAATCTGTATATAAAATCCGATGAGCTAAGAATCGTACCTTCTAAACTATTTATAATAGTGTCCATTGTAAAATTAAATATTTTTATACAAAATTGATCGATTTCTTCTGTGGAAACTTCTTCATCTCGGGTTAATTCACCGTCCATACGTTTCACAGTGCGTTTTCGTTTCTTCGGAAGGTTTTCTTCTATTTCAATATCACGAAGAAGCTCCTTTTCATCAATTTTTTTAACTACAAAGTCTACGAATGTTTTAGCAGCTTTTGTTATATCACAAAAACGGTTTCTAACCGATTGTAAGCTTTTATGGGCACTAGAAACATGACGCCAAGCTTGAATGTAATCTAGATGTTTTGTTTGAAGGTAATCGGATAGCGGTGTTATTATTTTAAATATCTGCAGAAACATCATTGCGACTAAAACGGTTTCATAAGAGCAAAACTTTTTCATTAAACTAAGACTGTCGTTTCTAATTTTTGAATTAAATTGGTTAGAAATTGATATTTCGTATAGAGCTACTAATAGTTGAATGTAAGCAAATTTTGACTCATTTTCTGGACTTAAATCACCTTTAATCCAAAAATCAATCCTACCAAATATTTTAACAATTGCGTCATTTCTGCTTCTCCACCTAGTTGCTACACTAGCAGCTAGTTTTAGCGATGGATTTTCTTTATGGTACACAGCTAACCTTTTATAGGATTCCTTAAAAAATACGAATGCCTCTTGAACAAGATTAAAAAATGACATACAAGGAGTCAAACATTGAGTTGTATCAGAAAGAACTAAATTTAATACATGCGCATAGCACCATGTATGAACATGATTAGTGATTACTTCAGACAATTTAGCGGTTACACCATTGTAATGACCACTCATGTTAGCCGCACCATCAAAAGCGTTCGCCACACAATTATTCAGTGGTAAATCAAGTTCAGCCAATGTATCCTTTAAAGTTTCAAAAAGTGAATTCCCAGACGTCGAAGTTACGTGTTTCAGCCCTATTAACCGTTCACATACTTCATTATGTGGTACATATCTAAGGACAATCGAGCATTGATCATATGATGATAAATCCATTGTTGTATCCATCATAACAGAAAATATTTTGGCTTTTTTAACTTCTCTTGAGATCATATTTTTAATTTCCTTACCAATCAACTTTATTATTGTAGTTACTGTAGTTGCACTGAGAAATGTAACTAGATTTCCTCTTCCAATTTTAGTAGTGGTCTTCAATGCTTTCATATTTATATTTTGTGCTCTATCATGATGCTCCTTACTTAATTTAATCGATTTTTCTATGTGAGATTTCAATATATTTTCAGATTTCGACAGTAATAAAATGATTTCCAAGAAATTGCCATGGTTTAACGAGGAATCATCTAATTTATAAGCTGCTTCACTTTTGTCGCCTCTAAATGGTAATCCTTGCTTACCAATTAATTTTATGACTTCAATAATCTGCAATAGTACACATCGCCTTTCATTAACTTCAATTTTTCTTTTTTGCAATTGTTCACCACACAATAAATGTTGAACCGTCTTTTCCCTTTTTTCTCTGATGTATGCTTTGACCGATGAATTATGATGTTTTGATATTTCGTGTTCTTTAATTCGTTGACTTGTATGTTTCCAGTCATTGAATCCAGAGCAAAACTTAGAACTTTCATCGCTATAAGCTAAGCATACACTACAAAAGAGCTTCTGATTGTTTTCATCATATGTCAACCATTTACGATTAAATTTACAATCCCCTTGGTCACTAAAAAATATTTTTTCATTAAATGGTAAAGAAATTAATGAAGAATTGGTCGGTTGAATTGGATGAAAAATAAAAAAGTTGACTATATCAATACTTTTCGGCTTACAAAAATAGTTTATAACTTCATCGATTTTTTCATTAGCGAATAATTTTTGCACAATTTCTCCAGTTATATCTTGATGATATTCTTGTCTTATTTCTATTGTTTCTACCAATACTTCTTTTGAATTTTCATTGATTTCCGCATCTTGATTTTTATATTTAAGAAAATCTATATTTGATTCTTTTACTTTAACTTTAGTTGTTATTTCATGTATTTTTTCTAATTCTGCTAACTCTAGTTTTTCATTCTGATTTTTGTTGATCTGATCTCGTTCATCTGGTTTTGGGTTTTCTAAGGAAGTTTGGCTTGATTCTCCAACAACGTTATTTGTATAAAAATGAGTTATTTTTTGAGAAGAATTAGCAGACATTTGAAATGCTTTCATTTTCTTGGCCACCCGAAATTCGTAACCACTCTTCTTTTTCTTTTTTGAATCCACAGAAACTAAATATATTAAAATACTTGAAAAGTGTACATTAACCTTATCTAATCTAAATAAATAAACCTTAACTAATCAAAATTAAACTATTGCGATTCAACGTGACAAAACGCCCTCGTACGCCATTGCCCGAAAATAATAATAAAAAGTTTTAATATTTTAAGTATCGTTCAATGACAAGTATTGAATTGAGCTCTAATCAAATCAATAATTAATGTTCTTTATGTAAGCCATAAGGAGTACGATCAATTCACTATAATAAGTATAAATAAAATGCGACATCTCGATTCGTTTGAGAATTTTGTAAAAATTACGGCTATGTGTTTATTTTAACATTTAACATAATATTCCAATAATAATTTTAAAATATCCAGATTTTGAAGTTATAAATCGAATTTCAAAAAAATCTTCAATGGGATGACAGTGGCATCTATTCATGGTTCTATTTTATATGGTCTGTGGAAAAACCGAAATAAACACAATAATCAATATACACACACGTCTTACATCGATTACGGTGTTCGGATTTCACAAGTCATATCTATAACTAGTTCAATAGTTATAATATAATAAATGATAACAAAACAATTATTTACATAATATTACTGTAACAGTAGTAATACTAATACTTATGCATTATAATTTCAAAATATATAATTTGTATAATATAATACACATATAAAAAAATAGGTACACTCTAATATATAGTAAATATATATTAAAATTATATAAAAAAAATGGGAAGAGGGGCGCTAATTTCTAAATTGATCATGGGGCGCACTGGGAAAACTCCCGGTGTCCCAGTGGACCAGTACGGGCCTGCTAAAATGTATCTCTTAATGCAAGTAAAGCTAACATGTTGAGTCTTTCTTCTGTCATGGATATTTGGTGCCGGTTTTTAATCAACTTTAAATGAAAAAAAGAAAGAAAAAATTATTGAATTATTAAACAAAGGTTTTTTATTTGTGTGATTTGTGTTAAGGGTCCAATTATGATGTAGGCCCATAGGTTTTAGCCTATGTAGCCTGCACTTAAATCCTACCCTGATGTATAATATAGTCATTCAGTCGGATTATGTAAATTATTTAATAAGTATAATTGACAAATTCGATATTTTTTTAATGACTATTGCAACACTTTTCATAACGTGCAAAAACATTTAAGTATAAAATCTATGATAGTAAATGTATTCTTATTATTTTTTGTTATTGTATTAAAACTCTTTGTCATGTTTATTATATTTTATCAGCAGAATTTATGGGGATGAGTTTACAATAGATCTTTTATAACCTTTTTTCTTCATATGAAGTTTACAGTCATCCAAAAATGTTCATTAGATTACGATAATTATTTCAATTTTTTTCCAATTATATTTTATGCTTTAACGGGCTGCGATTTTTTCTATATGAAAAAATTTAAACATAATTAATCAACAAAATTTATTTATTGTTTAAATTATTTCATAATTTTTTTAATTTATTGTTTAGTATTATTATTTTATTAATTTTTCCCCTATGTTACTTAAATCAAAAAATGTATTTCCCTATATTGCATTAAAATGACGTTTATTATTTAATAAATGAATAATATTTATCAATGGGCTATTATTTGCTGTTTCATATTTACATATACGTTATATACGTATATCCTAGAGCAGGGGTCTCCAACCTTTTTTTACCGCGGGCCAAATTTGATATACGCTTTGGCATCGCGGGCCAACATTTTTAGAAAAATAGATAGGTTATAAAATTGAGCAATAAATAATAATAAATAAGATTTATTTAAAAAATGTATGTTTATTTATATAATTTTTTTTTATTTTATAATTCAAAATTTCGTTTTATTATGATAAGAGTAAGTTATTTAGTGAGACGTTTGGAACTGCTTGTCTTTTAAAATGTCTTGATAGTTTGCATCAAACTTTGTGGTTCCAATTAGCAGCGTCGCTTGTAAATGTTCGTCACTTAAGTTAATTCTGTACTTAGATTTGACATATTTCATTTTTGAAAATGTCTGCTCACATAAGTATGTTGAGCTAAATATTGATATCATTTCACGCGCATGTTTTTTGAGATTTGGAAATGATTCCTCTGGCAACATGGCGTAAAATTGTTGGAGACTAGCTTCCTTGAAATAGTCTTTGAAATTGTTGTTTGATATGAGCTCGATAACTTCAAACTGAAAGTCTGTCGGTAAAGTTTCTATTTTTAATGCAAATGGATTTTCAAAAATTCGATTACGGTCTTCTGCACTTTGGAAATCTCTAAACCGGGTCTGGAACTGCTCTTTTAAATAGGTGAGAACTCCAACAGCAAAATCGGTGGGGAATTCTTCATCATTTTCAAGTTTGAATTTGTTGCATGTTGGAAAATGGGCAAGATTTTTTTCTATTAATTGATTTGTGAATAGATTTAGTTTTAATTTAAAAGCTCTAATGTAGGAATATGTATCTGAAATCAACGAGTTAGCTCCTTGCAACTTTAAATTTAACTCATTAAGGAGCTGAGTTATATCGACGAGAAAAGCTAATTTCTATAGCCATGTCAAATCAGTTAACTCAGTTATAACACGATTTTTTTCTGTCATAAATGTGTCGATTTCTGAACGAAGATAAAAAAATTTTTTCAAGACGTGACCTCGGCTGAGCCAACGAACTTCGCAATGATAGGGAATATCTGGGTACTCGCTTTCAATTTCAGCAAGAAAGTTCTTAAACTGACGGTGACTGAGAGCACTTTTTCGAATATAATTTACATTCTGCACAACAATATTCATAACTTCAGATATTGGTGCATTTTTCCCACACAAAGCTTGCTGGTGTATTACGCAGTGAATAGCCATTGATACTGCTGCACCAGTCTCCAATACAGCTTTACAAATATTTCCAACCAAACCTGTATGTACTCCACTCATGTTGTGTCCACCATCAGTAGTTACGCCTTTTAAAATGCTAAATTCAAGACCCAAAGTAAAAATAGATTCTTTTACCTTCAAAAAAATTTCATTACCAGTACATGAGTTTTTCATTGAGTGGACGGCGGCCAATTCTTCGGTTATTTCAAAAGATTCATTGACTCTGCGAACGAATAAAAGCACCTGCGCTAAGTCTGAAGTGTCGGTAGATTCATCCAAAGCAATTGAAAAATATTTAAAGCTTTTAGCAATATCTTTTAATTGACGAATAATATCATTTCCGAGATCTGTGGTACGTCGCGCAATTGTATTCGCTGACAAGCTAATACCGGTGAATTAATTGATTTTATCGGGACAAATCTCTTCAACTGTCTTCAAAATGCACTCCTTTACAATTTGGCCATCAGTAAACGGTTTTCCGGCTATCGCTAGAGTACGAACTACTTGAAAACTTGCTTTTACGAGAGATTCATTTTGACATGACCGTTTAGTAAAAATTGACTGTTGAGCTAGTAAATTCTGTTTTAAGATTTCAAATTTGTCCGATCATAGCTTACCAGATAGGTCGTTATATGTAGATCTTTTATAATGTCTACCAATATTATATTCTTTCAAAACAGCAACCTTTTCCTTGCAAATAACGCATAAAGCAACATTATTTTGTTTAATGAAGAAATAGTCATTATTCCACTTTTTTTTAAAAACACGGCACTCTGTATCGACTTTCCGTTTTTTACTTAAACTCATATTTATTTTAATACAGCACAGAGCACTACACTCGATAATAAATGACACTTAACTACAATAATCATAAAAACTGATTCTACATAATTTATAAATTATACCCGATACACTACAGTGGACTCACGCAGTTAGAAAAACCCGTCGATTACACGTTCGATAGCAGTATTATTACAACGGAAAAAGTCGATCATATCTTATCTGACAATCGCGTAAGTTTTGAGTAGAATATTAGGCAGATAAGTGTGATTGACGAGTTTTTCTATTATTAGTGTTAGTATATATTTACAAACATTATAAATTGTTATGAATAATACCAAAAGAAAAAAAATAATAAATTTATTTTATTTTATTAATTAATTAAAAAAATAAAAAATAAAAATAAAAAATAAAAAATAAAAAATAAATTAAACTAATGAAAATTAATATTAATATTAATGTTTTTTTATATATTATTTTTAAAACATTATTTAGCTAGGTGGGCCGGTGTAAAAACCTTGGCGGGCCGGATTCGGCCCGTGGGCTGTAGGTTGGAGACCCCTGTCCTAGAGAATTAGTTCTCGTATTTAGAAATGTATATCAAAGGTTATGAAGCAACAAAAATAATCATATTCTAATATATACCCATAAATAATCAATGTTTAAAAATATCTGACTGATCTAAATAGATAAGTATTTGGTCCTAAACATTTTTACATGTATACAATTTTGAATAGTTTACTGACGCAGTCAGTCGAAAATGTTGATATTGTATATATATATATTATAGTATAGTTTCTATTTCTAGTTTTCAATGCAATTTCCATCGAACGATAATAATAAATAATCTACAGGGTTTATAGTATCAAGTGCCCTATGTGTACGTTCTATATAAGTAAGAATATTAACTTGCCTTTAAATTAAAAAAAAATAATCCATCTATACCTATTCCAAAGGTGTGCAGAACAAGTCGTTAAAACATTGGTACATTATAATTTATCATATATTTTAATTTAACAATTTAAATTAATGCATGAATAGAAAATTAATGGATTTAAAGAATAAACCGCTTGCTCAGTATTAATTTGTGATATGAAAGGTCAACTATTGTGCTAGTATAATACATGCAATACAATTGCATATGATAAGTTCCGATTGAAACGTACACACATACTAAGTTTATTTTTATTTATGAACTTTGTTTTTACTGTGGATCGTTTTAAAATCATTTGAATTATTATAATCTGTTGATAAACATGTTTTAAGAATTATAATACCATATATCTACTTAAACTATGAGACATTTTATCAAATGAAAGCAATATTGGTACACACTTTCAAAATCATTGCTTACCTAAACCTTTTTATACATTACTATATGTTTTAAGAATCAATCTGGTGTCAAATTACCAACTACATTTTCTTTATTTAAGATAAAAAAATTTAAAATCTCAATTTTTTAAAAATATTTTTATTATTGTTTCTATAAACTTAATTATAAAACAAAAGTCCAAATTACAGATACCTACATAAAAGATTACATAAGAAGACAAAAGTTGATAATAATTGTATAATAAAATAATGTATGGTTATTGAATGAGTATTTAGCAAATTATTTTCATTATACACAGTTTTTTCACACTTTTTTTGTTATAGTTTTTAAATTTTAACTAATTGTTCGTCTAATAATAAATTCTAATTGTTCAATTATAATTTTTAATTGGATTTATTACTAGTCTGATATCGAAAATTGCATTAAAATAACTTAATATAAATAAATTAGTATATACTTTTATATTTTGTTATCATATTATTGTTTTATAATAATAACTACAACATATTACTAGTGAAAAATAAAATTTAGATAAATTTTTATCTTTACGACTTTTAAACAGCTCTTGTTAAACAAGTTTTGCAGTCACAGTTGTAAAAAAAAATATTTACTCTAAAAATCCGACTTATAGAATATTTTTCTTAATTCAAAAATTATTATTTATGGTGCTGCAATGTTGGATACGTTACAAAATTACAGCGTGCATTGTTTATCGTGTTTTTTAGTTACCGAATTACTTTGATTCTGTGAATAGAAATGAGTGAAAGGGAAAAGAAAGATTATTAAAATCGAAAAGTTAACCACATTAACATTGATTATAAAAGTAACCGATATAGTCACTTAAACGTGATCTCATAAAATCTCGATTTATTTACTAATTAATATTATTTTAAATTTTTATGATTTTATATTTCTGTTATCACGAGTTTCCAATACTATAATAATAATACTTTTTCAATTATTTGGAATTAAAAAAATTATACAACGTTTATCATTCGTATATCTAATGTCCAATTACATTCATTTTGATGATTAATAAATTTAGTTTATTAAAAAATTAAATATTCGTTAAAAATGAAAATAATAATTGATATAACAGATTTTCACAGATATTAAATCATTAAAACTAAAGATTTATATCGTTAAAATTTCAGTTTATAAATAATTATTTGGTAATTAGAATATTGAATGAAAAAAACCGCCTCACTTTGATCAATATATTTTTAGAACGTTAATCTATTTTCCATTTAGATGATGGATACGTTTTTACCCGGGATGAAAGCACTGAAAAAAGGACATCTTGTATTCTTGTCTTCGATGGCTGGTATCATTGGTTTGAAGAACTTAGTGCCTTATTGTGCGTCCAAATTCGCCGTGAGAGGTTAGTGGTAGTCGACCCGCAACACGGATATATCAGATATATTAGTTTCTAATCATTACAATATATTTCACGCTGTTGTTTATTAAAGGTTTAGCCGAAGCCATAAAGGACGAATGCAGGCAAGACGGCCATGTAAATCTCCATTTTACCACTATATACCCGTATATGGTCGATACCGGCTTGTGTAAGAAACCATTGATTCGGTAAATATAAATTTGCTTTTTAAAATATTATCTTAAAAATCATACACAGCAATACTATATAATAATAATAATATTAATAATAATAATAATAATATTAATAATACAACTTCATATAACTCAATCAGTTGATGTCCTTAAGTGAATATGTTCGACTTGATTAGTAATTGTATTCAAAACTTAACATGAAAAAATGCCTAAACTAATTTTTTAAAATGAATTCAATTTGTTTTTAATAATTATAAATAAATATGACTATACATTTCACTTACTATTTTGGAATAGAAAGTAATTATATTCTTAACAGTTATATTTTATTCAAACATAAGTTATATTGTTTTCCTCTACTCTTTTTTTAATTTAACTAATTCAAAATTTCAGGAAATCACTAGTATACTATAAATGCTAGTATTTTATTTAAACAAATTAACTCCAATTAGTTCGAAAAATGGACACATTTACCTATTTTTGTAAACTTACCTTATTCGATTATATTATGTTATATAGTTTTCCGAATTTGTTACCGCTCATGACGCCCGAATCAACGGCGAAAGAAATAATAACTGCGGTGAGAAGAAATGAACTTGAACATTCCGTTCCGAATACACTGCTCGGAATCAATAATATCTTTAGGTAAATTCTAAATAACAATAATTGTATAACAATAATAATACATCGCATATTTTTTTTTGTTCCCAGATGTTATCCTAACAAAATGGCATTGGCTTTTAAAGATTTTATGGGCGGTGGCGTTGATGCTCATGACGACTGAATTGTAGGTACATACCTGCACCGAAAGATACCATTTTATTGATTCCTTAATAAAAAATATTCTACAGTTGTTATGACTATTGCTTAAATTGAAATTGTTTACTATCAAGAACTCTTAGTGCCTAACTAAATATTTTATAGTAATATAATTTTTATTGTTAACCATTTAAAACCTTGTATAATTTATTACAAATAGTTTTTAAGAACAGAATAAGTGCTTACTAACATTTATGCACAGTATGCTTAACAAAATATTTTTTTATTCGTAATGATTAGCATAATAAGTAATGATTTTTATTTTAAGTAAAACAACAGTCCATGTATTCATTTAATTTTTTTGGTTTTGTTTGGTGTAATTCTTCTTTTTTATTGTCACTAGATACATAAACAATAATTTTATATAAATATATTTTTAGTTTAAGAAAAAAAAATATTTATCCAATTAAAATATAATTTATAACTTAATTACATTAAGTCTGTTGTATTGATTTGAATAAATTATTTAAATTTACTTTCTATTTAAATATTGATAATGTATTGCAATGAATAAGTGTTTGAGAATGTATAAATTTAAAAATTTAATCAATGCACATTTTGGCAATTCATAAAATATTATTTATTAATAATAAAAATGATTTTAAATTATACCAATAAAGTTTTTTTTTTTTAACTGAAAAGTATGTCTCAGTCTCAGTGATACAAGGTTCAAATGTTCAAACTCTTTCCTTTTATATAAAAGAAAAAGGTTAATATTTGACTTCTGTATCCAACACAAATTTTGTATTGATGTAAATTGTATATTTATAACGTCTTATATACTAAATAATATAATTTTGTATTTTATTACCCTTTTATAACAGTCAAATGGTAATAACAAAAATTGATAACCAAGAGGAAAGATAAAATTTTTAAATTAACATTCAACTTTTTATTTAATAAAATTGTTAATAGTGTTGATAATAAAGAACTAAATGATATACTCACAAATTATACTAACATATCTGTAACAATAGGTTTTTTATTTCTATCTAATGAATATGTTAAAGTAATATTACCTTTAAATAGGTGTAATTTTCTATATGCTCCTTTTATTCCCTAAACAAATTTACAAAATTAAACGTTTAAATATAGTTTAAATAAACTGATCAACATACTTTTTCAATTTTTTCTTTTAGTGAAGCATTATTTAAAGGATTATTTTTGAACTGTAAAACTTCTTCAGATGAAATTCCAATTAAATGTTCCAGTACCTACGGTAAATAATAAAATGCATTAATATACCCACAGAACCAAGCATAATATATTACAAAAGGATCATATAAGTGGAGTAAGGTAATAATTTAAATTTTATTATTTCATAGATTATTAGTCATTAAAAACTGTAATTGGATTATTCAGCGATTGTTCTAATAGTTTATAAATAGATACATTGGCACACACTGGGAGGGTCAAGAATGTTAACAAATACCTTTCAGAGAATTGGTGGGCGAGTGATTCTGGGTGAATTTGGATTTTATTTTGTTAAATATTTGTTTAATATTATATGTTTTGCAAGAAAAAACCAATAACACTTAAAAATAAAAGTATGCCTAAACTCAGATTTGACAGATGGGGTAGGTGGCTACCTTGAGATATATATTTTTGACACCCTTGTGAAAAATTTACTATGCGGAAATGGATTGATAGACAATGTCTTTTGAAATATAATCAAGGAGATTCAGATTAAAGAAGGGCTTGGTTTAAAGGGAGTCAAAGAAACAGTTAAGTTCTATTTGATGGTACCATTAAGAGCTAGTAATTATTATTTGTTCGTGATTAGTTTTTGTTTACTAAGTGCTGTATTTTTTTTTTTTTTTTTTTTTTTGAAACATTTGTTTAAAGTTTATGTACAGAATAAATTTTAGTTATTTTTTTGTGAAATAAATTTTATATAATATACATTTATATACTATGTCTAACATGTTTGACATTTACTATTCAACTCTACATGCATGGATTAAGTATTATAAAAACTTTATCATAATTGAATATTATTAATTTAAATAAATGTTGTTATATTTATAACAAATATATAACTTACTTTTGAAGAAAATTCAACTTCCTCGGTTTTTGTTTCTTCCTTAATAATGCCAGAGCATATCCATTCATTTTGTTTGACTTGTATTTTAGAGTTTTTAACAATAGACGCAGACTTAAAAACCTTAACTAGTGGGTCTGAAATATCAATGTCAACATTCATAGTAGACAGGTCCCAATCTTCTTCGGGAATGTGAATTTCAATTGATGGCCTTTTAGTTTTTGCTTGTATTGGAGAACTAGCGACTCGTTTTCCTGATGATTGTTTCATAGCCATGCAATTATTTTCTATTGATTCATCAGCTTGGCACTTTGTTGATCTGGCCAGTAAATTATTAGATGATGAAGAAGTACTAGGACCAAACATATCAAACATGTTAATCGGTCTAGTTGATTCAGTTACTGAACTACTAGATGCTGCAGAGGTACTTGAACCTAACATATCTGATATTTTGGTTTGTTTTATGGTGGATATAAGCTTTTTATTAGTAATTTTATTATTTTTAAGAATAGATAATTTTGGGTTATAGGCTTTTGTACTATTTTGTGTATTTATTGTGGCCGAAGGTACTGAATTCATTTTATTATTAGATTGCGAAAATCTTTTTTCAATTTCGACAACTTGAGTCAAGTATAATAGTTCATCATCATCACCATCAAAAAAATCATCAAACTAAAAATCAATAAATATACTTATAATAAAAGAAAATATAAGTAAAAATGTAATGCTTACTGTAATAACTCCATTTTTAACAGAATTACTATTATTAGTTTGATTAACACTATTTTGAGTCATTTCATTCATTTGTGGTCCATCTATTTGTCTTCGTGGATTTATAGTGTGTGATTCTTGTACTTCCATAGCATTCTTATCAACTTCTATATTTGAAAACATGTATGGATTTTCTAATTCTGGTTTGTTTCTGTTAAATAATAAAAACAAAATGGTAAAAATAAAGACATGGTTAATCAATAAATGAAATTGCATTTAAACTTAATACAAACAGGGCTCTACATAAGACATTTAATGGTGCATTTTTAATTAATAAATGTTCAACTTCGCCTCCAATAAAGTGCACATTATTTGATTTTAATAATAAAACTCCTTTTCTGTATTCAACTGGTCCAGTGACACCAATCTGAAACAGTTATTATAAATGTGTTGGGTTACAATAATTTATCTATATTTTATTGAAATATACTTTGAAACCAGATATAAATGGCTCTTTGAGGCAAGACAAAGGTTCATATTCCATAGCCATTACAGTTTGTTTACCATCAGTGCACATCATTTTTAGCATTCTACGTGATTTAGGTTCCCAAGGTGCTGGTTTACTATCACCAATCTCAGTATTACTGGTATCTCTTTTTACCAGAACATTATATTGCGAATAACATGATTGGCCAACATCAAGAATAGTATTTACCTGACATAAATATACAAAAATATAATAAAGTTGTTATATATATATATATATATATCTTATTATCTTAAAGGTGTACTAATTCAATTAATTACTTGAAGACAATATTTTCCACTCAATATTTTTTTTTCAAAGTTATTTAAATTGGGTGGTAAACTAGATAATGCAATCTCTTGAAAATCAGATAAACTTAATTGCTCTGTGACCATAGACGATAAATCATTTGCATTATACTGAAAACCAAAAATTAAGTGTTTGTTATTATTCATCAAACTTATTTTAAATATTTTTTAGTTGATTACATTTGGATTATCTGACATAAAAAAATCCACACATTGTTTAAACCATTCATTTTCTGGAGATATGATTATATGAGAATTCTCCAAAAGACGTGATACACTTTTATGCATTTCTGTATTGGAAATAGACATCTTGCAAATACTTGAATCTAATAAATAAATAAAATAGTTACATATAATCATAGAAAATTAGAGAAATTTATTAATATTATTTAAAAAAAAATGTGTGTCAATTGAAATTTACTTAAACAGCTTAAGTGCATACATGTTCATAGATTATTATTTAACCTATTAGTTCATAATATTAGTTAAGCATAAATGCATTAAAATCACTTGCCCAATTAAATGTATACATATTCAAATATAATTGATTAACTTAAATTATTTCAGTGTTCAGGTTTATAATAATTAATATAAATTCTTTGTTATTTTTAGACTAACATATTATTATTATTGTTAGGAATGTAGTTTTATAAAATGATATCATGAAATTCAAACTTATGAAAAAATTTAAGTATCAACTTAATATTATTAATTTATATGAATATAATAGGGTGATTATAATTTGCTCGATGTTTGATTAATCAATTAAGTATAAATAAAATTATTAATATCACTTTCTAAATTAAAAAAAAAATAAATGTTGACTTCAGTGTAATTTTTCTAACTTAATCCTAACTATTTACTATAATAAGGAGAAGTTTTACATTTAAAATGCACATTATTTTTATATCATAACTTACATTTCTTTTCGAAAGAGTTAAATTTTTAAAAAAAAATAGTGTATGTTATGTGTATATTTATAAAAATAATAATAGTATGTTATTAATATGTATCAATATTTTTCTCATAAAGTATTTAAAATAAAATTGTAGTAAAATAATTTTACTTACTAAAATATAATTATTACTAAATAAACATTTGAATTAATAAGTTAAAATTTATTATCGCACTTGTTTTAAAAAAAAAAATAGTAATATTAATTGATTAATTGAATATTAAATCTCATAACAGTAGAAAAATTAAAAAATTAAACGTCAAAAATAATGGAAGGTGATTTATTATTCACAAAATGATGGTAAATTATACTTTTAGTAACACAAGTAACAATAGATACATTTTACAAAATTGAGCGCGGTTCGAGTTTACAGCAATGTTAACCACCGACGAATCATGTTCAAATGTGTTATCATTATTATACATTATAGATAAAAATAATACTGATAAAGAAAATTGCAGAATTGACGATAATCCAGTGTTAAGGTACTATGAATCAATAATATGATAAACATAAAATAATTCCAGAAGTCGAGGCGTGAACGACGTGAATTAAAACGATGGACAAAGCTCGAAAATCAGACCCGAAAAATCCAAGTAAGTCATGGCGTAGTTGAAAAATATTACGTTCGGTTTAAAAACTCGTATTAGTCGAGCATATATGATTATTTGCTTCAAAGTTGTACGCGTTCGAATTTATTAAATACTTACGGGTTAGATTGACCAGTAACACCCATAGGTCCTATTTCCTAAACATTTTAATTTTTCCCAAAACCATTATGTTTTTTTATAGCCGCCTTCTATTAGGGTATTTACCGTTAGTATGTGTGTATTGTTTGTTTTGTTTTTAATTATTTAATCGTAAAAGTCCTGTTCTGAGAATGTATACAAAACGTACAGTGATGACTGGTGGACAACCAGCGTGGTCAAACTGTAAACATAAACACCTCTCGGTTAATGTCTTAATGACTCGTGATAACAGGTTATCACTGCACGTTGGTAAACATTTAAAATAACCATGTGTATTCATCTACGATAAACGACAACGCCGTCGTAAAGAGTCATAATATAATTTGACGTCTTGTTATCTGTGGCCAGAACGTCAAACAAGCTATTATTCTACTGATTTCGTCATGTTGCGCCGACAAGCCCGACTCCGACGCGAGTACCTTTATCGCAAAAGCTTGGAAACCCGTCAGAAAGTAATCCAAGATAAGAAGGAGCGGCTCAAGCACTGTCTAGACGAAAACGTACCCATTCACTACGACTTACGGTCGGAGGCGTTAAACTTGCAAGAGAAACTCGAGTGGGACGACGACTCCCCTTCAGTGTCGGCCGCCGGTGGTGGTGAAGAAGGTGGTGTGGGCTCGTCACACGAAGATGACGAATATCGTTGGGCTGGAGTCGAAGACCCTAAGATTATGATCACCACGTCGCATGACCCATCTGCCAGACTCAAGAAGTTCGTGAAAGAACTTAGACTGATATTCCCAAACTCTCAACGCATGAACCGTGGTAACTACGAGATCAAGCAGTTGGTGCAAGCCTGCAGGGCCAATGATGTGACTGATTTCATTGTTGTGCATGAACATCGTGGTGTACCAGATACTTTGATCGTTTGTCATCTGCCATATGGCCCAACAGCATATTTTAATTTGACAGATGTTGTTATGAGGCATGATGTGCCCGATATCGGTACAATGTCAGAACAGTTTCCACATCTGATTTTTCATAATTTTGAAACACAACTTGGTAAAAGAACAATGAATATACTGAAGTATTTGTATCCGGTTCCTAAAGATGACAGCAAGAGAGTGATTTCATTTGCAAACCATGATGATTATATATCGTTTAGACATCATACTTTTAAAATGGTACATATTTTTTTTTTTTTAATATTTTCAATATTACTATTCTTTGAAGTATTATAATTTTAATACTTTTAGGTGGATGGTAATAAAATTGAAATGAGTGAAGTAGGCCCTCGTTTCCAATTAAAACTTTATCAAATTAAATTAGGAACATTAGAATTAGCTGATACTGCAGATACAGAATGGATGCTTCGACCTTACATGAACACTTCATCTAAACGGCGATATTTGTCATTAAATGATGGATGGACACAAGATGACACCTTATTTTCATAATTATTATTTGTTTGATTTGTTAATAAAAATTAAAAAAAGACGAACAAAATGTTATTTGTTAATATAAGAAATAATATTTTTCAACATAATGTCTTGATTATACCTCAGATGAGAAAACATTTTTTAATTTTATCTTATCCGTAATTATAGACCACTGTATGATAGAGCTAATATTAACTTTAAGTAATTATGGAGTTACTCCAATTTTTAATATTCAAATAACATTGTCCATTTTCATAAAACAATTAAAATTTATAAATAAACACCTAATATTCTATAGATTAAGAGTTATTAAGCTATTGAGGTAAATGCCCCCTTTCATACTATTTTATACAGTCGTGCCCCCCTTGCCATAATAAGATTTAATTATTAATATATATATATCTTCTAGTGTTCAACCCTATGGTTGATTTAACAGACACATGCTCTCTTCTCTTCCCTATTACAAGCTAACCTCTTTAGTTCCATGTATCTTCAGAGTCCAGCATTGAAGATCATTTACTGGACATAAAGCTTGGACATCCTAGGTCTCTTACTTTCAATTTTCCCTTCTATTATTTTATTAACTACTTCTTGTTTGTACCTAAATATGTGATCTATCATGTTCCTCTGATGGTTTGAAGTTCATTTATTTCACTAATTTTGCTTTTGTTGACTCTATCCAACTCACTCGCAGCATTCTTCTACAACACCACATTTCAAAACTTTCAAAGATGAGTTATGCCTTATTTAATATCTAAGTTTTGCAGCCATATAGCACTATATTCAGTCTATATAATTTTATAATGTGTTTCCTCACATATTATTTTTAAAATTCTAAATCATGCCTTCATTGTTGGTTATTGGATAAATATAATAATTTAAAAATCAATGAAGTCGTTTTGAATACTTAATGAATTTATTTGTTAGGAAAAAGTATTATTATTATTTAAATTTATTATTATGAAATAGATAGAAATTAATCGGGTTGGCACTGCTTAGTTCCGCTTAATAATGTCTTGATTAAATATCAATAATCAAAAATAATGTTTTCATGTTTCATTGATTTTTAAAAATATTCACACCTCCCTAGGGTTGCGCATCCCTTAGATTGAGCACCGCAGCTATAGATAGTATAATTTTACTAAGTTACATTTTAAACTTATCTCTGAAAAAATATCCTATAAGGTTTATATTTAAATATACTGTTTAATTTATTAAGTTGAAATCAAAATAACTTCAAGTGAACATACCTCTTCAAGCATATTCTTTTATTTCTAACAACTCATTTGTAAATAAGAACTGTCATTTTTTATAGAATAAAAGTTTTGTAAAAGAAAAACATTTTGTATTATAAAATTGCATGGTAAATATATTTTTAAAGTTATAACTTAAACTTAAATTTTATAATGCATTAATTAGTTTTACAATACTATTTAACTTACAGTTAGTAATGTAATTTAAATGAAACTGAATATCAGTTGGGTTTGGATCCTAAGAAACTGAACCACCTTTGCCAACTACACAGAAATTAATGAACAATTAAAACTGTCTAAGTATATTATGATTTATATTTTTTTCTTTTTGATTGTCAATTATATGTTGACCTTTATATCTTTACTTTATTGGCCTCTATTGATTTATTAAAAGAGACATAATTTTTATTTTATTTATATATATATTAACAGATTTTATAAAACCATTAAGCAAAATAACAAAATAATTATGTGTACATTTTTTGTCCAACTTAATTATATGAGTAAAACATAATTTAAATTAAATTCATTATATATATATATATATATATACAAGTATGACAATAAATTAATGAGACTTTTTAAATATTACCTTAACTATTAATCTTATCTATAAAGCAATTATTGAAATATAATTAGGAAACACTTATCTAAGAATAGGTACTATAAGTATTGATGACATTGGATAATTTTTTTATATTTTATTAGCCTTGTTATCAGTGTTTAACTAAATTACCGGAAAATGTGAACATTATATTTCTCATTAATTTAAAAAAGTAAATGCTATGGAAACGTTTTGGATTTTAGGTAAAGCTTATGGCAAAGAATGTTAATCATGATGTCGCGTTTTTGAATGACAAACGATTTTGTTATAGAATAAGGACGTTGAAGACGATAATCGTTCTGAGCATCCTCTCACGTCTTTAACAAAAAACAACGTTGAAAAATCTACAAAATTATACAACAAGATCATTGATTAAATTAACAGTCAACCAGTATTATAATAAAGAGGTTATAATTAAATTGAGAGAACGTGTTAGAAATAAGCGACCAGATCTGTGGAAGAATGATTGAATGATTCATCATGACAATGATCCAGATCACTGTGCATTTTCAATTAATGTTTTTTAACCAAAAAAAAATTGTCTATACTTCAGCAAACTCACTACTCGCCAGACCTTGATCCTTATGATTTTTTCCTAATCTCAAAAATTAAATAGGAAACTCTTCTGCACTTACCAAACCTCCACCAACTATTTTTATTCATGTGGTTAATGATTATAAGGCTTTCTGTGAACACATAAAACAACTTACGAAAAGAGAACCCTTCTTATGTAAAAGTTCTATCAACGGCATCAAACTCTTCACAAGTTTACCAGATTCGTATCGATCTGTCATTAAATTTCTACAAATTATTAAAGCTGATTTTCACACATATTAACTTAAACAAGACAGATCCTTTAAAATAGTTATTAGAAATTAACACCACTCCGTTCCAATTACTGAAATAAAAAAAGAACTCTCGAATCTCGGGCACATGCCTCGTAACGTTACAAATGTTCTACATAGAAACACTAAACAACCGCTCCCGATCTTTTTCGTCTATTTGGAGCCTGATATTAACAACAAGGATTCTGTTTTTAAAATTGACCACTTCTTTGATTTAGTAGTTGGATAAATATAAACAAGGACCAAAATATACAGGACTGATCGCGAAGACTATGACAAGGCCGAGGGGTGTGGGGGGAATGCCGATGATCAATACAACTGAGTATATATATTATATATATATATATATATATTAAAGTCTATGACTACTTAGTACTAATTATGGGAAATAAATTTACTACGACCCAAGTATATTTACTCACGGTCATGGAAAAAAAATAAAATCTTCAATGGGGGTGGACTTCAGCTCGTTAGCCCTCCCCCTGCGTACACCACTACTTTTTAGTGTTTCATGTTGATTGTTAAATATTATTTTATCTGAAGGATACTTGGTTCTTTGCCAAGTTGTCCTAGCCCTTCTATTTGTACAATTAAGTATGTAAGAGAATTTAAAACTGATTTTGGTTGAAAGTAGTATTTGGTGTGCAAGAGCTCCAGTTAGCTGATTTAAATTGTTACATATTAATATTTTTATCGCTGTTCTTGTTTTATAATCAGAGTTTTTTTTTTTTTTTTTATTAGAGTGTACCTTCATCAGTACAACAGAGTTTAGCTTAATTGTAGTTCTATTATTTAATTGAGTAATTATTTATTTTTCAATACTCCATGGCGCACCGCAACTCGTTTGCGCACGACGAAATCAGTCGTTTACCTGAAAATAGATAACTCATTTGGCGCACGACACATTCACACACATAACACGTGTATACATATATCGACAGTGACGATTCGTCACAGACTGCAATACAAATTATCAAGTATATTATCTTAATATTATCTTATAATCGACTGTGTAGACTGTAGATTATATAAATTTGAATTTTCCAAACAACTTTTAGTAAAGTTTCAGTTGGTATAGACTATGGATATTGATGATACAGTGGTGACTAGTGTGTTGACGACGTAAACTTAGAAATGTCTAATATTTTTGAATCTCAGCGAGGAAAACGATTTTTTAATATTGATAATTATAAATTTAGTAGATACCATGTTTTAATGAGTGGATGTTCAAATTTTAGATGCACTAATAAAAATTCTCCTGTGAGAGTTATTGTTAATACGAGTAAATCAAACAAAATAACAGGGGTGGCCAAACCGCGGCTCGCGTCATAGACTTTTGCGGCTCGCATCTTATCGTAACATTTAAAAAAAATTTTTTTTATATGAATTTATGTACTTGAAAAAGTATAATATTTTATTAAATTAAATTAAATTATTAAAATACAGTGTATAGAAAAAAATTTGTAAAAATAAAGTATTCTTGATATAATTTTTCTTAATTGACTATTTTCTTATTTGTTGCTTGTTTATTTTGCTTGTAAGCTTTTTAAAATCAGGACTTTATGTTGTTAACGCAGTCCTTAACAATTCAGTTAAATGATCATCCGTTAATGTTGATCGATGTTTAGATTTAATCATTTTCATGGTTGAGTATAAAGACTCGCAAGAATATATTGTTCCAAAAATCGATATTAACTTTTGAGCGCAAAGAGTAATTTTTGGATATTTAATAACAGGCACATGTTTCCAAAATTCCAACAAAGAATGACAACTGTATTTAAACTGCTTCAGTCCTTCATCTTCCAATAATTCCAAGAGTTCAATTTCTAAAGTTGCCGTATCCATTGAAATTGATTTTAATATTGGACATCCATTTTCAATAACGTTAATTACAAAGGGATTTTCTAGAAATGCAATCGAAGGTTTAAGTAATTTCAAGTTTTTAAATCGATCTTCAAAGTGAGTTGGTAAACACTCTAATTTTTGTACATAATCTTCACAATTCAATTTTGTTGCTATTCCAACTAAATAATCCTCAATTTTTTTTAAATACGGAAAATGGTTTAAATTATTTGTTCTTAAGTCTCTTTGAAAAAGTTTAAGCTTATTTTGGAAACTAAAAATGTCTTGTACTAGGTTATTTTTAAATTTATTTTTACCTTGAAGAGACATATTTAATGTGGCTAAGTGATGCACAACGTCAGTACAAAATGACATATCTCTTAACCATTGTGGGTCTGAAAGTTGTGGAAAATTTTTATCTTTTTCTTTTAAAAATGTTTTAATGGGTTCTAATAAATCGAAAAATTTTATTAAAACGTTATTTACCGATAATCATTGAACTAAACAATACCACGGAATATCATTTGGAATATCATCCTCTAAACTTTCAACAAAGTAAATTGGCGATGTATTTTTGAACCTGAACGTATGTAATTCACAATTTTAAGAACAATTTTTTTTAGTTAGTTAAATTAGTTAGTTTTAATTAGTTTCGTTCTATGAAAAAGAACTCTTCTTCCCATTGTAATTTGAATCCTCTGTGTTCTTCATACTTGCGTTTCTTAGACAAGTCTTTTCTTGCTGGCCACCTCTGCAAAATAATAAAAGTAACCAACTATCATAGTCACAAAGAGTATAATAATCAACGATAATAAGCAAACGAGTTCTGACACTAGGGATTTTCGTCACAGGTAGCCAAAATATATGTGCGCAATCGAGTTGTGCATTTTTGCGCAAACGAGTTGTAAAAAAGGTAAATGTGCGTAAACGAATTGTAGCCCTATGGCGTACCGCGGCCAAAAACAGACACGTGCTCTCCCCAGGCAGGCATCTTCACTCTAAATCAGTCTAATTAAAATTAAATGATACTACCATTATATGTGGTTTTTATATAAAAGAGGAAATGCGACGATTTAGCTTCACGGCTCACATTTTAATAAATTTTCACTTCCCTCCATTTAAAAATACTGAAAACACCTCTGACTGCTTTTTTTTCTTGTTCTGTATAAAGATTTTTTTTGGGTATTTTGGATAAGTTTCTTATTCTATATCATCGTACATGACAGCAATTGAGGCTTAATGTTTTGAAGAGACAAATAATTGTTTGGTTTTCTTTTTCTTCTTTTTACTCGAAAATCTGGAGAAGGATAGATGGCGTTTAGATTTACATCTTCGGTTTTATTACTGAGTTCTGATGTAAAAAAGACAAAACCACTTAAGGTGCTCTGTATACAGGAGTTGCTTGTGACATTATTAATGTTGTGTTGATACGTGAAGTTTTTTATTCATAACTATCTAATCAGTTAGATTATATAATTAAGGAGATCATCGACAGAGATGTTAAGCCTCCGGGCGATAGCATGAACTCTTGTGTTTTGATATTGTGTTATAATTTGTTAATTATTAATTAAAATTACTAGATTTTTCGTAAAATCAGTCAAACAATATAATGATTTGTACTCTTTAAATAAGTACTCATATAGTAACGCCTCGTTTTTCTTATTTACAACATTCGATGATTTTATGAAAGACGTATTTATATTTTGATGATGTGCCGACTTCAAAATAGCTAAACTCTAGACTGTGGCAAATATATGAATAAATCATAATATTATATATAATAATAACCACATAAATCGTAATTAGTAAGATCGGGAAATGATTATGAATAATAAAGAATTCACAATAATATAGAAAGGAACTATAAATTTAATTTGAGGGTAATACGATGTTCTGGACATACATAAAAGTAGGTCCTTACAATTACCAATAAATAATTGAAATCGGTGAACAATATAGAAAGGAATAATTAAAACCCGAAGGTATCATCGAACATGGCTACATATTTTAATTACTGCAATTAAAAAAAACGCATATGAGAGATGTACGAATAGTCGAATAGTAATATTAACAAGGTCACTAAAGTAATTAATCTTATATTTATAATAATCGAAAACAACTTTCGCACAGCGCGGTACGATTGATTCCCACGAGACCTAAGTATTTAAGGGGGTTGGGAATAGACCAGTATTTAGATGTGGTTTATACGAGTAGAAGCGAGCACCTCCACGCCAGATCATCTTTTAAATTAATTAATTGTACTTAGAAAAATTTTAAATAAACTGTTTAACTTTATTGAGTATTTTTATTTGGAATATTTTCCTAAATCTTCAACATTTTTACGATTGGACGACGGCACGCAACAATGCTATGGCAAAAAATAATTAACAACTTCTGCATTTTATTGAGATGTACAGAAATTTACCCAAATTGCCCTTCATAATTAAATCGTCATTAACTCACTCAGCAAATGACAATAGCCGAGCAAAAAACTTGTTTGTAGCAGAAACCAATTCTTGTTCCAGCGTTCACGGGAGCTTTTCTTTCGCTTCTTCTTCGAACAGCACTGCTGCAATTACACAACACAATACTGCCTATTTTATTTTTGTCACTCGTATGTAAAAACGTACACTAGACTATGACTACACCGTATGAAAAACTTGATAAAACTGTGAACATAACTGTGGAAAAACCTAATGTAGTATACACACTTTCTGTTCAGATTGTGGTACATTTTTTACTCATTTAATTTCACAGATAAACCGCACAGTTAAACGAATCATGTGTGGGCCCTTTAACATACGTAATATACTTCGAAAAGTAAACTTTGGTTTCTTTTTTTATTCTTTTATTCGCCTAACGACAATTTCGTTCCATTTTTATGTGTACATTTTAAAATACAGATAGATATTTAATGTTTTTCGATAATAAATTAACTCTATTTCTATATATCTCAATATCTATATCACTAAATCAATAAAATTATATACTAGCTATTACTTATCTATAATATAAAAATGAATCGCAAAATTTGTTGGTAAGCGCATAACTCAACAACGCCTGGACCAATTTGGCCAAATCTTTTTTTCAAATGTTCGTTGAAGTTCAAGGATGGTTTTTACGGCGAGAAAAATTAGAATTATTGCTAGAAAAACCCTAAAAATAGCCCTTTTCTTTTTCTAATATAAATGATTTGTAACTAAAACGTAGTCAATTTGAGCTTTATTGCTATGGTATAAAGTCTGTGCATTTAGAAAATGGACAAAGAGTGTATTTTCAGCACAGAACGCAGTACAAAGAGCTGCTCAGCCACCATCTACTACATTAACCAGTTTTTTTGAGACATGCCAAAACGATGATTTCGCACAAACATTGCTATATTCTGAAATGCCAAAATATTATACCTGGAATCAATCCTCAAGGAGATTTATACGACGGAAACAAGGAAAACCAGTTCCAGGATATACAGATGTATATTCCACCGATGCGATTGGCCGGATTTATTCAGTACATCCAAGCAATGATGAATGTTTTTATTTACGACTGCTATTAGTCAATGTACGTGGCCCAACATCATTCCAACAGTTACGAACTGTTGATGGTGAATTGTGTGGATCCTACAGAGAAGCCTGTCAACGTTTGCAATTGCTTGAAAATGACGCTCATTGGGATCAAACTCTCAATGATGCTGTAATATCATCACACGCTCATCAAATACGAACATTGTTTTCTATAATCATATCTACATGCTTCCCATCAAACCCAATTGATTTGTGGATCAAGTACAAAGATTATATGTGTGATGATATTTTGTATCAAATACAGAATAGAATGGGAAATCCAAATATACAAATCAGTGAAGAAATTTACAATGAAGCATTGATTTCAATTGAGGACATGTGCTTGATAATATCAAACAAACTATTAATTCAATTAGGCCTGACCGCGCCCAATCGTCCAATGCATGACGCTTTTAACCAAGAGTTGCATCGAGAAAGACTGTATGATCTCAACGCTTTGAAAGAATTAATTCAAACAAATCTTCCACTGTTAAATGAACAACAGAAGTATGTATTTGAAACTCTTATGAAAGTAACAAATGATGAAACTGGAGGGATTTACTTCTTAGATGCACCTGGTGGTACAGGAAAAACTTTTTTGATTTCATTAATATTAGCAACAATTCGCTCACAAAATAAAATTGCACTTGCACTCGCTTCGTCGGGAATCGCAGCAACTTTGCTTGAAGGTGGTCGAACAGCCCATTCAGCACTAAAATTGCCATTAAATATGCAAAGCAATGAAACTCCAACCTGCAACGTTTCGAAGAACTCTGCAATGGCAAAGGTTTTGCAGCAATGTATATTGATTGTTTGGGATGAATGCACGATGGCACATAAAAAATCTTTGGAGGCTTTGGACAGAACCTTAAAAGATCTACGGAGCAATAATAACCGATTTGGTGGTGCAATGATTTTATTAGCAGGAGATTTTCGTCAAACATTGCCGGTGATTCCACGATCAACGCCAGCTGATGAACTCAATGCATGTCTAAAGTCCTCCAGTTTGTGGAAACATGTCAAAGTACTTCATTTAAGCAAGAATATGCGTGTCGAGTTGCAAAATGACCAATCTGGAAACATATTCTCTAAACAACTCATTGACATTGGTAATGGCAAATTTCCTATAGACATGTTGACTGGCTGCATTAACTTTCCTCAAAGTTTTTGTCAGTTAACTCGATCAAAAGATGAACTTATTCAGAAGGTGTTTCCAGATGTTTCTCAAAATTACAGAAACCATGATTGGTTGAGCGAACGAGCTATACTGGCTGCAAAAAACATAGATGTAAATGAATTAAATTTCAAAATTCAAGAACAAATTACAGGCGAATTGAGGATATATAAATCAGTTGATTCGGCTACTAATCAAGATGATGTAGTCAACTATCCACCAGAATTTTTAAACTCGCTGGATTTGCCAGGATTGCCACCTCACAATCTTCAATTAAAGGTTGGATCGGTGGTTATAATGTTGCGAAATATCAACCAACCGCGTCTTTGCAACGGTACACGGTTAGCGATAAAAAAATTACTAAACAATGTGATAGAAGCAACTATACTCAAAGGAAAGTATAAAGGAGAAGATGTTCTCATACCGCGCATCCCAATGATTCCGACTGATGTGCCATTTGAATTTAAACGACTACAGTTTCCAGTGCGTCTTGCTTTTGCTATGACTATAAACAAGTCCCAGGGGCAATCATTAAGTGTTTGTGGTATTAATCTAGAAAACCCATGTTTCTCACATGGTCAATTGTATGTTGCCTGTTCCCGTGTTGGAAAACCATCAGATTTGTTTATCTATGCGCCAGGTAATCAAACAAAAAACATCGTATACCACAAAGCACTACAATGATAATAATAATAATTATGATTCACATGATTAACAATAAAGCGATTACTTACTTTTAAATCCTTATATATGTTTTATTTAATTATTTTTTATTCACAACGCCCTATCACCAGGGTGACGGTTCTGTTCAGGAGAATTTTTTAAAATACGTAGGCACAAAAACTGCCACATTACAAATCTTTTTGACAGGACGAAGTCTGTCGGGTCAGCTAGTATATAATATATAATTATTATTATGATGTTTACAATTTAATCACAAAAATATTTAAACTGGGGAGTATAATATGTGCGTTGATAACGCAAATAGATAAATAAATTATCTTCTTAACACGTGTTTTTAATTATGTATAGGCGAACCAGAAATACCTGCAGTTTCGAGATCAGGACGCATTATAAAGAAGTCGACTAAATTACTCGGCTTCGAGTCTTCAGATATACGTACGTACTTGTTATCGCATGATCTATTTGTTGGTGGTAGCTACATATTTTATACGAAATTAACACTTGTTTTCTAGCAGAAGAAAAAGAAAAAACACCAAAGTCATCGAAACAAAATTCAAAACGCCAATCGTCTAACCACGAGCCACTTGATCAAGTAAGTGTATAATATCTGAAATAATAAAAAATGTAATCTTAATTTTTTACCCTTACAATAATGTAACACGTCATGATCATTATATTAAGTTTTAAGTGTTAATGACATAACGTTTTCCTATTTTTCTTCAGTTCAATGACGATGATAACAGCATGGAATTTCTAGAAGAACAACAGAATACAGAGAGTGGAGAGTGGACTGTTGATATTAAAGCTTGTGAGTTAAGAAAATTAAAATTTTTTTTACCCAATGAAACATTAACATGCTTATATAAAAATTGTGTACTTTTCTGTTATCCCGACTACAAATTCCGTCTCAATTCCATTATTTCGACTACCTCTTCAAAGTCTCGACTAATATGAAATTGTAATTTTATAATTAATACCATGTATATTATAGTATAAGGTTTATTATCACAAATTCTTACAGAAGTGAAGAGTTTTTATAATATATGTATATAAAACATTCATTGTATTTAAAATTCATTATATATAAAACATCTACAAACAGTATCATTTTTCCTGATGCATAGTTTTTTTTTTTATGACCATTTTTACATTGACGATGTCTTGGAAGTAAACCATTCTCTTGAAAGAATTCAATGGTATCTTTTTCAATATTTGGTAAATTCCAAAGATTCATAATTATAAATATTAACTTATAATTAAAATAATAAATTTGAACGTCAGTTAGAGTCGACTAATATTATTATACTATTGTTTAACAGTGCTGATGACAGAGATTGACTGAAATGTATAGTCTAGATTAGTGGTCGGCAATTGACGACCCATGGGCTGCATCAAACTCACATGTCTTTTTTATACAACCTACATTAAATTCGAAAACTAGCAAATATCATTGAATATCATATACATTTTTGTAATGTCTGGCCCATGAACCATTTTCAATTTGTGAATGTGGCCCAAGGGTCCATGAACGTTGCTAACCACCGGTCTAGATAACGAAATTAGACCAGCGGTAGTCACTGCATCGGCTAGTAGTCAAAATAACAGAAAAGTACCAAAAACTGTATCAGTTGTAAATTTAACCATGTTTTTAAAGGAATAGATCATGAAAAAATTAAATGTATAAATAATTTTATTAATATAGTATCATAATTTAGAGTTGAGAATTCAGTGATTCTTGATTTTCAAAATATTGATTTTTTGAGAAAATATATTTTAATATTTTGTTGAATTAATCATAGATGACGACACAGAGCCCAGCGGTACTTCTGTTTCAGTAGGAGAACACAACCAAGTACATACTTAGTCTTAATTAATTTTTTAATATAAAATACATTTTTTTTTTTAAATATTTAGTTTATGTATGCTCTCAAAAACTTAAGTATGAAAGAACCCGGATTTGTTGCATATGCGTTATGGGCTAAAGAAGTACGCAAAACTTTGATGAACGCTTATCCAAATTCTAGTAAGTTTTTGGTTTTTTAATTTCTTTTATTTGATGTTTAATCAATAAATTATTTAATTAAGGTACTTCACAAATTAATCAGCAGCTCAGAGATATGTGGAAATCTGTACCGACGGAAGACAAAAGTGTTAGTTTTACTTGTACAAACTGTTATGTTAAAAAATTTATTTTAATCTTTTTTGTTTTTAGCGGTGGATACGGAAAGCAAAGAGATTATTAGAACGTGAAGGTGTAGAAATCACTGACACAAATGACTCTAAAGTAATAGCCAAAAAACCAAGTGCAGAAATGATGGATAGTATTATGGACAGTAGTAGTAACAAGTAAATGTTATCATATTTATTAAATATAATACATCTGACAATCGTAATATACACTTATAATTAATTGTTGATTGAAAATGTAGAAACAAAATCAAATCTGAACCTCTAAGATCAACGCAACCTATTGATGTAGCAGCTCATTTGGCATTACTTGGTGAATCATTAGGTATAATAGGCCAAAGATTAAAAGAACACCAAGTAAGAGGATAATATATTTTACAAAATTATTTTTCTACTCCTATTGTTCACTATATATGTTCTATATTTTCAGGGTCAAATAGCAGTGAATGGTAGTGTATCGGTCCTTTTGGATTCTCTATTATGTGCATTAGGACCTCTACTTTGTCTCACTCAACAAGTTACAGAATTAAATGTCAACTCCCAAGATACTATGTCTAGACTAATGGATGATATAGCTTATATAATGCCAGGCTTATAAGAAATTGAATTATGAACTATTAATAATAATTTATTTATACTTTCAATTTACGTTAAATATGTAATGTTAAACATTGTACGAATAGTGTACATTATGTTTATCATATAAAAATACTTTTGGCAAATGATTTATTTTTATTTTTTAGTACAAATAATTTTGCGTAGTCACTTTTAATTGATTAACAATTAGTAGTACGTAAAATATGTGTAAAATACGGGTATATTTCTGCTTAGAACTATTGTATGGCCTTCAAAATGTAGGCCCCAATTGTTTTTTGTCAAAAGTTCTCCATATGTTTTCCTGTCTAAAGTAGTTTTAAACCATGTAATATCTTCTATATGGTTGTAATATTTTTATAATTTTTTTTTTTTTTTTTATATATAGTAAGAATAATGAACAATAAAAATAATATATATATATGTACAAATATTTTCAAATTGGTCATCATAATATAAATAATTAGTTGTCATTGTTTTTTCCAAATGTTTTTGGTGATCATATCTAAGGTATTGTTTACCAATACTTCAACATCTGCCATTTTGTCAATTAAAAATAAATGTTAATTGTCTTACAACAAATTTTTATATGCCAAAAAACTTCTTTTAACATCTACAGGTGTTATGGAGAATGTTGCATAAAATTATTTTTGGCGTTTGTACGCTTATCATACATCAAAGTTATGTCTATAATCAATTGCTAGTTTAAACAAATTACTAATTTTATATATTTTATATTAACTTTTAATTATATTATTAAAACGTCAATATATTTATAAAAAAATGTTAATTATATTTATGTGTCCAATTTTTAGCGATCGTAGCAATGGTGCGATTACGATGGGAAAGAAAACTGGAAAATAATACAGTAAACTAAGATGGACACTTTTTTCAGTCTCACATTTTTTCAACAGGAAATTGAACTAGGTTTTGGCGCTTTTGTCTGCGACTGATTTTTCACCGTTTTTATCATATATCTTATAACTTGGCTTAGGGATTTCTAGCATTTGCATACTTTTTTTATTATTGTTAAATATACAGGGGTGGATTTAAGGCACTGCGAACTATGCGGCCGCATAGGGCGGCAAAATTATGTGGAGTATTTATTTTGATTTTGTATAATTTTATCTATCAATTCAAAATCTTTAAATTGTGGATTTTATATTCGTTTATTTTTAACAAACTAATATTTATATTTTCCCAGGAACTCGTCTATGACAACGACGATTGTATTTTATTATAGCTTATCTTATTGTTTATGAAATGTTTTGTAATACTATAATAAAAATCTATAAAAAGAAAAAAAAAAACAATTCGCCATGACGAAACTCGAAATGGACAAGTAGAAATATCGGCGAAAGATAATTTTAGAATTAATACATTCATGTTTTACTTGATAAATTAGCTACTGAATTGAGTAATAGACGAAAAGCATATGAAATATTCTGCAAACCGTTTGATTTTTTTACTAAACTTCATAAATTGGAAAACTTTGAAATAATGGTTAAAGCAAATGAGTTGTGTTGCATTTACAAATCTGACTTAGAAAAAAATGAATTTTTATTAATTAACTACTACATTTTCGTTCTCATCAAATTACAAGATTTAATGAAAATAAAATTACACCATTATTACTATTGCTTGCAGTAGCAGAGCTACATATAGATTAAGGTGTGATTTCACACGTGCCTCGGCATAAGAGGGACCTCAAACGATTTAACTTAGAAAATTATAAACATTAAAATTAAAAGAATTTAACTAAAAACCTCATAAAAGTTTATTTTTAGTTTTTAGCTTTCCATTTATTTTTGTAAGTAAACTATTGCATAATTAGTTATGGAGTTTCAGAATAATAGTAATCTAGCAATTACCATAGTTATTAGATCTTAGTACAATATGAAGATAGGTAGGTATTTATGCATTTATTCGTTTTAAATAAAATATCCTTTAAATAAAAAGAGTTATAACTATACTAATTCAAAATAATAATTTTATCATATAAATAAATTATCGGTTGTAACTTGACATTTAATTCGGCAGAATCAATCAATCAAATCGAATCTTTTAGAACGTTATTTGCTTTTGAGCTCGAAACATTATCCAATGTTTTTAATATAACTAAATTGTTAGTCGTTGAAAATAATAATCTTATGACAAACTTTCCAAAATTACTAAAGGCATTTTATTAATTTCTCACTTTACCAGTAACTGTAGTCAGTGCTGAGAGATCGTTTTCAAAGCTGAAGTCAATAAAAAGCTACCTCAAAAACACTATGTCTCAAACACATCTAAGTGGTTTGGCCATAATATCTATTGAAAATGAACGTGCAAAAAAATCAAATATGTCGGCATTGATCAATACTTTTGCATAAAAACCAAAGCCGAAAATAAATATTCACAACTTAATTTCAATATTTACTTATTTATAAATATATTATTAATAATTATATATATATTAAAGAATAGAGATGTTACGTGAGAAAAACAAAATTCTTAGTCTTTTTTTTAAATTTTGGCTTAGAAATTCGCCACGAAAACTTTTTATACGGGCCTTCAAGAATCTAGTTCCGCCACTGATTGCTTTTAATTTATGAACGTAATATGAAGGATCTATATCCAAATATTGAAATTGCTCTTCGAATATTTGTATCAACTCCAGCTACAAATTGTACTGCCGAACAAGGGAGGATATTTCGATTCCGGACCCCCCTCCCCCCATTGAAATTTCTACATACTCAACTATTTAATAGTAAATAGTATAATAATAGTATATAGTGTACTTTAATTTCCCATTATCAGATAAAATAAAATTTTGGACCCCCCATAATCAGTTGCTGGGTAGGTACGTTCCTGCAGCTGAATTTTCCTTTTCGGTGTTAAAAAGAATGAAAAATTATTTATGATCAACTACGATAAACTATTATAGATACATATACTAATTAAAATTTTAAATTATAATACCAAACTATAATTTTTAATATTACCGAAATTTATTTAACTTATTAATTATTTCGAAAATATGAATTAATCAACACATTTTTACAGGCGTGTTGTGGTTTCAGCCTAATTGAAAATATACTTTGTTGGTTTTTATATTATTTTAAACCATTAATTTTTAAACTTTTGAAGTTCTGATCTGAAAATATCTTGCGTCATAATTCTTTGTGTAAAATTAAATTGTAATTGTATAGAAATGAAAATTTTATTTTTCCCAATCGGTAAAGGGGTAAAAATTTAAATTTGCTTACAAGTTTGATCGGAAAAAATATGAAGTGTAATTTATACAAAATCTATTACACTTAGAACATTTTTTCATCGAAACTTTAAAAATTATAATATATACATTAGAGTATTATTTTTCTTGTAATATTGAAATTGATTGTTGCTACTAATGAAATTAAAAAAAAAAAAAACTGTTTTATTATTTCTAGCTAAATTTCACTAATGGGAGAATGTATACAAGGTGTTTCTGAAATGGTTGAAAAAACCCCTACGTTGGAGTGGTTAAATGAAGAATCTTTTGAATTTTTTTTATCTTCAAAATCTAGGTTTTATTTAATTATCTTTAGAACATTATTTCGGATCTAAAAATTAATATTTGTGAAATATTTCTTGCAAATTTTTCACGTGATTCGTTATATTATATTTTAAAGTAGTGATGAACGAGCAGTCTGTATATTATCTATTTTAAGCTATTTTCAAATTAAAGGAACTCTTAGTACATAAACGATAGTTTTAGATATTTTTAAATATTAATATGAAAGTTATTGAAAACTCAGATTATGTACAGAGTCATGTTAACAATTTTTTCATTATAAAATATTGAATTATGGATTGATTAATTAATATTAATATATTTATTGTGTTTAATTATTTTTTTATTTTTTTTTTATTAATTATTATTGATTTTTTTATGGTTTAGTTATAACTAATAGGAATTGTTTATTATTCATCTGAAAAAATTAGATGACGTTAACAATCATCAAACTAACCTTGTCTATGAGTTAACAATGATTTAAAATAATATACGAGTAAGCATTTAAGTAACTATAGTTTCTATATTATGAGTGGCAAGGTTGATTGATTTACCTTTTTAAAACAATTCTTATTATCTGATCCTGTTTATACAACATGCGCGGGGGTGCGCAGTAAGAAACAAACAAACAATAAAGAAGGGACAAGGAGTGTTGATAAACATGTTTTATGAATGACTGTCCACAGAAGAAAAAATTCTAATCTGTTGTCAAAATGTAAATAATTCCATATAGGTATGAACAATTAAAATGCCCTTCGAAACTTTTACGTACCACACAGGGCAATTAACTTTGATTCCATATGACCACAAACAGAAATCTAGAAAAAATCTGCATGTAGTCATCAATGAGTTAAAAATGAGTAAACCAAATTCCTAGGGGTTTTAGGAAACTTTACGTACCTAGCTGGGATGAAGATTGTGTAGCGAGCGTTGTGCAGGCACTACGATCGGTAACACATTAATTATTTAACGACGTAGCACGTTGTACGTAATC
Source organism: Sipha flava (assembly GCF_003268045.1). NCBI lineage: Eukaryota > Metazoa > Arthropoda > Insecta > Hemiptera > Aphididae > Sipha > Sipha flava. The sequence continues at coordinate 36,233 of NW_020273062.1, forward strand.
TTGAGACGTGTTGAGAGAGATAGGTAATATTAATAATTGAACACTTTTAATTAAATACTTAGAAAAATTACTGGTTTATTGATTTAACACTTAGAATAAACACAAAATATTAATAACAGTTAAAAACTGGGTAGAGAATTATTACTCGCGGCGATGTGGCTGTTACAATGTCCACGACGAGCAATAATTTATTTAACAGGGGAAATGATCAGTCTAACTACCTATCTACATCTGAATAATGCTAAATGCTCAACCCGTATTTATACAGGTTCCAATGACGTAAAAGTGGCCTAATTCTAATATTACTTTCTTTTACTGTCGATTTAGCATTTCTATGTTCATAGGTGGAAACTACTTGTTGTTTTCACCTTTGCCCTGGGTTTCCTACACGTAGGCACATTTATTAATATTTATACTTAATTAGATTGATTATTAAATTATGCTGAGCCTTGGGCTCACTACAATTGTACAAAATTATTTGAAGATTTTCAAGAAAATAATAACAGCACAATAGTAAATTATCTCATTGGTAGGCTTAATTATAAAAAGAAGTATATATGGAGTGAAACTACTGCGGAATTAGACTTCACACACACGAGTCACAAAGCGTGGAGCTTGATAAAGAGACTAGGCTAACTATAGCCATAGCAAGAAGAAACAAGAAATTCTGAATCCAAACTAAGTTGTATCGAGATGGGCAAAACCAAATCATGCAAGGATCACAGTAGGACCATAAGAGCAGAGCTTAGACGTCAAAAGAAAAAACTATAACAACATACTATGATTGGTGCACCTTTCACGCTCGATGAGATTAATAAATTTATTAAGGTTTAAGCCTTAAGAAAACCAAACTAAATAAGGCAGCTGGTTTTGATGGGATATACCCCAAATTCATCAAACACGCTGGTCCCAGAGCACGGGAGTGGCTAGCTAAATTCTACAGTGACATATTAGATGCAGCAAGCATTTCAAAAGTTCAAAAGGGCTAAAGTAATCACACTTCTAAAGCGGGGAAAGTTAGGAACCGAGGCTGCAGATTATCGCCAAATCTTACTGCTAAGCATCCCATACAAGATCCTAGAGAGAATACAACCTCATATTGACAAGATTATTCCGGTAAAACAAGCAGGCTTCAGGAACAACAAAAGTTGCGAAGAACAGGTTATCGCCTTAACAACACTAATTGAAGCTGGTTTCCAGAAAAAGCTAAGAATCAGCGTAGCCTTCTTTGATCTCTCCGCTGCTTATGACACGATCTGGAGACATGGACTGCTTTAAAAGTTTAGCAAGGTTATCAGTAAGTTATTGTAGTAAGTTAGTGGCGTTCTTGGAAGGAATCCTTGCAAATCGACGTTTCCAAGTTTACCTGAGTAATAAAGGAGAAGCAAATGGAAAACAGTAAATAATAGGCTCCCTCAAAGATCAGTTCTAGTCCCAACATTGTTCAATGTATACATGCACGATATCCCAATGATAGAATGGCTTAAGTTCCAATTTGCGGATGACATAGCTATAGCGTTCCGGTATAAAGATTTAAAAGATGGAAGTGCAATCTTAACCAAAAACCTAGAGTTAATGAACACGTATTTCCACGTATTTAATTAGCGCCTAAATCCAAACCCTAGGAAAACAGAGGTTTGTACATTTCACCTCAACAATAGACACGCTTATGACAAGCTTAAGATTGAATTTGACGTAATAAGTGTAAATCATAATATTTTCCCTAAATATTTGGGTATAGCGCTCACATTTAATGAGCATTTGAGTAACCTCAGTAAAAAGATTCGGTCTCGGGCTAACCTGGTATAAGTGCTTGCTGGTTAGTGGAGTGCAGATACTAAGATCTCACGGGTAGGTAACAGCATTGAGCCTAGTTTATAATACAGCAGAGTATGGGTCCCGAGTTTGATTTAACAGCACACATGTAAGCAAAATAGATACGCAGCTCAATAGCGTAATGAGAGTAATAAGCGGAACTGTTAAATCTACACCACTGCAATGGCTACCGGCACTGGCAAACATTAAACCACCATACATTCGTAGGAAAGATGCACTTGTTAAAACCATTAAAAAGTCTGTAGATTACAATCGTTCTCTTTTATATCAGATGATGCTTCAAACACCTAATCAACGGTTAAAATCCAGGAGTCCATCAGTCGAGTAAGCCAGAACACTGATAATTTTAGGGTTTGATAGCGCTGAGCAGTGGCGTAATCAAAAATTTTATTGCCCGTGGCTAAATAATCCAATAGGCCATTAGTTTTACAAATTTGGAAAAAGGAGTTATGATGAATTGCCTACAAAATATAACCACCTACAAGATTCTGCCCTTTAAAGTTACAAACGATTAAAAACATGTTTAGTGTAATATTATTTTTATAATTTTAAAAACTTTACATTGAAAACTAAAGTGCAAATAAAATTATAATTTTCAATTTGTTTTTTAATCCTTTCAGCTTCATTTCGTTCATCTAACTTCGAGCTGCAAAGTATACATTTTGTTGAAGCTTTTTGAGTTTCAACAAATCTAATTTGAAGCGCAAAAACTGCATCATAACGACCAACATCATAACTATATACATATATATATATATATATATATATATATAACCAGTGCTCGGGACTTATAGTACTTAAAATCATTAAAATAAGCGCTTAAAAAACATAATTATAAGCACTAAAATAAGCATTTAAAAATTTTAAAATCAAGTAAAAATATTTATTAAAAAAAAAAACTATAAAATTCTAACTAAAAAATCAAATAAAATAAAAATAAATCTTCACTTTTAAGACTTTAAGGATTTCATGGATTTTCTAAGTGATATTTCTGAAAAATAAAATGTAAACTGTTCTTTCTGCTTTGATCATTCTGACGTTTGAGACTCAGTTCTATTTTCAGCGTTGGAATACATTGTTAATCCTACAACAATACTTCGGGCGGCGACAAACTACGTGACAACGTAGATAAGAAGAATTATTTTTATTTTTAATTCTATCAAAAACGACTTTGCTGGAGAAAACTATCAAAACATTAAAAAAAAAAAACTGGTCAAATAAGCAAAAATAATCAGAAAAACTGGAAATAAGCAAAAAAAAGGCACTTTTAAATTTCATAATTGTACGTGTTATAACTTAATATACACTTCTATATCACTCTGCTACATTTTAATTCAATCCATAAAAATAAGCAAATGCTTTAATTCCCAATCCCTGTATATAACTATAATGGTAATTTGTTTTTGAATTTGCTATAATTATTCTTGATGGGCCTCTAGAGTCGTAGCCCGTGGCTCATTGCCCGTCATGCCACTTTATCGGTACGCCACTGGCGCTGAGAAATGGTGAAAAGAATGTGCAAGCCTTACTGCATCAAATAGGAAGCTACTATGTGACCCTAATAATAGAGTTCTAGAAATGAATCTTCCTCGTTGTACCTGGTCCACGTTAAATAGACTGCGAACAGGTCATGGTCGGCGTGGTTACCTCATACATTAGGTTCCAAGATAACCTAGTATGTGACTGCGGAAACAGGGTACAATAAATCATATAGTAGTCAATTGCCAAGATAGAAAATTTAATCAAGGTTTTGAAGGCCTGCATGCAGTGACACCCGTAGCAATCACCTAGATAACAAACCTTGACATGTGTCTATGAACCCACATCGCAAGAACTGCTCATCTTTAATATTTATGATTTTTGACTAATTATAGTTCTATTTTAAGTTATACCATTATATCTTTACATCTATATCAGGTTTTTTATTGTTTTAGTTTATATTTTAGTTAAAGTTTGATATTTAAGTTGATTTGTGTTAAAAGTTATATGAAATAAATAAATAAAAGTTAAAAATGTATGGTGATCATTCAAAGGTTTATAAGGATGTAAACAACTTGTACATTTTATATATACTTGATCCTCATTGTATCTAATATCCAAACAATAAATGTTCAATGTTTGAACTGAAGTGGAACAGTATAAATAATAACTAGTTGATATTCAGTAAACAGTAGTAAAACATACTTTTAGTGGTTACAATGCACTCAGAAGTATACTTTAATATTTTCTAACACGACAAAATACGCCTATTTATTTTTAATGGTTTTTATTATTTTATAAATAAACTTTAACACACTTTTAAATTTATTTATTCTAAACTCAACTAAAAGCTTGATAACACCTCATAATGATATTTATAATTAATTTACTTAACAAGATATCACTATAAAATATACGTTACCATGAAAATTAATGAATTACATTAGTTATACAATTTGATTTACATACATTTTATATATTAAGTTTGTACAGAGGATTACAAATTCAAAATAAATGCTAACATAACATTAGGTATATATTTTGTATATATATGTATAATTTTTTTGAACATTAATATAGCAGGTTATTAATTGAGTAGTTAAACGAAATGGTCAATACAAAAATTTACTTGTAAAAAATGGAATAATATATATATACACAAGGTGCAGCAAAAGTAAGTTCCTACTATCTTGTTTTTGATGTACACGCAACAAGTATGAACTTTAAGCTGCACTAATAAAAATGGCAGCAAGTTGTATTATCGGTAAAATTAGTAGACCTTGTGTTATGATTGTTGTACAAACGTGTGATATATATAAATGTTTATTTGCTTGCAATAAACATGCAAGCTTATAACGGTAAATTCGTTTTTCACGATTTATTTGTTTTGTAAATCAGGGAACTGACTTTTGCCACACACCTTGTATATATATATATATATTAAATTTGCCATATAAAAAAGTATGATTCTTATGGACAATATAATCTGCATTATTAATTTGTTTAATTATACAATTATATGCAGTCAATAAAATGTATTGAAAATAAAATAAATATTTTGATGATAAATCATGACTATGTTATCTTTTTTTTCTATTTATATTAAAATTAAACACAACTGTAATTGATAATTTTACCAATTATATCATAATAGCTGCTACTAAATTATAATAAATTATATAACAATTATACAACAACATTTTTCACAGTAGGAAATCTTAGTTACTCCAACCCAAAAAAATTGTACATAATGAATATCTTGTATTATATTAATAATATCAATACAATACTAAATTACTAAATAAAAAAGGCAATATTAGTTAAAAGACAATAATAAGAAATTATTTTTAGAATTTTCTAAAAAGTAAAATTAACTTATTGTTAACATATGATAAAAAAAAAAAAAAAATGTTATAAATTTCAACTGTAAAATAAATGAAATAAACATAAATATTGAATGACAACCTTTATTAATAGTATACAATTGTAAAAAATAAATAATAAACAGAATACATCAATAGGGTATTGTAATGAATTTTTTTTTATGTACATGAATATTTCATTATATATGGTAATAAAAGAAAAACCATGATGAAGTTGTCAATATATCACTGTTCTTTATATATAAAAAATGTAAAATAAAGAATGAGATGTTTTTGTAACTTATATAAAATAAATAATAATAATTCATAGCAAAAAACAACAGTGAATTAAATAATGAAAATATATTTGAAAACATTTGAAACACCAATTGAGCATTGTAAATTCAAATATATTTTACTTTTTTTGGTTTAAAAAAATAGAAATGCAATTAATGTAGTGATGTAGTCATATGAATATTAGGAAATATATAGATCAAAATTAAAATTCTATACAAATCTATAGTATTAGCTATACATATTTTTGTTATATACATATCATGGAATACTCTGCTCCGTGTACCTGCATGTAAATACATTAATACAAAACTAATTATATAGTTAAGATGAGATGAGATGAATACACAAGAGTTAAATGGTGCATTTTTTTTTTTTTTTTTGGTATAAGATATAAACCAAGTGCAGGGTAATTATGTTCAAAATGTATGTAAACAGTTCAAACATAATAATAAAAGTTATTTTTCAATTTTAGCTTAAAAAACCCACTAATACCTTTAGTTTAAAAATGTTAAAAATGAATTATTTTGCCAAGCACACAATTTGGAATATATAATACAAAAGACACATTTACTCATTTAAATAACTATAAAAATTAACACAACTATAAGAATTTTTTTTTTTTTTAACAAATTATACTATATAAATTAAATTTATTATTTTTATTTTATTCAAAATTACAAAATATAATTCAAATAAAAAGGCTGTTGGGAAAGGCATCGAAGGAAGATAAATTAAATAAATTAGAAACTGATTCTAAATTAAATTTGTTTAACTGAACAATATAATGTTTATGAATAGTTAGTGTCAAACAATTATTAACTACAGAGCATTTATCAGAATTTTTTATATGTAGTTAGAATAAATTTAATATATATATATAACAGTTAAACTTGAAAAAAAAAACTTAAATTACATTAATTAATTTTTAATAAATCATATTAATGTAAATAATTCTCAACAAATTGAATCTGAAGAAGAGAAATATATATTTCAATTCAATATTCTAGTTATTCTAGTAAATTAATAAGTAAATCAAAAATTTTTATTATATTTTTAAACCACTATTCTTTATCCAGTGATGATATGTTTACATCATAAATTCAGATTTGATCATAAGACATAAACATGGTATTGTCAAATAAAAGTAAAAACTACTTATAATACTAATGTATCTATTATATTAATACACAAAGGTCATACTTTTTTTTCTATTGAATTTTTGAATTAATTTTATAATTTAAAAATTATATAAGTATTTGACATTTTTCAAAGTATTGAAATTAAATAATTTGAAATAAGTTTTAATTCACATGAGTAATAAATAATAATGGTTAACAAACTTGCAAACCCTATTAATTTTTCATAAAAACAACATTGGAGACTGACAAAAATGAAGGTACTTTTTTCTAGTAGTTCAATTTAAATATTTGGATAAGTAAATAAATCTACTTTGTATCAGATTGGAGAATATCATTTTTTTTTTTTTTTTAATATTCAATATTACAAATTGGCAAATTTATTCTCGTCAAGAATTTGCTAAGTTGTAAAAGTACTACAGTATATACTTAAGTGATACAATTAATCTCATTTAACAATTTTAACATTTTAAACTGAACCACTAGATGTATTTTTATTTTTGTCAGGCATACACCTATTTCATGTCTATAAATTGCTCTTGAATATTTTGATTTAATGAATATAAATGACATGTACATGAAAGTGAGTGCGGCAGCATAATACATATATATGTAAACATACATCAATATATATATACCTAGTGCTAAAAATATTACATTAATAATAAATACATAAACACTAAGCTTTAAATGTATATTAAATATATTTATTTAGAATAATGTATAATACACAAACTACAAATATTTTAAGATGTCAAAAAAAAAAAAAAAAAAAAATAAAAAAAATAGTTATTAAAAATAAAAATAATTTGGTAAACAACAACAAAGAACCTTGCTTACAATTTGAACTATAGCTAAAGAAAAAATTAATTTATTATCACAGAAAATTAATTATATGCAATCATTAAATTGTAATTCAATTAGGTTAACAAAACAAAATCTACAAATAATACATGTACTAAATATAAGTGTACCAATTTATTCTAATAAAATAATATTTAAATAACCTTGTATATATAAACACAGCAGTTTATATATTATGATTTATATATATATATATATATATATATATATATATATATTGAATTTGTATAAACTAAATGATTACACAATTTTATGCCAAAGTTAAACAATTTTAAAAAACTTAAATTTAGAATTTTAAATGTTAAGTATAAGTTGATTTATAATTAAAAATGAATTAACAAATGATACTTGGCCTTCTGAGTATATAATTCACAACAATTATAAAACTTACTCAGATTGATACATTCGATACTGAGAGTTACGTCCTTTAACTGGAAGTGGGTGTGCTTCTGAATTAAAAACCCATTTATCCAATGGGATAAGATTGTCATCACTGAATAATAGATATAGATACTAAAATAAAATTGATGATTATTAAGATTGTAATACCTTTTTAAATTCATAATAAATACTTTTAGAGTTTCAGCAAAAAAGTAACTTTGCTGAACATCATCTTTAATTGAATTTATTTGGTAAACATCTCTTATTCCACTATATCCACCTGATACTCTGCAGTGTTTTTCAAAAGCCTTGATAAACATATTTATATAAATTAATACATTTGTTAAATTATTTAAAAATGTATATCTTAACTATTTATATATATATATATATATTTTAATAACTTAATATAGATAAGAAAAATAACTTACTTGAACGGCTTCCCAGCCCCATTCTCGGTATTTATTATCATGAGTTAATCGCCATAAAACAAAATATGACTCGACCGTTTCAGGCCGAAGAATATTATATTTTTCAGTGCCACGTATGGCAACGGCATCATAATTATCATTAAATCTAAAAGCCTCTGGTCCTAATTTTGTAGCTGTCTTATCATAAGCTGTATGACATGTTTCTGTTAAACTAGCTCCAAGTTCACTATAGTGTTTAGATGAATCACTGCCAAGGGTTTCACCAGCCAGAGCAAACATTCCACCTGAAATTGGACATGCATAATATAAATATATTTATTTTTAAAAAACCATGTTAACATGTTCAAATAAAAACTATTACAATACATATATAAATGTATATTTTATCACTAATTAAATTAAATATCAAATTTATAATAGATCTTAGGTTTTTTTATTATGGTTGCTACTAATAATGTTGTATATTTAGTGCAACAAATTAATACTATTTACCTGCAAAACACGATAAATGGTCCATTTTATGTTCAAGTCTATCAAAACGCATGTCAGCTAAATATGTTAGCCCACTAGAAGAAGTTTGAACTAAGTTATCCATTACACTAGCCATAGCATCATCAAACATGTCACGGGCAACTAAATCTTTGCCATTAGACTGTATATATGCTTTCAATAAATATTCATAAAAACTATCACCAAGGCCTCCAAGTGATATATGACCTAAAAAAATTAGAATAGATATATAAACTAAATACATAATATTAAATATACTTGCATATAAATATTATTAAGTCTGAATAAGTTTTAAACAAATTAATAAATAAGAAGTAAATATGAATAAAAATTGAAGTTAAAATAAATTAAATATTTTTTAAATGTATTGGAATATTTAAAAAGTATAACAACTGTATATGATACCATAGTATAAAATCTGGTTTAAATTAATTAATATTAAGTATATATACATATATTTAATCTTTGATTATATACTAATTATAATTTATATATTATAAATATTTATAACAACTACCTAATAATAAGCTACAGACACATTTTTTAATATTTTTGAGAATTAAATCAGTAATGTTCTGACTTTATACTTGGTCACTTTTGAAATATGTATATGAAATATAAATACGATTTATATGAAATATAAATGAATAGCTAACTGCAGAAACAGGACAAGTACACTTTTCCTAATTTTTCAGGAATGATGAAAAACTGAACATGATATGTTCCCTCTCTGCAGTAAAGTGAAATTTCCAAACGCTATATTAAGCGTTTGGATAGTCGGATTTGACTCCTTTCTACAGTAAACGATGTATTTACGCGTACTTAACAAAAAATGATAATAAAATCAAATTTGATAAAAATGGACTTATCCCGTTTCTGCAGTTAGCGATTCAATTGTATTATTTACGTTGTCCCCATTTTCCAGTTATTGGGTTTAAGAAATTTGGATACAACCCATTAGGTCGATCAAGACTTCTCACAAATTGTCTAATGTGTTCAACTTTTTGTCTATAAATATCATTGCCAGTGATGTCAGATAAATAAACAAATTCTAAATGTAGAGTACCAAATTCTGATAATATACTACTACCACCACTTGCCCATAGATAATTTTTGCTGTTCTGGAAAATAAAAATAATAAAATTACAAAAGTTTGATATAATTTTACAAAATAACAATAAAAATTGCTTATAATAAATGACCTATTTTCAACTTTGTGCAGATTTTTTTTAATTTTTTTAAAAAATAAATAATTTTATAATATTATAAAAAATACATATAAAGTATAAATTAATAATTATATTATTCTATTATTACAAATACAAATAAAGAGTTATTTACAACTACATTATATAAATTAATGTTATCTTTCTTTGTACCTAAGATTTTTGAACCTTTTTCCAGACCCCCCCCCCTGAAAATACGCTACTGCTTAAATTAATTAAAAATAAATAATGTATAAATTGAAAATTTTAAGTATAAGCAGAATTATAAATAAAAGTGCTGTTATTATTATAAAAATATATATAAAAAAAAGATAAAAAAATATGTTAAATATATTTTAATTGTATTGTTTTATAAAAAAGAAAAAGATAAAAGTCAACTAAGAAAAATATGTTTAATTTTATTGCTATTTAAAATATTGAAATTATAATAAATTCATAGTAAATATTTCTCCGTATAATAGAAGTCACTCTTTTAGTATACCAAAAATGATGGCATCTCCCAATTTTTTGCTGTAAATTGGCAAATTTGCATTGTAGCATTATAAACATTAAAATTTATTTTTATTGATTTATGATAAATGAAAAGTAGATGATAAATTAAACACTAAGTGAAAAGAAGTATGTTTTAGTCTTACCAGGCTATGGATTTTTTAAAAACTATAAAGTTTCTGAGTGAAATGAGATAAGTATAAGTTTTACCATGATTTTGATCAGTAGCATTACTCTAATTGTCATAATCATAATAAGTATGCGATAGAAAATTATGCCCAGTTGGTACTTTAAAATGGGTCATTTTAAAATTGACAAGTCATAAAAAGAAAACCATTAACATCAATGGTACTGGTTTATGAAAAAATCAATTTGTAATTCAAAAAATAATAGTAAATTTTGATTATTCACAGAATGATTATATTGCAATTAGCTGTAGATAGTATAATTTTTAAAAGATTTTTTAGGCTACATATAGATAGTTGAAAATTGAATGTTTCCTCATATTTTTTTACTTACACCAGATTTTAGATTAACTAGTGAGTATGGAATGCCAGTAGGAGTTTGAAATGCAGGCAATAGTTTTTTTGCAATGTACTCAGCTTTATCTCGGAAAATAGTATCACCTGTCATAGCATAACAAGTTAGAAAACCACCAATAAAACGAATATTTGTTTCAAAAACTGATATATCTATTTTCTGTAAAAAACAAATACAATATATTAATAATACATCAAATAGTCACACTTACAAATATAATAGAATAAGAAAAACATTTAAAAACGGATTTTATTTTATATATTTTTAAAGAAAATTCCTCAAAAATAATTTACTTACCACATTTTCTAAAGTAAAATTATTAGCAACCCAATCTCTTCCTAGTTTATATTCATCTTTTAAACCCATAATTAATAAAGTATCTAATGAATCCACAATAGTTGCACCCATATTTGCTGATCCAAATACACTTCCAGAATGATCTTGTTTTGATACAGGTTTTAATTCATTTTTACCCCATGCATATTTTACATAATTATCCCAACCATGCTTCATCATCTAAAAAAAAAATAAAAAAAATTATATAATGAATTAGTTTGAATTAGTTATGAATTTGTTTTAAAAATAGTAGCCTATAAATAAAAAATAATGAAATGACATTGAAAAATAAATACAAATCATAACCTCAAATAATAACAAAATATTTTTCAAACTATTTCATTTAAGCAAAATGCACTAATAATAATAATAATATACTAATAATAACATAATAATAATATCATTCAATTTTCAAACTTGTAAACTCTATTAAGTGAAAGGTGTATACTAGTGAAACTTTTTTTTCCCAGAAATAAGTAAACAAGTTGAAATCATATAAGATACAGATATAATTGTAGTTTAGATTCCTCACAATTTCTTCTATATATATATATATATTTTTTTTTTGAAACATAGTTAAATCCAGAGTTAAATCATTGTTTTAAAAAATTATATTGCAATCTAAAATTTCCAAAAATGCATTGATGTAAAGTTTTTTTTTTGATTCAAAGAATTTCACCAGTATCCACTCCAGTTTACATTATATTATTTTCTATGGATTTTAATTTGAATACCTATTTAGGAAAATATAATACATGCAATTATACGACTGTTGAATAAACTTATCTTCTTTTATATTTTAGACAAAAAACAAGACAGTTATCATTTTTTAAGAAAAAAATGCATTACTTATAAAAATAGAATTTCATTGCATAAAATATTAACAACTCAGTATTATATTTTATATTATTTAAAATAAAAAAAGTATAATACACAAATATCTAAAAATTAAAATTTTAAATACAACTAGGACTGATAGAAGAAATGATTTAGAAAAATAACATTTTAAGTATATTCATTGCTTTATTTTTTAGTGAGAAATTTGGCATAGCGTTTATCCAAAAATTTTATTACAAAAAAAATCTTAATTTTAAAATGAATTTAAATATCTCTGTTCTTTTTTTCAAGATGTAAAAGAATTTTTTTGAACTGAAACAATTTCTAAACCCTATATTAGGTCTTAGCATTATATTTAAATTTTAAAATGTTATTGTCATAAAGTAGTATTTCTAAAAATGTTAAGTATAATTTATATGGAATTAATTTTTAATATTCATATTGCTTTTATTAAGTTTAATTAGGTTTAAAATTTTAATGAATCATAAAATAAGTTTTGAAAGTTTGGTTTAATAACAAAATCAAATGAATGATAATGCTAAAATTTTATAGTTATCATCTTAGTGTTTAATAATCAAAGTAAATATCATGAAAATAAATAAATTATTAGAGAATTCTATTAATTTCAACAATATAATGCTATAACTTTTTTTTTTACAGCAAGCAATTTTAATGAGTTATGTACAAATCATAATGGAGTGTGAGAAGGGGGTGCCCCATGACATCTGAGAGAATTTAGAATTTATTTAAAGCAAGTCATGTGGCCAATTTCGTTTTAGTCGACGGGTTTGGTTGTTGGGGAGTCTGAAGGTGGAGAGATTAGCGATGAGAGTATAGGATGGTTAATGATGCTTTTGTGAAATTTTTTGTAGAGGAAATATGCTAGAATGGTGAGGGTTGGAATTTTCAGATCGTTGTTAAGCGTGAGATTAATTGGCGAACCATGGAGAATTTGAAAGAAGTCAGAGGTTTATAGATTGGAAAGCTTGGAATTGGTTTAGGTTGGATTTTATTGTTGTTCCCCACAGTTTAATACCATATGTCATTGAGGGTCGAATGATTTGTTTGTATATGAGAATTTTACTATCAAGAGAGAGATTAGAATGGGATAATTTTCTAAATTTGTTAAGTTTTAGGTTGAGGGAGGATCTTTTATTTTTTATGTGTGTAGCCTAAGTGAGTCTTTTATGTAGGTGTAATCTAAGATATTTGACCGAGTCTTGTGTTTGGATTATTTTATTGTTTATTTTTATTGGTTGGGTATTTTTTTGACCGAGAGTAAATATTTAAAGTCAAAAGTAAATGTGTTGATTTGCTTTCATTAATTTTTATTCTCCATTTATAGATCTGTTGCTGTTTCCAGACATTTATTTGAGGACATTATCACGGCATCGTTAGTGATGTTAGTGGCTAGGGTTGTGTTTTTTAAGTGTGGAATGTCAGCTGTGTAGAGGTTGTATAACGTTGGGATAAGAATACTTCCCTGAGGAACTCCTAATTTTATGGGGTGAGATATCCATAGTTCATCTTCGATGCGAACTTGAAAAGTGCGTTTTGCAAGAAAGAATTTAATGGTGAGATATAAGGATGCAGGTGAAAAAACGGATTTTGTGTAAAAGTCCATTATACCATACATGATCAAAAGCTTCTGCCATATTGAGGAATACTACTAAGTAGTATTGTTTATTTTCCAACGTAGTCGCATCTTATCAATAATTCGGTGGATTTGATGGAGGGCAGAGTGTTATTTTTAAAACCGAATTATGTGGTAGAAATTATGTTGTTTGCAGTTATAATTGTATAAATTCTTTTAAAGATGATGTTTTCAAGAATTTTTGAAAGGAAAAGGGAAGACTGATTGGGCGGTATGATAAAGGAAGGTCAGGAGGTTTCCCTGGCTTATATATTAGCACTATTATTAAATGCTTCCACGAAGGAAGTATGTAGGATAGGCGTAAGATAGAGTTTATTATGTGTGAAAGTTGAATGATGGCTTTTTTTGGTAGTTGTTTAATAATGTGATTATTTACTAGATAGTGTCCAAATTTTTTTTTTTGGAAGTTTTTTAATGATAAATTGTATTTCAGAAGGGGATGTATGCTGGGTTGGTAGTGACATCGGGAGGGCTTGATACAAGGAAGATTCTATTAATGATAAGTTAGCTACGTCGCATATGTCAGGGTGAGGAGTGAATCTGATTTCTAAATCAGAGGCAAATAAATTTTCTTTATCTATGTTGCTAGAAGTTGGAATATTGGCCGGGTAGCGTAGAGGGGATATTACATTTTTTTTGTTTCAGTATATTTGTAAGTGGCTTTTCGTAATGAATTGTTGGATGTGGTGAAGGAGTTTAAGTATTTTTGGTAGTTGTCTGCGATGAATTTTCGCAGTGATTTTCAGGGATGAGGTGAGGTTGTTGTATATTTTTTTGTCATTGGGTAAGTGTGTTCTTTGCCATCTGGAGCGAGCACATCTTTTCTCAAATATTAGATAAGAGATGTGTTGTGGTAGTTGATTATATTCAAAAGAAGTTGTACTGGGTGTAGAGGAATCAAGTGCTGCTTTTTGAATTTTCGACGTTAAGAATAGTACAGTCGAGTTGATGTCTGAAGATGTTTTGAGTGGTACATTAGGGGGGGGGGATTTGGTTTTATATTATGCTTCGGATTTTAGACCATATAGTTTTTCCTGGAGTAAGAGTTGGAATTATTTTAATTTTAATTGATGAGTCATTTAGTGTTAGTATAATTGGTGTTTGGTCTGAAGATAGATCAGCTGATTTTAGAAGTTTAGTATTACGTTGAAGGACATTATTTATGTTTGTGAAATTATGTCCTAAAATCATTAGTTCATTTTTGTATTTCTTCTACAGGGGTAGTTGGTATAGATTTCTTATTACTACACAATAGGCCCTGTCTTCTTTTAGTTGATAGGTATGAAAGTCTGCTTAATTCCATCGAAGAAATTTTATGACAGAACGACAAATTCTGCTGATTGCATGGATAGTTTCAAACCATTTAGTGAATTTTTACATGTGAATTGTTCTCCTTTTGTTATTTCTTTGATAGTTGTATAAAATGAATTTATATTGTTGATAGTGCGAATAAAGATTGGAGTGGTGGTTTAATTAAGATTTGATTCAGTTTCGTTTTCTAAATCCATGTTGTCATATTTATTGTCAGCGGGATCATCGATTATATCGGAATCTTCGAAAATAATGAGTAACGATTTTTTAAAACAAATTGTTGATGATTTTTATCTTGTTCAGTATTTGGTGATGTAGATAGCGAACTGGGACGCCTGGTTGGTGTGAGAGTGGTATTTCCATCATTCTGTTTAGATTGAAAAGACGATTTGGGAGAGTGATTTGATACACTCTGTATGAAGGTTCTTGATATTATTATTAGGCCCGGACTAGAAGTATACCGGGCTACTATTCTAGATAAACAAGTGACCCACAATGTATTATTTCGGGATTTTTTTAAATGTGGTTGTCTCCCAAAATTAATATTTGGTAGGGCTGAAAAAGGTTAAAGGGGGCCACTTTCTTATAACCTTTATATTTAACAATCATGATTAGTTATGGGATACTATCCATAATTCATGTCCCATGATTCTATACAAAATAAATTTACTTTTTACTAACCCCTATTTATGCTTTAAAATAATACACAAAAAGTAAGTGGGTTTAATAAAAATACAATATTATTTTTTGTGAATTGAATTATTTTATTTCGAATTAATAATTAAAAATATCTTTTCTAAAAGGTTCATAACAAATATTAAATGTACAATTTATTTTACTCTCGCGCCCGCCATTAGAAAAACTCTGATAACATATAATTTTGATAAGCAAAAGCAAAAAACAAGTATCACGATAGAACAATACCACAGAATATAATAAAACAGTCATACGGTGCGTCACGAGCTTAGTTATCAATATATTTATTCTGTAATAATATTAATTATTAAAACACGTGTGTAAAAACATATACAATATACATAATATATGATATGCATTAAGCACGGTAAATACTAGATTTACTGCAAAAAAGCTCCTTCAAAATAGATTTCAGTATAATATAATTTACATAGGGGTGCGCACGGGGTATGCAGGGTATGCCGCTGCATAGTCTGCGGCTTCATGTGAGGGGCCCATATTTATTATTAAGTTAAGAAACTTTAAATTTAATTACCGCCACAGGAAATTTAAATCAATTAAAGCTTGATAGTAATGATATTTCAATGTTGAAGGAAAAATTTAATTTGAATACTACATTTGAGTCTGAAATTAAGCTCATTACAAATATGTCTGATAGAACTTCTATTAGAGGGTCATCAACTAAAACAATAGTAGTATGGCTGAATTGATTATCAGAAAACGACCGAAAAACAATATTGTCAAACTTCAATAAAGCTTTAACACAATTTGCAACAATATCTGTGACAAGCTGCTCGTGTGAGAGGGACATTTCCAAATTGTCAATTGTAAAGTCTAAACTTAGAAACACTATGTTACAAGAACGTCTTGATTCACTGATGTTAATATTTATCGAGCAAAAGATGGCATCAGAAATCAATATTGAAGATGTAATAGATGAATTCAAAGCATGTGTGCCGATAAAAAGAAGACTTGAACTTTAGATTTTAAGTACTCTCCATAAAATAACAACATTATAAATATGTTAAAATTATTCAAAAGCATTCAATATAGTACATACTTGATCTTAAATAATAAATTTTTTTTTAATAAATATAAATCAAATTTCAAACTACTTATTTCTACAGTGCAATGTTTAATATTCTACTGTAAAACTATGTGTGATTTTAGATTCTAAGGGAAGTAAAGAAGCTAAGTAGTATATATGCAAAAACTTAGATTGTAACTTGAATCTTATATGCGTTAAAAAAAATGCAAATACATTAAGGGAAGATTAGAAAATTTATTTGTGGGGGGCCTTATATTTCTTATTGCATAACCTGCGAATAAAGTCTGCGCACGCCTATGATAATTTATAATATATATATATAGGATTTTTTATAATCTTGCCTTGAGATCATTTAAAAATTATAATTATGTACTAAGGTGCTATAAACAGTAGCTGTAGCATAGTAGGCCAGTTGAATAATTTTGTAGATCAAAATAATGATTGACCAATATCGAGCATATTTATATTAATAAATATAAATTTAATACAAACTTAAAAAAAAAACACTGAAAAAATACTGAAAAATAGAAAACTGAAGAGTGATTATACTGAACAGAAAATTGAATAGTAAAACACACTGTAAAAACAGATCACTGAAAATAGTAATCATCAAGATTAATCAACAAGTTTAATCTCATTCATTGATCAATTACCAAGTATATACAGAAAGAATAATAATAACAAGAAAATAAATAATACCTTCAACATTCAAATAAAGATGCTTTATATTCGTGTTTTCTTATCTTAAATTAACATGGTTGAGTGTCCCTTATCTTACTATGATTTGGTGTACATTATATTACCGACCATGATTGGGCGTGTAAAATGTAAAACTATTGTCATAAGTAGTTATGGGTATGGCAATTTTTTTTAATCATTTAAAAACAGCTAAAATTTATATTTTACACCTATATTTAAGGCAGTGGCGTAAACAGAAAATATTTTCGGGAGGGACTATTATGGACAAAGGTAAATTACCACTGCTATCTAAAACGGGCTACACACGTGCAGTTGAAACTGTACGATTCGACTGTACTGTTTTATCTGTACATATAAATATTTTTACACTTCAGCATGCACACCTTCAGTTAAAACTGAGTGATTTTACTGTACAATTAGAATAAATCGTGGAGTTATAGTCGATTAACATGACGAAGACAGATGACGCTCTTGCGGTTCTCGGATTAATGTGTGTTTAAAAAATAATAGACGTAAAAAACGTAACTTATGGTGTAAATAATGGTTGTTAAAAAAAAGTGAATATTCACATACAAATTTGATTAAAGAATTGAGAATTACTATAAAAGATTTTATTAATTACTTGAGGATGAATGAAGATAATTATTTGCACCTTTTTTTCTTTAGTTAGGTTAATTTTGCATAAGCAAAATAAATAAGCACCATCTTTTTTGCTTTGATCATGATAATCTTTTTGCTTGACTTTCCATAGACACGGTTCGAAACGATACATTTCGATAAATTCTTCCGTCCACTCACGTATTTTTGTTGCCATAATTTAAATGGCAAGGATAATAAATAATAATATAAAATACGTTGTTATTCAGTTTTCAAAATTACGAATCGACTTTGCCATGGGCTGTAATGAAATTAAAACTGTACAGTGTACAGTTTGCCTACACACGGATCGTCTTATTTGTGCAGTTTAATTGTCGCAGTTTTATCAATTAGTACTTTCAATTCATTTCCGATCAACTGCACAGTTCTAAAAATGATGTCATATTAGCCTACACACGTAAGACTTATCTGTACAGATAAAACTGTACAGTCGAATCGTACAGTTTTAACTGCACGTGTGTGGCCCACTTAAGAATTACTAACAAGACACAGTAGGTACTTATCTACAGTTAATTTACAGGTGTCCCAAAACGATTTGACGTTAACGCAAATTCCAAACAAGCATAAAGCACCACTAAAATATAACAAACGTTTAAAATAATTTTTAAGTTTTTTAAAACATTTTGGGGGGGGGGCTGTAACCCACTAGGCACCCCTCTTATATACGCCACTGATTTAAGGTATTATATTTAATTAAGCATTAGAAATAAATAATAATGATAAAAAATAACTAAAAAAATAAAAAATAACTAAGTACCAAATATAATTTGAATGAATATTAATTTTCTAAAGACAATTAAATTAAATTAAATTATGTATTTAGGCAACAAACAGTATAAAAGTGTAGTCACTATATAAATGACAACTAATGTAACTATTATATAGTAATAATAAATCATTCTATATAATCAGGAAGTTATTTGACGGATGAAAATAGCATATTCTGCCAAAGTGACTAATATAAAAACTAGGTTCTTAAATAAAAGATTAGAAATTTAACATTTTATATCTTTATATTATATACAAATATATTTAAAATTGTTAAATATAATATAATGATGAAAAAAAGTTTTACTAAGTAATAAAATATAGTTTGTGATATGTACATCTAATCTAGGATAAATGAATTGATTTTATTTAAATAAGATCAGTATAACAAAGATTTTTACATAGTTGAATATTGTTTGAAACTGATTTATATACACTATACCTATATACCTATATATATATATAAACATATATCCTTATATGTATAAAATAACAGGTCTTTTTTATGTTCCCATTGTGTGATGACACTATTTAAAAAATTTCCAATTTTTTTACAGAATTGTTCCAAATATTTTCCTGAGTGACACCAAGACACCCAATTTTTCATTTTTTTTTTCTATCTGATGGAAGAGGGAGGGGGGATTAGAAATCTATATTTTTAATTTTTTGTTTACTCAAATTTTAAAATTGAAATATTGTTGTATCCATAGAATTATAGATGTGTAAATACAAAAATTCACCTGAACCTTTCTATTATCTCACTATGGCCTTGATAACTGTTATATTAAAAGCTGAAATATGTGCAAATAAAGCAAAATGTACACATGTGCTAAATAAACTAAAAATGTAATAACAATAAGTTATTTAATATTTTATGTATCCAATGAGTTATAGAAATGTAAATGCAAAAATTCAACTGAATCTTTCTATCATCTGACTATGGCTGTTATATTGAAAGCTGAAATCAGTACAATTAATAGATATGCAAATAAAGCAAAATTTACACATGTGCTAAATAAACTAAAAATGTAATAACAATAAGACATTTAATATTTTACCAATACCAATACCAATACAATTTATATGTAAGAATCTGAGAACAGTTAGGTATATTAAAAATGATATTAATATGTCATAAACTATTTACTAACCAGAATTCCATGAAATGGTTTACAAATTTTTTATTAATAAAAAAAAACTTTTAAATTAATCATTTAGACTATATTGACGTCCAAATTAAGTTAAATGAAGAATAAATATCATAAGTAGACAGTAATTTTGAGAAATATTATGACATATTTGATGATAGATCATGATAAAAATTATTTATCGAAATTAATAACTGATAATTTGAAAAAAATTCTTATCTCTTAATATGGTGTACCTAATATTTTTACGTAAACAAAATTAACTAAATCAATATAATAATAACTTACGCAAATGTAGAAAGACAACTATTATTCTCACTTCATACTTTTAAAAATTCACATAAAAATATTAATAACAACCAAAATCAAATGTTTTTTTTTTTTTTTAAAGGGCATTCATGGCTATATTAAATATTTTAAAGCCATAAAACTCAGATAAGATTAAAAAACAGCAATATAATTGCAAATTAAGTTACTAGCATTGCCACTGTTCTACATGGATGTATTTATTTTAATATTTATAGGCTTTAGATCTGAGATTTTACTAATAGTAAAAAATCGAAAAATTATTTAATATTAGTAAGCTAGTAATACTACTGTAATAATATTTCTACTTAAGACACAATTTATTAAATTTATTTCTTAACATTTATAAAATGTTTAAAAAGCAATATCGATTTATTTGATTTGAATCAAAAAAAGTTAGATAGTTTCTTAGATTTATGCAAAATCGTTGAATCATCAATATTTGTTCTTTTTTCTAAAATAAAGAATTTTTTTTTAATAAATGGTATACTTCTTTCAATAGTTAAATTATAATGTTTTTATACAATGGTAAGGCTTATTAAAAATCATATTTATTGTATTAAAAAAAATAATTTCAAGAGAAATTCAAATAGTACTAAGTAGGTACACTATAATATTTTATCAATTGTTAGTATATAGTGTTTAATCCAAGAATAAATGAAGTATTTAAAATTCAAAGTACATAGATTTTTACCTATAATATTTCAAATGTATGAATAACTAGGAATACATCAAATAATATTAAGGCAACAACATTAACATTAACTAATGTAATTATTCCTAATGAGGTTTTAACAATCAAACATAAAATCAGCAGGCATATTCTTAATCAGTACATGAAAAATACTAAATACACTTACTTCTTTCACTTTATTTCGTTTCTGACTCAGCTCATCATTGTCGTACCTTTGACTGGTGTCGGCGGCGTTGTAAATTATCGATGATACAGAATTTAAATTGCTGTTCTGGTCGTTACGCTTGATGGCGGAAAAATCTGTATCAGGCCTCTCCAACACCTTTCGCTTGTCCGAGTAGTCCTCGTCGATCTTAGCCGACAGGGCCCTTTTGTCGTAAGCTGCATGCGGGTCCTCCAGCACGCCGTCATGCCCAGCGTTGCCGCGGGCTGGCAGCAGCAGCTCGGGTCCGGCATTTTGTATCTGCTTGTACACCGTGTTGAAAGTACCACTGTACGTCGCCTTGAACTCGGGCAAGTAGAACACGGCGCCGAAACAGATGATGGTAAGCGACACGAAGACCAGCACGACCAGGCACAGTTCGCTGTTCCTGCGTGTGCGCCGGCTAAACGGCACGGGCGCGCCATTCAAGTACTTGTGGTACTGAGGCAGCATCAGCGTGGGGTTCGTCATGGCGCCTCGCGCGAGCTGCTAATGCGGGAACACTACCGAGATTTACCGTGCACTTTCACGTAACAACGACGACGGCAGTCATCGTTGGACGCCGGACAACGCATCAATTGCGGCGGACGCGGGCGTGCGATTCTTTCACTTTTTTTTTTTTATATTTTTCGCGAGAACACTTATATTTCCTAACCGCGACGGGACGACGACGAAAACCACACGGCAACGGACCCCAATACGTGCAATATCAACAACGCAATGATACTGACGAGTGACTATTATTATGTCGGTATTTTATTTTCGTTTCACCCGTCCCGAACAATAACAGCGGCGATTATGAGCAAATGAAAATAAAAATAAAAACGCATGGATTAATGATATCTCGCGCCTACGGAACGTCGACGATCACCTAATGAACGCGCCGCTACTGTCCTACGCGCACTGCTCAGCTGCTGCGGCGGTCCGGTAACAAACCGTAATATTATATTATTGTTGTAGTGGCGCAGCGCATAAGGCCACATCGGTTCGACACGGATTTCTCTTCCGCCAACAACAATAACAACGCTCTACGCGGACATATCAGCGATCAACGGACGGCGAGTTACGACAACGACCAGTCCGTCGCGATATTTTTTCACCTGCGCGCGATAACGGTCGACTGTCGAGATCCATCGGAGGTTATATATTTCACATACGCACCGACAATATGTGGTTCACAACTACGCGCGTATCGCAAGAGATTCAAATTTTCCCGCTCCCCAATCTCGTTTAGCATCTAATGTGACCACAGATCAGTGGCATAGCCAAGGAAGGAGGGTGCAGCCCCCCCTGAAATGTTAAGAAAATTATATTAATGGTCTATGAAAATCGCTAAAAAAGTAAAAATATTTAAAAATATTAACACTTTACAGCTATCTATCTGTGGTAGTAGGCAGTGGCGTAACTGGGAAAAAACCTAGGGGAGAAATATAATATATTTATTATTACCAAAACCCTGACACCCCTCCCCCTTACCAGTTAAAACATATTTTTATTGTATGTATTTTATACACTATATCTAATTGTTTGATTTTACATAAGTCTTTTAACTCATTTTATAGTTAAGATAAACATAAATTGTAGGTAGCATGTACTAGGTACCAATATTGTTAAATAATATTCATAAGAGTTCATTAATAAAGGTTTTAATAAAGGTAATAAGGTGCTATTTGTATTGTTGGATTATCTGGGGGAGGGGGCAAAATTATACCTTTATCTCTCAAAAAATGGTCAGAGAGGGCACTTGATCCCCCCCCACAATTACGCCACTGGTAGTAGGTATATAATGCATATAATATTGTGCATCGGTCGCGAATTACGAATCACGAATTCAACTTCATAATCAAGACTTGTCGGACTCGTATTATTATCTATTCATAGAGACATTGAAATTTCAGATGATTGAATATTTGATACATTTGTTAACAGCGAAAATTCTCAAAGGTTAAAATTATCATTTAAATTTTTTTTAATTCAAAAAATAAAATTAATTCTTTCTTTCTTTTCTTTCTTTTGGGTTGAACGGCCGCTAGGACCATTCCGTTTCACAACCAATTCTCCAGCCGTCTCCATTCATCGCCAAATTCTTTCAGTTTGTTCCGCCTCCTAAGCTTTCCACATCTTTCTTAACTATATCTTCCCATCTCAATTTTGGTCTTCCCAAGGGCCTTTTTCCTACTGGATTCTATTCCAGCACCATTTTTAGTAGAGAGTCCTGGCTCCGCATTACATGTCCTGCCCATCACAACCTTCTTTTCTTGATCGTCTCTGCTATGTTATTTTCATTAAAAATTTCTTGTAGTTCTCTTTTCTTCCTTTTTCTCCACTCTCCCGTGATGTCATATTTTATTTAACCAAAGATCTTCCGTAATATTTTTCTTTTTAGAATTAAGAACTTATTTTCATCCGATTTCCTTAGTGCCCAAGATTCCGATACATACAATATCACTGGTCGTATTAGGCTGGTATACAAATGTCTCTTTATCTCTCTTGATAATGATCTAGAACTTAATAGTTTCACTATTAAAAGTTTCCACTATTTCTTTTTTTTTTAAGTCCGCGCGTGGAAAATTCTTCTAGCAGCCCTCACGAGGTAAATGATAAATTATTAATTATGATTACCCGTTCTGATTGATGTCTCCATGTCTTAGAATCAACACTATGCTAAGATGGAGGTTTTACGCCCGTACGAGCTTTCCTCCACCATTTAAAAAATGTATTATAATATATTTATATTTTATCCATAATATTATTCTCGTTATTGTTTTGAATATTTTTCTTTTGTTTATAATATAATTAAACATGATATCAAATCCATTTACTCCGGTCCCAAAAAGAGTCTTGGTATTTGGTGGGCGACCCATGTACATTTGAATGTGATCGTTAACGGGCGTTCAACAAAACTTTCTATAATGAGATGTTGCACAAATTATGGTCAAATTATGACAAATCGTAAAAGCGATTAATGAGTATGCATATTGTTATTGGCTGTAGCTTCCGTTGCACTCGACCGATCGGCGAATGTACGAAAACGCGACTGATGGCAAAGCCTACGCGGTGATATAGTTGGTCAGTCTCCAATTGACAACCGGACCCGGACATTTCACTTCAGACCGTTTTTCCGTGGGATCGATTCAAGGGCGTATTTAGACTTACTTCTTACTTCTACTTACATTTTTCTTTAATTCAGGCTTAAAATTTACAAGTAAAATGTTTGCTAATATGTAAATCAGGTAAATATAGTGGATCCGACATTAGATTATATAAAAAAAAAAAAACACAAATATTAAGGATTCACTTGATTTAAATATTACCAAAAATTTTACTTTTTAATTTTGAGCTTGACTCAAAGAAAAAATTTAAGTCCTCCCCCCCCCTTAGAAGTAAATCTAAATATGCCCCTGGTAATATGCAATACTCGTATGCATTTTAATTTTTATAGAAACAGAATATATCTTATGTAGCACAAAATTACGGCAAAGAAATTAATGTTTCATTGATCTACGAATCAGCAAAGGGGTTTGTATAAGTTAGTTTTATGTATTTTTAATATTTATAAAATAATTGATAATATACTAAAGGAAAAACAAATTGTTTGTTTTATTGTTAAGTTATGGAACAATGTTTAATACAGAATAGTGAATACATTATATATTTTATTATAAAAACATAGATAGATAGTGATAGATAAATAACATTGATAGTGTTTTATATTGGCAATTTTACTGTATTATATATTATTACGATTATTTATCCATCATAAGTATTTTTTCCCATAAATTTTCTTTCATAGTTATATATATAAAATTTACTTAAACAATATGTTTTAGTTATCGTGAAATAATTTTAATTCTGAAGCTTTATTTCATTGTTTTTCTGAAATATTAGTTTTTACACGAGTTTTTCGATTTTAGTATTTTGAAATGTTTAAAATTCAATTTCTGCCGCAAGAGCATTTACTTTAGTTTTGAGATTTGAAATCGTAGGATATCTATTGCGGTACGGTTATTGTTAAAAGTAAGATAATATTTTTTTGTATTTCCTATTAACTATTTGATAATATAGCAATATAATATATGAATTCGAAAATAAATAATTTTAAGTTCCAGAATTTTTCGGGAAATATTTTAATGTGATGAGTGCGGATAGATTGGTGGGATTTTTATTTTTCTAAATTGGCAACATTTTTTAAGAATTTTTCTGATATACCATTTTTTCTTATCACCCCGGAGAACTTGGGTATCGCTTATCAAATTCTTATTTTTTTTAAGTGAACTGAATACAAAAAGAAATACGTAATTGAATAGACAAAATTTTATCTATTCTATATAGTGTATAAGTACAGAATAAAAAAATTAAAATTAAAAAATACATCAATATTTAATCATTTAAAATATAGTTAATTAATTTTATTTATATTAATGAGGGTTGAACGTATTTTTATTTTTTAAATTGTATTTCTAATTTATCCTAAAAACTATGGCTCTTCGAAAAGCTGCTGGATTTGTTATTTATAGAAAAAACTGTAATAATGTAAATGAATATTTACTTATGCAAGCATCTTATGATAATTATCATTGGACTCCACCTAAAGGTAAAAAAAAAAATATTTAATTTGAAATATCAACAGTATTAAATTGTGTGGTATCATTAGGTCACTTGGAAGAGAATGAACTCAATATAGATGCAGCTATTCGAGAAACTGAAGAAGAAGCTGGAATTAAAGCGCGAGATCTCAATATACATCATGATTTTGAAAAAGTGTTGACGGTAATAAAACTTATATAAGCATTAAATAACTATAACAAGGTCTTAGTGTTAGAAATTGAAGGAAGATTAAAGTGAATCGTTTTCCAGCTCCCTATGTGAAATTAAAAAGAAAAATAATAAATTTTACAATAAATTTGTGTTTAGACTATTATTTACAGATTTATTTTATATTTTTGTTAAATTTAATACAATGTCCTAAGTACTAAGGAAATTGGAATATATAATTATGTTATTTGAAACGATTCTAGTTTAGCAACCTATCGATTTTATTAATTTTTTTTTTTCAAAATGTGTGTTTTAGAATGTTTTATAAGTATGTAAAAAAAAAAACCCAGACAAACTTCGTTTTGAAGTTATTGATGAAAAACTTGAAGTGATGTCCTTTGTGATATTTTCGCTTTCCGAATTATGATTCGTCGATTTCAACAATTGACCCCGGTTCACTTACATATAAAGTATTTATGAAGAATAATGCACTAAAAATTGTCTACTAGTGTAAAAATGAAAATTTTTTTTTGCAAATGATGCGTGTGGTATCGACAATGGCCAATGAAACTATATACAAGTGTTTCGGTATTCGTCGCTTCGCTGTGCCAATCGAAAATATCCCTTTACTTGCTATTCAAAACCACCTCAAGTAGATATCAAGGACAATAAAAATATAAATATGTGAAAATTTAAATTAAATATTCAACTCTTAAGTATTTTTTTAAAAAAAATGCGGGTTATGAAAAAAATTAAGTTTTTAAAGTTTTTCATCAATAACTTCATAATGAAGTTTGTCCGGGCTTCTTTTTTTAACAAACTTATAAAACACACGTTTTGGAAAAAAAAAATTAAAAAAATCGATGGGTTGTTAAACTAGAATTATGCCTATTATTTATTTATAAGTATTGTGTATACTACCATTAACTGTAAAATTTTCATTTTATAATGAGTATATTTAATAAAAGGTTTGATTTTTGAATAAAAATCATAATATTTTTAATGGATGATATAGGAAAAGCTGCGAATATATTTCAACTCTCTCCAGTACAGATAAGAATTTAAAATTTACCACTATAAAGAGCATTGAATATTTATAATTTAAGTAAATTAATGTAAAAATACCAAAATAGAATTGAAATATTTGTATAACTTATTTAATTTTTTTTTTTTTTTTGACAGTTAGATATAATATCAATGTTTAAAATATTTTAATATTTATTTTAAATTTCTGTCATTCAAAAGAGTAATAAAAATGCTGTAAAATTTACATTTGCAGCTGTTTTCTGGAATATAATAATTTTAAGCATACTTTACTGTCATAATTTATCATAAATTTAGTTGAATATATATAAAATGTCCTTATGCCTAAATTATAAACAATAATTTACTTTGTATAGTTTTTCAAAATTTAGAACTAGAGTTTAAAGTGGCAAAAAATGGCAGGGGGAACTCTAATTTGTATATTATTCTCAGCATTCCATACAATTACTAGGTAATTAATTATAAAAAAGTATTCATATATTATGAGGTTTTATTAATGAACATTCCTCAACATTAATTCCTCTACAAACTCTACTCAAATCCATGGGCTGTAAAAAAGTAAAAATTTGTAGTAGAATTATCGTTTTAAATAATATATTGTTAATACCTTAATAAAATAAAAAAAAATTAAATAATGTATTTATAAATATATATTACTATATAATTTATAATTTTTAGTAAATATTAGTTTTGTTTATAGAACATTGTTTAATACTTAGTGATATAAACTAAATTGCAAAACCAGTTTTTCAAATGTTCTATTGTGTATAGTTATTTTTAACTAACAGTTGATCGTTTCACCAAACTTTTCCGAGAAATATTAAAGGGAACGTTTTATAAGCGATGTGAAAGATAGGTGCACTGAGTCTCCTAGTTTGCCTCTTCACTTTAGCCTGGCTTAGAACTAATTTTTGATATTAATATGAAAATATTGAATTAATTATATAGGTAACTATAAATATGAATTTTTACTCAAATTTTGATTCATCTATGAAATGCTTTTGTACTCGTATTTATTTTTTAATTTTAAATATTCAATAAATAGTTAATTGAAAATCCTATTAATATAGTTTTATTTTAAAATGTTAATTTAAAACTAACTGTTCTAGTGAGATTTACTAAAATGAAATAAAATGTTTACAATGACAATGAACTGTTAAATATTTTCAGTTAGATTGTACCTAAAAATTAATTTCATTGTATAAATATTATTTTATATTAATATGTTTTTTTTCTTTTTGTAGTATGCACCAAAAAATAAGCCATTTACCAAACAAGTTACTTATTGGTTAGCTTGTTTAGTTAACCCTGATACACCAATTATATTATCTCATGAACATAAGGATTTCAAATGGCTGCCCTTAACACAAGCCAAAGAAAAAGCTGCATTTCCTGAATTGCAAAAATTACTTGATGAATGTGAAAACTATTTAATTAAAACTAATGCTTGAAAGCACTTATGTAAATCTTAACTTTATAGAACCATTTTAATTTTAATTATAATTCTATTATTTTTCATCATTGTAAGTACTATAAAATTAAAGTAATAAAAAAGTTTTTAAATAATTAATATAGTCCTGTATTAACATTAACAGAACAATTTTTACTTTAAATATTACGACCGAGCTGTTTCCTCCTGTTCAAGACAATCTAGTCTGTTTCCTCATAATTATTACACAAACGGAAAATTTACTTTTCGTTTATTCAATAAAAAGCTTGTATAGTAATTTTTTGTTAATATGAAAGATTGAAATCAAACTATGGTGTAATAGATTTTTAAGAATAAATTGGAATCTTGTTTTGAATAAGTATAATATATTTGTACCTTTATTCTGGCTGAAAAATTATGTAAGTCAAACTGTGTGATTTTATCAAATATATAAATAAACAAGTATCTAATGACAATATATTATTAAATGTAATACTGCATGTAATCACTTTTTAAGTATAGTATCATAAAACTTGAACATACATTTATGAAAAATGTCCAAAAATTTTTAATTGACATTAAAAAAAAAGAAATTGGTAAAATTATTCATTGTTGCGAATTTAATGTTATTTTTTTTTTTTAATAATAAAACTTTTTTCTTACTATTTGGATATATTAATAACTATAAATAAAAAATGTTAAGTGATATTCTAATGAATCTTTATTTATTTAAGTGTAGTATAAAAATATTTTTGTTTTATAAATTTTAATGTTGTAATAAATACCTAGGAACCAAACTATAACATAGTATGGCATGTCTTTTCTAATGCATTTAACAATACCATAGTTGCTTTACTTTGTATTATTATATTATAATAAAACCACATTTAAATATAAAGTAGGTACACATAACATTTTTAGTCTGAAGAGTACTAAAAAAAATGTAATAACAAAACTCTTATGGAATATATAAATGAGATATTATTTGAATTATTAGATATTATTGAACACTTATAATAAAAATAATAATATAAGTTCTGTTCATTCATAGAATCACACCAATATTTAAACAATTTTTATTTTAACACCATACAATTTCTGAATAATAGTAACTAATGAAGATCCATGTTAATTAGCAATCATTTTGCAATCAAGATTGTATAATCGAGTAACTTAGGAACTAAACAGCAAGTATCTAACACAAATACTGCTCATAGTTCCCATCATTAATAATGGCACCGATTCTTTGTATGTAAATTAAATTTTCTTACTTTAATCAAACTTGTTTTGTAAATTTATTAATGGGTATTCAAGATTATTAAACTAGATAATACTTAGATGTATTCTAAAAACAAAATGTGGTTCATTTCTCAAGCATCTTATCCATAAACAATTTCATCATTATTAGTCATTTTTAAACACTTCCACATAAAAACATTTAAAAAATGATACATGCTATGGGCACAACATATTAGTCATATTATATAAATATATTAAAAGGATAATTAAAATTATTAAATAAATCACAAATTATTTAAATACAACAGGTCAATAACTTTATTGTGGTATAGAAAATCAATTCCTGAATGTGAATTTATTGATACAAATTAGAATCCATTTAAAATATTATTATTATCATAATCTTTAAACAATATTTGTGAAAATAAACTTTAGCAAAAAAATTAAACAAAATTAATAGTTTAACAATAACTTTTTGTTGAAATTGCAGTTTTTAATATTAACTTATGAAAATAGTAATACTTGATTTCAATAGTTGAAGAGTAACCATTTCTTTTATTATTAATATACACAAAAAAC
This sequence comes from Sipha flava, assembly GCF_003268045.1. Classification (NCBI taxonomy): domain Eukaryota; kingdom Metazoa; phylum Arthropoda; class Insecta; order Hemiptera; family Aphididae; genus Sipha; species Sipha flava. The sequence continues at coordinate 66,686 of NW_020273062.1, forward strand.
TCGGGTGTTTTAGAGTTGTTTTTTTTTATATAGAAAAATATGATTTGTTCAATGAAGTTAGTTACACATTTTATATATTAAAGGAAAATAATTATAAGTAATAAAAATAAAATCAACACATTTTAAGAAACTTAGTTGTTATTTAATTGATTTTTGTCAATTATATTAATTGAGAAAAAGAAATTGTTAATTAGTTTTAAACACGATTTATAAGTACATGAATACTTTTAAATAAAACCAAAAGTACTTTAATTAAATTTAAAATCAGAATTAATATAATCAGATATATATATATATATATGTAATATACATGTATATCAACAGACAATAAATCATTAACCTCTTGTAATACTCTATTATAGAAAGGTTCTTTATTTTCCATTCTCGAGAGCATGGATTTCAGCCAATACTTCACTTTTCTTAGAAATTTTCACACGTTGATCATTATCTATTTTACCACCTTGAGCAACCTTCAATTCCAGCTCATCGATAGTCTTCAACTTCTTTTTAAGGTTCCTGATTCTTTTAGCAGCTTCAACTGAAATCTCAATAACAGGTTTAACAAGTGCTTTAGATTTTGTATTTGATTTTACTTGTATCTTAGGTTGGGCTTGGGTTTTAGATTGTTCTTGGGTTTTAGGTTGAGACTTAGTTTTGACCTCAGATTTAGTACTCTTTTCAGTCTTCTGGCTAGTTTGTACTGAAGCCTTTTGCTGTACTGTAGCTTTTTGCTGTGCTGGAGCTTTTTGCTGCACTTGGGCTTTTTGCTGCACTGGAGCTTTTTGCTGTACTGGAAGGGCAGTTTTCTTTTCATTTTTCTTAGCCTGGGTTCCATTTGTCAATACTTGAGTCTGTTTTTTGTCATTAACTTTATTAGGTTTGTTTTCTTGTTTTGTATCTTTTTTGTTGGCAGATTTTTTACCACCTTTCTGGCTTTCCTTCTTGGTTGGTTTTGGAGGTTCAGGAAACAAAACTCTATGAAAAAAAAAATTTAATAATAAGCCAACATTGAAATACAAGTACTAATAATGACATATAAGATTGCATTTATACTCACTTAATAAGTGCTTCAAGATTACTGATTTCCTTCAAAACCAAATGCTTTGTAGATATCTTTTTACGTTGATCATTATCAATTGAATGCCCTTCTGCTACTTTAACTTGCAACTCTTCAATATTTTTCAATTTCTTCTTAAGATTTCTTACTCTTTTCACTGGATCAGTTCCAGGCTCTTCCGGTTTCTTTTCCACAGGTTTAGTTTCTTTGACTTTTTGCACTTCAGGCATTTTAACTTTCTCTTGCTTAGGTGGTTTCTCAGCAAGAACCTGCTTAGGTTGCTGCTGCTGTTTTGGTGCCGCAACCATTGGAACGGGAGCACCAGGAGGTAATTTGGGTTTATTAATGACAAACTTCTTTCCTTTGGATTCGTAGAGTGCTACTTCGTCCTGGGGAATGTAGTTCTCCTTGAGTCGCCGTTCCTTACGCCAAGTGCCGTCCGGACGCTGTGTTGCTGGAACGTAGTAACCTTTATCGTCTCTTAAAATAGCTGATGTTTCGTTCAAGTACTGATGGGCCATTTGCTACTTACCAATACTGCTTTAAGTACTGGACTGCAACAACTAGGAGTCTCGGAAAGAATAGAAAAAAAAGTAAACTGAAATACCACGCTTCCGATAAAATGGCAAACACTTACACCAAAAACTTGTGGCGTGTGCTTCTCGATTGGAAAAAAAAACCCTCTTATCATAAAACCGTCGTTGTTACAAAGGATACAACAACAATGTGACCAACATGCGTCGAAAGATTTTACCAATGAGATTTCAAATCATTATTATCATTTTCAATTTTAAATTGTGGAAAAACACAAAAAAACTTTTATATAATTTCATAGATAATAAAAAATACCCCATGCTAGAAAGAGAATATTTCTAATAATTACTTCTCTTTTCTTTAAAAAACCACGACTCCACGTAAAGTAATTATAGGCGTGTCCAATCCATTATTCTATAATCTATGTGTATTTTTGGACTTCGTCAATGTGATGAAGTATCGATAAAGCTCTCGAATCTCGAATAACAATCGGTGGGAATACCATTATGTTGGGCGTTCGTTGTTCAATTTTGAAACGATAACGACAATTTAAAATATTCGCAATCATTATTCTCTCCGATGGTTTTGCTAGAGAACTATATATAATAAATATTATAGTTCCTTAGCTTTGCCCCACGCATGAAAAACCTATCCATAGCCGTGATGATAATACACAATTAAGCCATTCGAGCACTGCATATAATATTGTTACTTTTTAATTTATTATTTTAATATTATGTACCTATTTACATTATCAATGTACGTTATGATTATAAAATTGCTAGCTTTGCACATGGCGGCTATGATTCATATCCTCCCGTAATGTTGTATAGCAGTGATCTTCAACCAGTGGATCGCGACCAAACTTTGGATCGCGTAAGCTTTAAGATTAGGTCGCGATAAGTATTCTGTTTAACATTTAGAAAATTTATATTCATATATATTATATAATGTAGGTATGTCATATGATATTGCATAAAAATATTTTCGAATAAACCCGAAACCGTACTATTTTATACTATTTTAAATTTGTATAAATTAGAATGAACATTTTTTTTCTTATACACTTATACCTAAGTAGAAAAAAAAACCAAAAACCACTATGCGATACATGCCACCAGTGGCGTTCTCAGGAATTTTCAGTGGGGGGGGGTTCTGAAAATTTACTAGAATACAAAAGTGGGGGACTCTGCCCCTACACCCCCCATAGTCATAATAATTACAAATTTTGTACTGTTTTAAAAAACCACATTATCACCAAATTGTTAAATTGATAGCGCGGTCGTGTCATAGAACATATTCTATGGTCGTGCTCCAATCCAACTTGATAACCGTGATAATGCTAACTAATGACGTATAAATCACTAAATTATAATCAATAAAATAAATAATAAATTATTATTAAACTATTGGAATAATTTTAAAAAAATACAGCCAATGGTGGGGGGTTCAAACCCCATGAACCTCCCGTGAGTATGCCACTGCATGCCACTAATCATTAACTGTCAATCACATATTGGAGGAGTGTACACAATATATCTCAATACAGACCGACCTGAACATACCATACATCATGTTCAAAGTACTTAGCAAAAACCAACTCTGAAAATCGTCACATTCTTAAGTACCTATCACAAATATTATTAGTAAATCTTAATTTTACACCTAACTTCACCTATATAATATTATAATATGTCATATGAAATATTGTAATTTTAAATCTAACACCTAATACATCTAATATGTAACATCTAATACCTAGCTTATAATACCTGCTGTTGAAGCCATTTTCAGAAAAAAAAATGAATGAACAGTCAAATTAAGTAATCGTGTAGTGATAGCCCGACAATCCATAAAACTCATTTACTTTTCATATATAAATATATACATAGGCGTGCGTATGGGGGTGGCCGGGTGGGCCGCGGCCCCCCCTGCGGACTCTGGTTTTTTTTTAATAAATGTATATCTATACTATACAAGATAGCGAAAATTTTTACATTTTACATGATTAAAGTAAAGCCAGTTATAATCTTGTAGTATAGAATTGGTATCTGTGAATAAATGTAATAAAGTTACTAATCAGAACTTGTATATAATGTAATAATTGAAGATGTAATTGATACATTCAAAAACTTTACTCCCGTGGATAGAAAGATTGAGTTGTAAATAGTATAATATGTGAATAAGGATTTCTTAAATATAAATTGTGTGAGTTTAAATAGTATTTATTTTTATATTTGCATATTGAATTAAATAAATAATTTATAAACTTTAAAATATTTAATTATACTAGTAGTCTTTAGTACAAGAATCTTTGGTTCACTTTTTTTAAGGCCCCCCTGCGGACAAAGTCTGCGCACGCCTATTTATATATATATATATTAATTTGTGTGAAATTGAGCTGAGGTGGAGGTATTTCGTGTGAAAAGAGTCCAGGACAAATATCGCACTAATTTCTTTTGTGTATTATAACATATACTTCTTTCGGTATCATTACATGCATTTTTTTTTGGTATCATTAATTATAACAAAAATTAAATATTACCTAGATACCTAGAAAAAATAAATATATATATATATTAATTTATTCGGTTATAAAAGCACTTCTCCAATGACATATATTAAGCAATTTTAACTTTTTTATTTGGTTTTAATAGCTAACGAAGTTGACATGGGTCGCGAAAATGTTTGGTAAGAAAAGTGGGTCGAGGATAGAAAAAGGTTTAAGACCACTGTTGTATAGAACTGCGGTTCCCAAACTTTTACGACCTCCGTGGTCCTTAAGAAATATTTTTTGTTTCGTGGAACCCCAACGTCTTTAACTTCAACTAACTACCAATTCTGTAATTATTTATTGAAAAACCAATAATCTAAAAAATGTTTTAAAGATAGTTCATGATTTTTGTTTACTACAATTACTGTTCTCAATATTCAGGTATGTACATCTTTCGGAATAATCAAGATTGTCCCACGGAACCCTTAGGTTCCGCGGAACAGACTTTGGGAATCACTGGTATAGGAAGTCGGCTATTTAGTTGTTTTATATGAATACCTGAAAAAAAGTACCAAGAAAAATAGTCCCCTGAAAAAATAACAATGTTATATATATGTATGTGTTAGTAATAGATAACTTATAAATCATTAAATTAGATTATAAATATTCTGCTAAACATCTTATGTGTGACACTGGGTGTAAATATTAATATAAATACCTAATGATGTAATATAATTTATGAATAATGTAATTTTAATAAACATTTTCTATTTTTTTTTATATTTAAGATGAATTATTAGAAATATAAGAAAATTAGCAAATAGTGAATATTTAAAAACAAATGTCTAATACTAAGTTTTTATTCAGTATAATAAAAATCATATTATTGAAACTTTTACAGTACACATATATAGCATTAGTGTTATTAAACTTTATAATAAATGGATATTTTTTGGACTTATATAACCGGCATTATGTGTTAGAGTTAGAGTAGGTACAAAGTAGATTAAATATTTAAAATTCACAACATCATATATAATGTGTACTGAAAATGACGGTTTCACAATTTCACAATCATAAGTAAAGATTCTAGGCATATGAAATTTTTAAATGCTCATGGTTAAAAGAATTATGATTTATGATATGAATATTTTCTATGATAAGGTTAATAATGTAAGCATTGCCAGCTCTGAATACTCATAGGACATATATTATGTATTATATCATATATTCTATGGCATATGGCGGCTTTGCTTCAATGGTAATATCGAGTCAGCTAACTTTTATAATTGTTTTATATATCTGTGTATGTAACAGACATATCTGAAACTTTTCTTTTGCATTTTTTCATTTTAAGAGTATTTTTAATATTTTTCGATCATTTTATTTTTTTTACAGTAAATTTGAACAGTATACTAGTATGTTGTATAGTATTTTTTGCATATTACAAATTTAAAATATAAAGAACAATTATTTAAAAGCACCTTTTATAGTTTTGAAGTTTAAATTTATGGGTCCAACAATTCCTTTACCAACTCAACCAAAACTGACACATTGAAAACTTGAATAGAAGTTGCAATATACTGCTGTGAATATTTTCAATTTATTAAATTTTAGCGTATTTAAATCCAAACCTTAGTCATTATAATACTTAAATTACAGTTTATAATCAAATATAAATAGTGAAGTAGAAATTATTAAGAAAAATGTTTCTACAATATAAGTAAAATAACAATCAAATTATTATTTTTCTATAACCTAACATATTTTTAACTCATTGATTATTGCATGAATAGATTTACACATTTTTTCTCTATATTATATTAAGAAAGAAAATAATTCATTTTTAACTATTTTAATATTATATTTTGTCCTACTATTACCAAAAATGTATACCAATAAGGCTACAGCTATTTTATAATTTTATTTAAAATAGATTGAAACATTATTATTGAAAATATTTATGTAGTGTATATTTCATAGAAGTAAATATTAAATAAAACAATTTTTATTGGAAAAATAATATTTAATGAATGAAAAATGATTCACAGTTATAATGTTACTTAGTTCCTTCAACAAATAATCCAGAAAACAAATATCCACCGCCATTGTCCATTGTCACGTCAGGATGCGTTCTACTTGGAAGTACTTGATGATATCTCATAAAACTATCAGTCAATCGAAGGAAAACTACATCTCTTCTCGTCTTAAATTCAGCATATAAGGAAACTAATATTTCTCTGTATGCTGAATAAACAACAAAAGGTCTTGACAAAGATAAATATGGTAAAAATGTTTTAACAATTTCAGTGGGTTCCTCTCTGCATACAACAATTAGGCCATCAAATTTGTTAGACTTTAAGAAATTTAAACCATCCATACTAGTTATTGACCTATGTTTTTTCTTAACTTGTATATATGCTTCATCACTTTTTCTTTTTTTATCTTCTGAACAGATAGGTACATCATCTTCATCTTTTTCTTCCTTAATATCAAGTTCATTTCTTTTATTTAATATTTCATACAAACTTACGGTTAACATTTGTTTCATTTTAGATTCAGAAAAATTCATAGCTTTCACTGCTCTCAATGCATTTTGTTCAGCTGTTGAAGAGAATATATGTATTAAGCATCCATCATCATGCAGTTGGTTAAGGAGTGATGCTTGTAATAATCCTTGACTTCCATTCTCATAAAGTAAATACTTGCCGCCAGGATCCAAATTAACACGACATAATATCTGAGCTAATGTATCAAACCTTATAGGTATAGTCTTAGGAATGGTTTGTTGCTTATATAATACATCAGTAACAAGTCTTATTGTAGGCTTAAATATTGTCAAAAAGTCACAGTACTTCCTTGCTTTTTTTTTCAAATACTTTTCCTGAGCATACTCAGTTTTCAGCTGAAACGTTTTGCTATTCTCCAACAGACGTTCAACAATATTTTGACCAGTTTCTCCGCTTTCTTTAAGAGCTATTATTTCATCCGTACTAAGCAATTGGGAAGAACTATCATCAGTTATTAGTTTGTTATCAGTACCACAACCATTTGTTGCCCATTGATTTCGTGCCTGATTGTCATTACAAATTACTAATGTATAATGTCTCTTTTTCTCCGGTATTGGCTCCAGTTTAAAGGTGGACGAATATGGTTGTCCTATAGATGCTTTAAGATCAATTACATCACGACCAAGTTTCAATGTGGCTTTGTTGGATACCTGATGAATTAAGTACGTTTCATTTTTATTGATAATCAAATAATTACCCTGTGTGATGATGTTTTTTAGATTTGTAGCAGTCATGATACTTCTTAAAAGTAATATTAACAAAATGTAAATTGTTTCACTATAATTTAATACAATAATTCATGACTAAATTCTATAAGTGAACTATCAGTAAATTTTAAAAGTATTGACAATATTAATTGTATAAAACTAATGGGTAATAAATTAAGTAATTAATAACAAACTATTAGAAGTTTAAAATTCTTTTAATTTAATTTCTTTTTAAATTCTTATCATTGATATACGATAAATTCTGAATATTTTATACCATACACATGGTTTAAAAACCGTACGACAATTTAAAACTAGTAATAAGTAATTATTCTCTGATAGGATTTTAATCGTAATCTGTAAGCATTTAGCATTTAGGTATAATTATAGAACAAATAAACTTTATAGGATTGTTTTTGATATTCCATTCATAGAAGATTGGCCCGTTAAATATTATCGAACTATTTTAAATACATCATATTTTCTTTTATTTTTTTGTGATTAAGCCTTTTAAAGATAAGATAAATTCCAAACTTGCCGATTTAATCAATTCCCATTAATTTGTTAATTTATATTGATTATTTACTATAACTAATGTAATTAAGTAAAATTGATAATAAATAGTGAAATATTAATATATATTTAAATTTAGCCCCTAGATACACGATAGCACACGTAATATTTATTAATATATGTAATTCGTGTTTATAATACTATAATCATTATGCGCATTAATACATGGACAAATATTAAATTATATGTTGCAATTTAAATATTTAGGTTTTTTATTTTTATTTTTTTGATATATGTGTACATTGTTGTTAAATTGTAGTCTACATTTTTTTTTGTCCAACATTTAAGTTCACACTGATTAATCGATGATAACAATCACGGACGTAATTTATTACAGGATATTGTGATAAAAGTTAAATACATGATACCTATACGATATTATTGATTGCAGTGGTTAAAAACTGCAATTTAGTAATTTTTGTTATTTTGTGTTTGTTAGTTTTATTATAATGTGTATGTAACATTTATTTTTGATAAATTTGATATATTTTGTATTTTAATAGTAATATTTTCGTGTTGAACACCATATTTGTCAACTGTCTATTAGGTATAGAATTATTTCTGCAATAAAAATTTTACAAATAACCTTAGACAACCAAAATATGCATTTATTTTAAAGATTTCACTGATTCAATATGCAAACCGATCAACAAATAAGAAAAAGATTGCGAGATGAGTTTAATGATATTGAAACCAAACACATGTGGAACATTACATTCAGGGTAAGTAAATTAAATAACTATAGAATTATATACACTATAGGCAAATTGTGTTTTGTTTTGTTATGTTCATCATGAGTAAAATAATTTTAATTATTTATTAAGTATAAGTATAAAAGTTATGTATTTTGTTATTAAATTAAATCATAACATTATTTTTAATTATATTCATTATTATGGATTTATACATTAAGAAATACATCTCATATTAAAACAAGTTAACGAAACTTATTAAAAAGTTTATTAATTTATTTAATCATGCATATTAAATGAAATTAATAATAGCAACAAAATTAAATTCCTTTATAATACCCTATAATAAAAACTATTTTAATATTAGTAAGGAAGATTTACTTAAATTATAAAATCCTAAGTTATATAATTACTTATTGAATTATCATTATAAATATTTTTTATCACTATTTATACTTATTTTATAAATATTAAAATTGTATCAAACTAATAAATAATAATCATTAACCTTTTATAATTAATCATGTAATATGTATTTAGAAAAAAATATAATATTCTTTATTTATTATTGCATCTATTTTTCATTTTTACTTTAAATGCTTTTTACTTTGGAAGAACAATATTTAACTACACAGCTTCTGATTAAATTTATGATTTACTATGATAACAGTTATTAGTTACTCTTAAATGGTTATACTATTGTGTACTATGGATGTAATAATTATTGTCTTAGAATAAAAAATATGATTAAACATTATGGAATATTTTATAGTTTGTTGAATCAGAAAGTTCAAAAATTAAGAAAACATCAGATGAAGCAAAAAAGCCTCAGAATAAGGGGTTTAATCGATATCAAGATGTTTCTCCTTATGATGATACTAGAATTATTCTTAAAAGAGGAAATGTTTCTTATATAAATGCTAATCTTGTACAAGTAAGAATATTAGTTTCAAAGTTTAATTATAATTTATTGATAAAAGTTTATTATAGTTTTGTATTAAGTATTTAGTTGGTATTTGATATTTAAATATACATATAGATTTTTTTTCATATAGATCTGCAACTGTGAAAGACAGTATATTTTAACTCAAGGACCATTGGAAAATACTACTTCACATTTTTGGGTTATGGTTTGGGAACAAAATACCAAAGCTATTGTAATGTTAAACAAAGTTATTGAAAAGAAAAAAGTAATAAAGTTTATTTAGATAATAATTAATTTATAAATAAAAACATTTTTTTTTTCCTCTTAAGCTTAAATGTCATCAATATTGGCCTAAGAAAAGGAAGGATAATGATAAATTTATCTGGAATGATGTTAGTTTATCTGTTGAATTTATATCTAAAATCAATCATGGATTTTATGCACAGAGTGTATTGAAGTAAGAATTAATCATATTCCTTGTAAATGTTTTGAAAAAAATCTTTGACTTTTGTTTTACAGACTCAACGATTTACATTCAGGAGAATCTCGTGAGATTTATCATTTCCATTATACCGATTGGCCAGACTTTGGTGTGCCTAAAACTCCTACACCTTTTTTACGATTTCTAAGGGACGTTAGACGTAGTGGTGCTCTTGATCCATCTCATGGTCCATCTATCATTCATTGTTCTGCTGGAATAGGACGCTCAGGAACATTTTGTTTAATAGATATTTGTCTTATAAAAGTGAAAATTAAAATTTTAAGATTTAGATTAATATTACATTAATTACTTAATTATTTTAGATGAACACACCGGAAGGTTTAAACTATGTTCACATACGTACATTATTAGCTGAAATGAGAAAATGTCGTGTAGGACTTGTTCAGACTTCAGAACAGTTAAGATTTGTTTATCAAAGTGTAATTGAAGCTCTTGATACAGATTGGGAAGCTGATAATGAGGTAAATACTTATATAAATATTATATCAAACAATTTTAACATGCTCTTAATTATAATAATTGAAACAAATTATCTATACTAATATTTATGAATGTAAATTTAATTGAATCTTAATAGTTAACTTGAAAATTACTTGGCCAGTTTCTATAAAAGCTTTATAATATATATTTTTTTAAATCTGTTAAATTTTATTGGCTATACTTAATTTTATTATTGGTTAAAAAAGGGGAAGAGATATACTATTGTAATTAGTTATAACACTTGTTGAATATATTTTATTTATTTTTTTTTGTGGAGTACATCAAATATTTTTATCTCTCACCAGTTCCACAGTATGACATTTTTATTTTTTTATGGCAAGTATAAAAAAATGTCCATCTTACTTTTCAATTTGGTTTTTTTTTCAAACTTAAAACTGTAAAAAGATAATTTTTAGAATATACATTAAAAATATATACTACCAAAATTAACTCAATCGGGTTGTAAATATTTTTGTTGTTTTAAAGAATAATATTAATACTTATTTTGTAACTAATTTATCTTCAAAATACCTGTGTACCAATTTAGTATTAACAACTAATGTTATAGAAATATTGTTATATAAATATATATTTGACTTTGGCAAAGTTGGGTTTTTCAGCTAGTATAAATATACCCAAAAACTAAAATGTTCTCAACGTCTGGAATCATAATATAATTAAATTCTATTTTTTAACTACACTAATAAGTTTTGATTTTTATAAGTATTCATTTTAAATAGTATTAAATGAAAGCTTTTTTAAATATTTTAAAATTTTAAATAAAAAGTTTTATTGTTTGTTAAATTTACCCAATTTCATTATAAACATAAGTTTAATTATATTATAAATCCAAACGATCCAATGTATTTGTGAATTGAATGATATACTGTGTCTTTTAGCAACTTGTTCAGTGTGCAGCTCACTTTTAATTGAAAATTGCTTCTTTTTCAGCATTTTAAGTATTTTATAATATTCAATAATACCATAAATAATAATATGTTTTTGTTCTAGGATGATTTACCTAATTTAGATGGCACATTATTAAATAATGCAAGTGGTTCTGATTGTGGAAGCAGTGATAGTGAACTCAGTAATGAGGCACCTCCTTTACCACCCCCTCGTATGGAATCATTAAGGCCACAAGATGAAGATGATTCTGTGGATGAAGAATCATCAGTATCAGAATCTGATAGTGATGAAAATGAATCAACTCCACCTCCATTACCACCTCCTAGAGATCTCGACTTAACCAACTTTGATGAGTATGGAATCATATAAAATTTTCATATAACATTTATTTTAATAAAATGTTTTGTTTATTATTAGGCATAAGGATACACCAAATACCAAAGAAGAGCGTAATAAAAATAAAGTTGAAGGAGAGGCAGAAAAAACCAAATTTTTGGCTGACAAAATAAAAACTATTAAAAGAAAACAAAAAGAGCAAGAAGAGTGGGAACAAATCAAAAGGTCGTGGTTTTATCCATTGAGAAATATAGGAATTGGAGTTCTAGCTCTTAGTGGTGGTGTTATGATTGTTGCTTATTTGATGAATTATAGAAAATAACATTTTGATTATATTATTTAAACTCGGCTTTACAGTTTACAAGTGCATTAATAGATATACACATTGTTTATTTAAATTTTAACATTAAAAAGAGTAGTATTGCCAACAATCAAATATTTATCAAAGTACTGTATACCATTACTATTTGAATAATTAAGACTGAAATATCCATTATAACAAACACACAATAATAAAGCCAAATCATACTTTCAATTCTACACTAATCTTAATCTGTTTTATATTTTAATTAATTAAAATAAAATATGGGATTTATTTTGCTATAAAACAAATTAAAATTATTTTTGTAGATTGTATATGTCGAGCTTTATAAACAAATGTAAATAATTCCAAATAGCATAAATAATACCATTTTACATTATTTTAGTTAATGACACATCATGTAAACTACAATATCATAATATATATTTATAATTTATATATTTTCTTAACGAATCAATACAAATTATCATTCTGGAAATGATATTTTACTGTATCTTTAATAAAATAACTTATATAATTAAGGTTAATACAATTTATATTTTAATAAGAATAAAAATGCTGAATTAACATAAAAAAATGTAATGAAAAACAACATAGTTCAAAATCACAAATATGTATGTTTTCATATTTTTTTAAACAAAAACTTGTACGATTATAATTTCTTTATACATTCATACCATACATTTTTTCATTGTGTATTGATGTGAATCCATTAATTTATATTTCTTGTATAATTTATGGAATATGAATATACTTGTAAAGTTATAAAATTTATCTGAGCATTTTTATTCAAATTTTATGTTAAAAATTAATTATACTTCATTATTATTGAATATTTTGAAATTTATCTAAAAATGTACAATAGTATAAATTTGAAAAATTTAAGATTGAATTAAAATTTAAATAAATCAAATTAATTATATTTTCAAAAAAAATTGCTTGGACATATTCATCATTATTTTTTTTTAAATTGTAAAAAAAATATTATTTTTATTATCTAGTATATAACTACTCAGTGTAACTAATTTTATTAAGAAATAAGCAATTTAAGGTTGAAACTTTAATTTATTTTGGTTATGTATTATAAATCTTATTGATTCATAGCTACTTAAATATTATAAACTATTATATATGAAATTAATGTAATACTGTCTGAACTCAAAATTATTACTAGTATCTTTTTTTTATTTTACACATTTATGTTAATTACCGTTGTATTATTATTCTACTTATGAAGTGTTAATCAGGTTTTAAAAATGTTCATACTGTAAAGACTGTTTTATCGCGTTTAAAATTCAACTGATTATAAAATGATTAAAATTTGACATTACAGATTTACCTATTCATTATAACTATATGTTAACAATATAATTTACATGTTATACATTTTTCTATTATTCAATTAATACTTAATAAATACATTTGAATACCATTTAATTTTATAAAATGTTTTGTTTTAAATTTCTAGGCACTGCAACAATGGAAACCAAAGTAAAAATAAATGAAATGGAGTCGTTTCATCACGTTTTTTGAAAATTATTTAAAATGTTTTTATCTATAAATAATAAGTTTATAAATGAAATTTTTTACATTATGAAAAAATCTATATCATGTTTTAATCATTGATTTAATTTTCTGAGATAAATGTTAAATTAATATAATAATAGTTTATTCTATGACTACTTAATTCATGTCACTAAATGTTTGACTTATTATAAACAATGCATTTAGTAAATTTTGCTACTATTATAAATATAATATTATCTTGATGATAAATTGAATTAAATTAAAATTGTATGTACATTAGATAAAGAAAATTGTAATACTTTATAACTATTAAAATTTAAGTTATTATATTGATATTTGTTACTTATATGTGTACAAAATTAATCATAAATAGTAGTCAAAAAAAGTAGAAAATATTAATTTTTAGATAAAAATGTATTAAATTTATATTGTAGTTAATGCAAAAAGAAAAATTAATTACTAAAAGAATTAAATATTTTTAATGTTCTCAAAAACTTAAATTTTGTTTTAATTATCTTTAAACAATTATAATATATTTATACTTTTAATTTACTGTTTCATGTACTAACTGCAGGTACCTTTTACTTTATTGAAAACTGTGCTTATTCATATATTTTACGAGAGAACTAATTTTTATAAAAATGTCTTTAGTTCAACCATTGGTTAGAGAATATAATATAATTCTATAATCAATAATTCAACTTTTAAAAATAAGAACATTTTATAAATTATAATATTTATTATAAATAAGGAGTTGTATATGCTGGTTAGGTATTATTATTTTATCTATAGATAAAATTGAATAATCGTTAATGACCGATAAAACTGTATGCTCAAAATATTTTTACAATAGGCAATAACCTATAATATTATATACTATATAATATTTTATAGTTAACATTTTTGCGTGCCCACAAAATCTTTTAGCATACCATGGATTTGCCATCCCTGATATACACTAATATTTCCATGGATTCATTTTGATTATTACAGTGAAGTGATTGGAACAATATCCGAACTGGTATTAATCTGTACTATGTCATTTTTATTGATTCAACTTTATTAGGTGATAAATATGTTAAAGAATTTTCAACATTAGTTTCTAATAAATGAAAGGATTGAATAAAAAAATGTTTATTGGTATTTATATGTAGGTATCAGCAGTGCCGTCCCGAGGGTAGGCCAAACGGGGCATTTGCCCAGGGCCTCGCGTTTATAAAATAATATATATATATATATATATATATATATATACAACATACAACATACCATGTATAAATAAATTATAGATATATGGATCGAGTACCGCTATTCTGGTATACCTATGGATTTTGATATAATATTGTAGGGCCTTGAATTCTAATGATGCCCAGGGCCTCGCAGAACCTAGGAACAGCACTGGGTATCAGTATTTATGTTTTTGTTAATTCTGAATCACTTAATGTTAAAAGTAGAAAAATTTTGGAAAGAATTTTGGATATAATAATCTTCATTAAACAATTAATCTAATACAATCTCTTGTAATCTTTTTTATTTAGTTCTACTACTTTTTATAATTTTTTTTGTTTAGCTGTAAAATCAAATCAGTGTTAATAATAATTTAATCAATTTTATTTTATATTTGATTAGTTATTATAAAAGAGCAGATTTTTAGGTTCTTAAAAGCTTAAAATATGATGCTAATATGTTCTAAAAAACCTTAAAATAATCTCTAAATATTCCATAAATTTGTAAATATGCGATAATATGATTTTTTTTTCTTAAATAGTTCAATAAAAACATTAAATTACTGTTATGGGCCATTCCTTTGGTAACAGGTAAATTATTTAAGTATAAAAATTTAAAACAGTTCATACATAGAAGTATAAATATAATAAAATTATGTATAAAAACAAAATAGTTAAATAAAAACAATAAACAACTTGTATGCACCATTCCTTGATAAAAAATAAATTATTTAAATGGAAAAATGAATAACAGTTCTATACATAGGAATATAAATAATCAATTTTTTTCCCTAGAAAAATCACAATCCGAGAAATTAATAAAATATGCTTTTTTGTGAACAATAATTGAATATATTCAAAAATATAAAAAATAGACTAAATATTTTCTAATGTCTAAAATATGCAAAATAAATTTTTTCCTACGAACTCCATGATGGATAAATCGTCCACATTTTTATCTTCGTAAATCTGCATAAAGCCAATAAAAATATGTAAAAACCTAAAGATCTGCTCTCTAGTTTTTATTGTACATTGATAATAAAAAGATTTAAATTAATTTTCAAAAGTTTCTATGACTAAAATCTCTAATATTGTTTTAATTTTTAAAATAAAAGTGTACCTATCATTGGGTTACCATAATATTTTTTGACCAAATCCTGACATCAGTTCCGTTTCACCGGAGGGGGGGGGGTAAATATTGAAAGTAAACAATATTGTTATTTCATTGATACAATTTAAATTAGATTTATGAATAAAATGTCTACATAAGAGTTATTAGGTTAAATATGTTAAAACAATACAAATATAAAATATAAAAAAAAAATATAATTACATATTGTACATTTATACAGAGTAAACACGAAAATCTGTCACCTGATATAACATCTTTGTAAAATCCGGACTTTTTCAAATCCGGACGCCAATCCGGACAGATGTTTGAAATCCGGACTGTCCGGACGAAATCCGGACGTATGGTTACCCTACCCTATCATAATATTATAATTTATAATAATTATAATGAACATAGTAAAATTCTTTATAGCATACCTATAGTTATGTAAGTTAAATATATTTATTATTACTTTAAACGTTGATAAAATATTAATTATTAATTTTATTTAAAAAAAATCACATACTCATATATGTGACAAAAAAATACTAATTGAAATTCAACAATAAACTCTAATAATAATAATAATAATAATAATAATAATAATATAATCTATTAATAATAATAATTATTTATTTAAATATTCAAGTACAATGAAAACGAAAATTTCCATGACGAAAAGTGTACGAGAGCTATGTAGTGATTAATAATCAACCGTATACTAACGGTTAGTGACTAACCTCAGTATGATTAATTATTCGTTGACAACAACCGTCATAAATGTAAATATTTATTACTAATGTAAAACGTGTATTGGTTCAATAGTCAACTTCTGTTTTCGATGTAAAATATTCGAATATTTTCAGTCAAATAGATTTTGAGTACTAAGGGTTTCCAACAATAAGTTTTTCAAGTGCGTATATATTACACTATACTCATTTATATGTGCAATTAAAAAAGTTTAGCCACAAGTTGATGATCCCTCTGTATTTTTTACTTTTAAACGAAATTCTAGTCTGGGGCATAATAGGTCATAATATTGTAGGTGTATTATTGATATTATTAAGTGAGTAACATTAAGAAAAAAAAACCGTTTGTTTGTATTTTAGACAGCAAAGGTTTTTGTTTTTTAGTTATAGAAATCTCTTTAAGAGAATTTTATGCAAGAAGTACAAATATGTTATTTTTCCAACCAATAGATACATAATATTATAAACGAACTATATTCGGGAACTATAATTATTCTTTAAAACCGGATTTTTTCTTCTAAACGTGCATAACTTAAAAATAAATAATAATAAAAATACACAATTCATAATTCAAAATATATAAGTTCATATTAGTACCTATGAAATTAATTTTTAAATTAATATAAAAATTCGGTATTAATGTTGAGTTTATCATCAATGAATTATTACTTTACAGACAGTACAGAGGTACTGATATTTATAATATATTGTATAGTATTTAAAAATTTGTTGAATAATTAATATATGTTACAGTAAAAGCGTCAACTTACTACAATGGATTTGACTAAAACTGTGATTACAAAAAAATTTATAGAAATAATGAATAGACTATATGGTGATGTGAGTTTTGAGTTGACTCCAAGTATTATAGGAGGTCTAATTATCGGTGCATGTACTATGATCGGTGGATTTATGGGTGGCCGTTTTGGATTGTTAATCGGTAAGTACTGAATAGTTATAGACTAAGTAATTTTGATTAAAAACCTGTTTTTTTTAGACATTCTAAATTAAAAATAAAATCAATATACAATTTAAGACGATGCCATTTTACTATATACATCTGTTTAACTAGTGCTTATCTAACCTTGTCCTAACTAACTTACTAACCTATAGGGTCGGTTTGGCCCACCTAGATACCCGGATGGATTTGAGAATTATTCTTAAAATAGGGGCCCAATGCAATTACGCTAATATAAAAAATGATTGTGATAACTTTCCTGAATTAAATTAAAATTATGTTATTCTTATCTTAAAATATTGTTGTTGACTCGATATAATAGAACTAGATACAATACCTATAATTTATACATTTTCATTCTCTTGATTAAAGTTGAACGAATATAAATATAAACACTTTGAAAAAATATAAAAATAAAAATAAATTAAAGTTTGTAGTAGAATTCGAGCGTAGCGATAAAACATTTTTTTAGTAGATACCTAGTTATTGAATCTCATTCCAATATTATGTTGTTTAGGGGCCCATTATACATTTTTTGCAGGAGGCCCAATCATTATTCAGACCGAAACTGCCTACATTTTATCTTATTGACCCGGTATATTCAGGTATGCTATATTAATCATCCTTTATGGTTGGCTTTGTTTTAGGAGGAAGTATTGGAAGTACCGTTAATTCATATTTTGGACCTAAAATTATAACTCTGCAGCAAATGTTACTACAGTTAGACATAAACCAACTCAAATATTTATATATTTTGTTAAGTGAAGAAATTAAAAAAATTGTAGTTAATGTGCTAGGTTGTGTATTCAAAGGAAATATACAATTAACAAATCTTTTAGAATTGTTTGGTGGTAATTCTACAGTTCGATCAAATGTTATTGAAATCATATCGAATTTTTTTAAAGGTATTTACAGTAAGCGTCTTCATTTAATTGCAACATAGGTGGCCATTATGTATACATTTATAATCCCTAATTTTAGTATTTTATTTAACTATATTTTACTAATGAATATACATGCTTACAAATATTTGTACAACTAGATTTAAATAATAATTTTATTTTTTTTTTACGAAAGATAAAGTGGAATTTTACTAGAGAATAATTATAATTATAACTAGGGCTCGGGACTTATAGCACTTAAAATTATTAAAATAAGCGCTTAAAAGCATCATTATAAACACTAAAATAAGCATTTAAAAAAATTAAAATTAAGCAAAAATATTTATTAAAAAAAAAAATCTATAAAATTCTAACTAAAAAATCAAACAAAACAAAATGTAAGCTGTTCTATCTGTTCTTAATCATTCTGATGTTTGACATTCAGTTATATTTTCAGCATTGGAATATCTTTGTTAACCCTACAACGATGCCTTGGGCGTACCACCAAAGTAACATGACGCGTGATCTGAAGAGTGATATGACTAATAACGTTTTAGTAACGTGTCATTCGTAAAATGTTATTTATAATTATAACGGAAAATCACTTAGGCCCGGTTTCTCAATCACATTTACTCGTCAGATAACTTGAGTTATCTGGCAGATAAGAAAAAATTGATAAATTTCAGTTTTTCAATGTCGGGATAAACCTTATTCGATGGATATTGTTACATATTGTTACGAATAAGTTATCCGTTACTTTTTGTATCAAATATATCTTATTCCACGGATAATTTACAGCTGATAACATAAAAATGGTTAGTTATCATAATTTATTATATTACTTTAAATATAAATGTGTAAATATACACAATTTCAATTTCAATATACATGGATTTATTTGAAGAGGATGATGATTATGAAATAATTCAATATTTGAACTATTGACGTCGTCTGTACTCCGTACACGATAGAATAAATCATATGCTGGCGTGAGATGACCATGACTTTAGGATGAGATTCAGACTTGGAAAAAATTTTGTTCGTAATTTATTAGTTAACACTTTATTTTCTAATACGTGACAGTTTTGTAGAGCATTTTTCAATAAAAGTTCTTTTGCATAAAATGTGAAATTTGTTGATCTTTATCTTTTATCTAATAACTAATATCGAGCAAGAGTCAAAACTTAACACGCAACACAATTAATAATTATTGATTAGTAATTACTAGTGATGGGCATAATCGAGTTACTCGATTGTTGATAATAATCGAGATATCTCGATTATTAAAATAATAATCAATTATGTTACCGAATGATTCTTCACCCGAACTATAATAACTCGAGTACTCGTCACTCGGGTACCTTATTCAAAACTTTATTTTTAGAATCCTAAGTCTAAAACTCCGAACAACGTAAACAATTGAATGAATAATATTAGTCATTACTTGATATAAATATTGTTTCATTTTGTACTCGCTAGCAAGCGTTAACAGTCGACACTGTTCACTAACTGTTCATTAGTCTTTAGTTCTTTACCTATTAATTAAAAATTATTTATTTTTAAAATTTAAAAATGAGGCCGGGTAGTAAACAACGTTCAATAGTTTGGGAACATTTAAAAAAAAAATGCTATTCGGAACGAGTATTTTCAAAAACGGGGTAAATAACTAACGACCGTCGAAGTTGTTTATTGCAGCAAGAACGTCTTCATCCTCAGACGACGATATTTTGGTAAATGAAAAAAAAAACAGAAATTACTTGTCATTAGAAAATCATGTCATTTTGGTGCGAGTCACACAAATCACTTATTACTTATTGGTCATATCATTCGTCAGATCATGCGTCATGTTACTTAGGTGGGCGCTGCACCTTAGATGGCCAAAAACTACGTGACAACATAAATAAAAATTATTTTTAATTTTAATTCTATCAAAAACTAATTTGCAGGAGAAAACTATTATAACGTAAAAAAATTGGTAAAATAAGTAAAAGTAATCAGAAAAACTGGAAATAAGCATTTTTTTTTTAAAAATTGCTGAAAAAAGCAAAAAAGGGGACTTTCAAATTTCATAATTGTACGTGTTACAACTTAACATACACTTTTATAGCACTCTGCTACATTTTAAGTCAATCTATAAAAATAAGTAAATGCTTTAACTCCTGAGCCCTGGTTATAACTATACAATAATCATCTGAAGTTTTTAAATCATGTTTAATAACCTAACATAAATTATGATTATCAAACCCATTTGAATTTTACCTGTCAATCGTATTATTTTATAATCAACTATACTTTAGAGTATAAATTAACATAAATGTTATAATTCACAAAATGTTTTATTGAACTAAGCTATCCTGCACGAATTTGATTTCATATTTATATATGTATATATTTATACAAATACATCTATACAATTATTTTAAGCTTAAAAGAAAATCAACGATTTCCTTCTTTTTTATATATAGCCAACACGGTAAATTTAGGAAAAATTGAAGTTGTTTATGACATTAAAGAAAAAAGGAAAACCGGTAGTACTATACCTATCTAATACATAAATTATACAAACTTATTGTACATACTTGGTATGTAATTGATTTGGTTTTTTTATTAATTATTTTATTATTTTTATTGTTTTTTATTGATTTTTAAAACTATATACACTTATTAGAAAACATAATGAATAGAAGTCAATTTATGAATAAGTAAAATATTTACTGATTAAGTAATTATTCACTGTTACTGATCACTTTGTTACAGTTAAGATATCCATAGCATATTCTTTAAACTTTTCGATGTATTTGTATATTTTTGGATAACCATTTACATCCTTAAATATATTTTTATTTGGAATTAATCGTTCTTCAATACTATTTAATATCAAGACCATTCATCCATAATAATTATAGGTAATTTATATTTATCGAACTACAGCACAATTATAAAACTGAACTAAGATAATAAGAAGTACGATTTACTTATTCTAACTATTGATTTAAAAATTAAAAGTTAAAATACTTTGCGACCACGTGCTCCTCGTAATTATATCCAAACGTTTCGTTGCATTAAAATATACATATAAAAAAAAAAGACGGGGGCCCAGGCAGCGATTGTTGCCTAGCTGCCTTGGCCAGGCCGACACTGTCTTTATACCATATCTATATATATATATATATAAGTGTACATTTTGAATACATTTTATAACTCAAGATCCATCAAACCGATTTCGATAAAAATTTCAGAACATAATAAGATTGATATGTAGATGGTTTTTGTGAAATTTGTACGCTGTGCGGTGATTCCAGAGTTATAGCCTCTTAATGTGCACACCTGGCGACGGCC
The DNA here is from genome assembly GCF_003268045.1 of Sipha flava. Classification (NCBI taxonomy): domain Eukaryota; kingdom Metazoa; phylum Arthropoda; class Insecta; order Hemiptera; family Aphididae; genus Sipha; species Sipha flava. The sequence continues at coordinate 88,578 of NW_020273062.1, forward strand.
AAAAACAACACTTTTACTACGGAATTTGAATGCATCAAAACTGTGTAACGGCACAATATTAGCTGTAAAAAGATTGAAGCCGAATTTAATCGAAGCCACAATATAGATTGGCAAAGCGAAGAGGGAAGTACTGATCCCACGTATTCCTCTGATACCAACAAACATGCCATTTGAATTTAAGCGATTGCAATTCCCCGTGCGCTTATCATTTGCCATGTCCATCAATAAGGCACAAGGACAAACGCTCCATGTGGTTTGAATTTGGAGAAGCCGTGTTTTTTGCACGGGCATCAATACGTGGTCTGTTCAAGAGTTGGCACTCCAAATTGTTTATTTGTGTATTCCCCAAATGGACAAACAAAGAATTGTTTACCCAAATGTGTTCGAATGATAATAAAGAATTTGGAAAAAAATAAATGATATTCTAGGAAAAATTATATGATTTTTATTGTATTTTTTTTTGGTACTGCGAAGCACACAGGGGTCGGCTATTAATTATTATAAAACTAACTCTAACTGTATGTATTGGTTTAGAGAAAGCAATAACTACACACGAGCGAAGCCGGGTTATTCAGCTAGTCAAGTATAAAGACATACATTATCTATTTCGCACACATGATAAAGTTAAACACCTCTCGGTTCTCAGTGTTTAAAATTGATTATACAGCATGCAAATACATTTTTTAAACATTTTAAGGTAGTCACTTAAATTACCAATAGCCCCGTGAAACATTTTTAAAATATCTTTTTTTAAATTACAGTTGTTTAAAAAATCAAATAAACGGTTTTTTTTGTTTTACATTTCTTTAATTTTAACAACATATTTAATATTTAAATAATGAAACCTACATTTATATACACTTCAAATTGATATTAAGTGTTTTTTTCTAAAACCACTATGAAGTAGGTAAGCAATAAGTAAGGTAAATAGGTAATAATTAATACGTAATTTATAATTATAGTTTTCAGTCTGTATGATTATTGATCTATGATAAAATATGAGGCATTTTACTCGATCATAATTTATATTATTATTATTACATACTGTTTTAAGCGGCACATTTAACAATAAATACAATCGTATTCTAAAATAGACTTAATAGTGCGGGCTGTCGGTTATAATCCCCTACCCCCCTGGATACGCCACTGTTGAATAGTACCTACCTAATAGATGAAATTTGAGTGATAAATTGCGAGCGACTTTATAATGGTTAAATTTACAATATAATTATTTAATCATGTTACCTACCTGTCATTATTTTGCTCTAACTTTTTAGGTGGTGATACTAACAAATTTTTATACTTTGCCCCACCAAATAAAATACAAGTCGACGTCACTGTATAAGTCTATATATCTATAAGATATTTTGTCTTCAAATAAATTCAATTTGCTGACAGCATTATTATTAGAAATGGGAAATAAGGGAAACTCGATAGGAGGAAAAAATTGTATGAATATATAATAAACCAAATATTAGAGATACAAAAATGTATGCACCACATTAAACAGTTTATCAAACTTTTCTTTAACAAGATCATTCAATAACTTTCACCATAATCATAGGCTGTGTTCAAGAATAAAAGGATTTTTAACTGCTTATTTTTTTAATATCCAGGTAGACATCTAAGCGCTAACTAACTATAGTTTGGCTATCTCTTCTACAATAATGTAATACATAATTTATGATATTCTGACTAAATATTGCCGGTAATCACAAATGTATTTGATGCAGTCAAAGGAGACAGACATAAAACCAAAAATATTCATTAAGAATTCAATAATGAATTTGTACATTTTGCTAAGTATAATTGTTTATATTAATATATAATTTCAATTAATTGCAAATTATGAATTGCTATTAATTTTGAACTAAAATAAAAATTGTAATAAGTGCAGCAGGTAATATAAACACTTCCGGGAAAGAATAGATATATGAGTATCTTACCATTGATATTTAGTAAATTATTTATCATTTTATACGATCCACCAAAAATGTACCTTCATACTAGTTATAAGCTTAAAATAATTAAACAACTATTTAGGAAGTAAATCAATAAGCAACTATTATCTAAATAAAGTGATTAATTATAATTAATTATTTAATAGATTATCACTTATTTTCAGAGATGACCAAACCATAGATGATGGATAATAGCATACATAATTGCAACTCCAGACTACTAAGTGGATTTGTGCTTATGGTATGAATAATGACCGATACAAAATATTTTAAATGGAATAATTGAATTAAGATATTCATAATATAATTATTTATTATATTATATATTTAATTAATTATTCAAAAGATAATTAATCAGTTTGATTTTTATAGTATCATTTTATATACATAAATAAAATATAGGTCAATAAAGAAGTATATTTAGTAAAGATTAAGGATATATAAAATACTCAAATTAAAGTAAAATAAATGTTTGATTTTAAATTGGTAAACACAATTAAAAAAAAAAAAAAATCATTTATTTATAGTAAATTGAACATTGATTTAAGATTTTTTTTTTCATCTTGGAGTAAACATTTAAAATATTTGTAAGTATAAATTTCATAGGAAAAAAATATAATTAATTTGCTTTAAGTTGTACTATTATAATTATAATAATTTGAAGCATAAAATTAAATCAAATTTCCAGACATTTGATACCATAAGATATTAAAAAGTTTCTAGTACAGAAATAGAAGCAATAAACATAGTTTTATTTTATAGTAAAAATGAAAACTATGTCTTTGGATAAAAGTATACAATGAATAAATAATAAATAGAATAGTAAATAATAAATAATAAAAATAAATAAGATGAAATAATATAAAATTGGTTAGAGTAAAATTAAGTCTAGCATAAGGTTAAACATTGATAAGTATAAAGCAATTAAGTGATTAAAATGGTTAAATAATATTTTTTTTTGTTTACTTGTGGAGTGTGGGAAGACGAATAAGGTCATAAGCATCGGAAATAAAATGATAATAACTATTTGGACGATTTCCAGCTTGTTTCTTACATGTTCCTGTTATAAGTTTAAATATATAAATATACAAAAACACATACATATACAATAAGATAACATTTAGAAAATGTAATTATTAGGTTCCAGCATTCTCATTAAAACTTCAAAAATTGTTTGAAAAAAAAATTTGCTGTAATAATTTAGATAATTAAATATTTTTAACTATAAGTTTTAGTATGACATTACTAGTAAAATACATATATAAATAAATAATTGTTTTATTCAAAGATTAATATTTAAATAATCAAAAATAGATATAATTAATAAGTAATGACTGATTTTTGTTTTGTTTTACTTAATTTTAAATAACACTTACATGACATCATTTATTTTAACTCCAGTCAGAGTAGTAACCATTTCAGGTACTTTATTAACAATTTGAATAATTTCATTTGTTAATCTTACAGCTCCTACATCGCCATCTCCGCTGGCTACCATGGTTACCTTTTTGGTGTTTTCAAAAGGTGCTGCAACTTCAGCAGCAAGCTAAAATTGTGATTAAAAAATACCCATTAATAATAAAAATAAATAAAAAATGTTATAACCATAATACTTAATACAATATAAATTACTTTTGGCAATGCTTCAAGGACCATATCTAAAATGGCAGCTTTTTTATATTCTCTCCATGCTTCCGCTTTCTTCATAGCTTGTTCTGCATCAGCTTTGGCTTTTGCTTGAATCGCAAAAGATTCTGCTTCTCCTTTGAGTCTTATTGTTTCAGCTTCAGCTTCAGCTTCTAATATAATTCGAGTTCTATTTGCTTGGGCCAATTTCTCTAATCTATTTTAAAAATTTAATACAAAATGATTGATTTGAATTAAATGTAATTTAATTTAATAATAGACCAATGAAAATGATGTAACAATTTTATATTAGTATATTATGAATCATAAATGATATCTTAGGGTAATATGTATTATGCTTATATACAATGTATTTAAATATTTCATAATATATAATTTTTAAACTGATTGCATTAATTAAAGTATAAAAATAATTTATATCAAAATGAATGAGTTAAATTCAAACTATTTAAACAATATGATCATATTTTAGAGCAAGTATTAAATCCCTAATATTGGCTTTAGTTCACTAGCATTTCTCATGAAAATCAAGATGGCTAGCACCTTTAGCAAATGTGTTTAAGTATTTTGCAATTTTTATTTTATTGTAATTTTTTTTTAAAATAAAAATGATATCTTATTTGTTTCTATTTATTATTCAGTAAAGATTATCATGATAATACATGAGATTTACTGAAACCCATAAACAAATTATTAAAAAAAACTAACTACCAATATTTTTTTTATTCTTTATTACCAATGTTTTAGATAGAATATATTACCGAAACTTTTCAGCTTCTGCCGGCCTCCTTACAGTTGCTTCTAACTCACGTTCTCTTCTTTGAATTTCTTGTTCTTGAACAGCAATTTGTTGAGTTCTTTCTACCACATCAATTTGCATTTGTTCTTCTTTAATGCGTTGCTTTGTTTTTGCAGCTTGAAGTTCATATGCTAATTCTGCTTCAGCTTTCTATAAAAAATTATCATAGTAATAAAAATAAATAAAAATAATTAAATTATATTAATAAAGGACAAATTTTTAAGTAATTAGTTCATTACTAAGGAACAGATTTATATGCAAACAAACATATATATTTAATTGTTAAGCTATTAGAAATCAGATAAGAAATATGCATGATTTAGATTTGTTTTTTTATATAATACAAGTTTTACTTTACATATTAAGTATGTTTTAATGCAATTTTTTACTTCTATTATTTTTTGTGCATGTATTCCATTCCCTAGTTTTAACATATTTTATTGTAATTTAGGCTTTTCAATAAAAGTTTATGATTTATAATTTATAGAATGATAATTTTGAAATCTAAAAAATTGTTTAATATTAAAGAAGATTATTTTAACTAATTATAAAATATATTTTAAAGGTGATGTTCTATTCGTTGATTTTTTTTTTATTCCTAAAAAATAAATATATAAATATAGGGAGATATCGTTACTAAATACAGTATATAAAGTTTTTTCAAAAATTTTATTAGGACGACTAGAACCACTGGCTGAAGAGTGTATAGGAAACTATCAGTGTGGCTTTCGGAAAGGCAAATTCACAATAGACCAACTCGAAACTATAGAGCAGCTCATACAGGAAGCAAAAAAGATTGGTCTAGAAATTAATGAGGAAAAAACAAAAGTAATGGAAACGTTGCCTGAAAAAGATGAGGAAGATCTTACAGTAGATAATTACGTATTTGAGAAAGCACATAGCTTCAAATACCTAGGTGTAACAATCACTGGTAACAATGACTGGGACACTGAAATAACTAGTCGCTTGCTCAAAGCGGAAAGAACTTTCTTCTCACTAATAAAATTTTTTAAATCAAAACTCTTCTCTAGAGGAACAAAGGTACGACTATATATGAGCATTGTAAGACCAACGCTAACCTATGGATGTGAGGTATGGCCGACGACAGTACAAATCGAACAAAAACTCAGAAGTTTTGAGAATAGAGTTTTAAGAACAATATGTGGACCGTTTTTTGATTCTGAAATAAACAGGTGGCGTAGAAGAAAAAACAAAGAAATAAGAGAAATCACCAAAGTACCTCCCATAACAAGTCATATAAAGGGACAGAGAATACAATGGTTTGGACACGCAATGAGACGAGACGAAACAAATGAAGTCAGAGCAGCAATTGAATACAAGCCAGCAGGCAGAAGACCTAGAGGCAGACCGAAGAAACGATGGATGGATGGAGTGCAACAAGATCTAGAGAGGTTAGAAGTAACAAATTGGGAGGAGAGGATACAGGATCGTGATTATTGGAGAACAGTGACAGTGGCAGCCAAAACTCTTACAGAGTTGTGAAGGCACAGAAAGAAGAAGAAAAAATAATCAAAATAGTCATATTTATTATAAATTCAAGAAAACTTAAAGAAGTATATTTTAATTTATGACATCAGGCAACACGGAAAACTAAATGACACAGATATTGTTAGTTATTTCAATAATTTTTTTTTTTATATAGTATGAATTAAAATTGAATGGTTTTATATAATTGTATTGTATGGAGAAAATATGAATAAAAATTAAGAATATTTCATAATTTAAATCAATACTTATGAAGTTGAATTTATAAAAGTACAGCTAATTATTGGTATAATTTAAGTGAGATAAGTTATCAATATTTTTTTAAAAAAATAGTACAAAGTTAATCAGTATTCAGTTACACAAAAGTTAAGTCATTCTAAACACTTTATTGATGCACTACTATGCGAGAAACTAGTATAGGTAGAACTAGTTATATATTTTATAGACAAGATTTGTTCATAAAGACCCATATTTAATTTGTTTTCTAAATAGTTTATTGATAGTAATATTATTAAATTATATTATCAATTGTTTTTTATAATCGTTATAATACATTAATTAATGTTTATTGATAACTATTTAGTTTTATCAATATAATTAGTTGATGAAATTAGTTTAAAATATTTTATATTATAAGTTAATGTAATTTAATTTTAATAAAAACTTAAATCAATACAAATATGACAGTTGGTTTAAATTTAAATTAATTATAAAGCTTATAAATTAACACCTACCTATGGTTTAAACAATGTCAAAAATCAAAACGTATTATTTGTATTAATTTTAAGTATAAATAATATTAATATTTAATATTAATTAATAAAATTCAAATGAAGATTGTCTCATTTCTAGAATTGTAAGCAATTATAAGCAAATTATAAGTAGAATTATAAGCAAAATTATAAATCAATAACAGCAATATCATTGAAAAATGGAGATGTAATTTTATTTATGCATATAATATAAATGTTATGAAACTTTTAAACTAAATATCATACTTTTGTTTGAATTTCAACATCATAAGCTGCTTTTTTGAGTTCAAAATCTCTTTGAGCTTTAGCAATTTCAGTATCATTGATCAACCTATAAAACAAATACGATGGAATATAAAATATTTTATTTAATAGTAATATACTAATAAACATTTAATTACTTTGCAGCCATTCTTTCTTCTTCTGCCATTGCTTGTTTTATTGTGGTTTCTTTTTTTGCTTCTGCTTCTCCTATGCGAGCATCGCGTTTCACTTCTGCTGTTCTAGCTAATCCAAGAGATTGAAGATAACCCTGAAGTTTATTCATAATTTACTAAATCTACTTAAATTAATACAATATAATTTATTATTTCATAATCAGTGTAGTAAACCATATGGGAAACGGATATTTATAATATTGTTATAATTTATGGTTATTCATTTATTCATGTAGTAAAATGCACAGGAAACTAATAATGATACTTATTAATTTTGATATACTACGCACATGTAAAATACCTACTTTGATTACGCAGAATCAAGTTTTCCTGTTCACAAATAATTGTAAACTCTTTCACATATGTTAGAATACCTACTGACCATATTGTTATCTTAAATGGCTACCTATAAATACAGTGTCCATGTACCCATGTTTTCAAAATAGGATGGAATAGGATATAATATACTTATTCCGCTTATTGCCTCAACGCTCATCTGACAATAAATTCTGCAAGCCTCACATTACCACAAGCTCTGAGAATCAATTTTTACTATTCTCAGGAAAAGTTTAAATACTCTATCTTCAAATATCTTATTATTATTTTATAAATTAAATATATATTTTTATTCATTATTATATTTATTGCTTTAACAGTAAACCAGTGTTTTTATTTAACATATCTCTAACTTACAATGTATATCAAACACAATTACATCACCAACATTAAGAATTAGTGTTTATTTTTCTATGGTGTCTATGTGTCGACCTCTTGCCGACTAGCATACTACAATAATCATAATTTTACATTTTAAAAAAGTATCCTTACTTCTTCATCTCGTATATCTTTTATTGTATATGATACCACAGTAATACCCATGTTAACTAAATCTGAAGAAGCTACTTCAAATACTTGTTTGCTGAACTTTTTGCGGTCTTTATAAATTTCCTGGAGAAAAAAATGGATTATTATAAATTATTATTATTATTATTATAATTATTATAAAATGGATTATACATTAAAATACTTAAAATTTGTTGTATGAATTTACATCTTTAATTTGATTACATAATATATAGTAAAATATCTACTTGAAGACACGGGTTAATTTATTTATTAAGATTAAGAAAAATGTACAAGTCATACTTCAAAATTAAATTATTTAGATTTTTATTCTTGTGTAACTTAGTCAATTTTTATAGATTTATATTTATTTGTTTTCTGTAAGCATAAAAATTGTAAAATCTACATATTAAAATAAAATTTCATCTTTTTATTGAGAAATTTTAAAACTTTCAAAAATGTTTTTATTTTATATTTATATCAATGTACTAGTATACAATTTAACATATTGCAATTTGATAGTAACATTTTTTTTTCTTAGAGTTGTAATTATAATACTTTAAACACATTCAACACAAACCTCTACAGTCATGGAACCCATAATAGCTCGTTGATGACCTTCAAGTGTATGCAATGCTATTTCATGTATCTCTTGCTTGGGTTTACCCAAAAATTGCTCACATGCAGTTAAAAGCATTTCTTCATTTTGTCCTTGTATTTTCACCTAAACATTATGTATAACTATCATTTTTTAAATGTCTATGAAATAAATTGATCAAAAACAAATAAGTTTAAATTCTACAATATAATATCTAAAATGTAAAATATTTTTTAGACTAATTTTTTTTTCTGTAGAATAATATGATACTATAAACTTAGAACTTTGAGATTTATATAATTTATTAAAAACTTTTTTACCTGAGCTATACCCGTAACAGATAATGGAACACCTTGAATTGTATATACTTTAGGACTATCAACCTGTATTGTCATAGTATTCAAACAAATTCTAAAAAATAATTAATACTCATTAATATTTAAATTATTCTTAGGTTCTAAAATTGAATATAGTGTATGTCACTTTTAGTAGTATTGATAAGTGATTACAAAAAAATATTTTTAGTAATCACCAATATTTCATGTATTTGAATTAATATAAAAATCTACAATTAATTATGTTTATAATTATTATTATACATCTAATAGTTAACTATAGCACAAGAGATATAATAATATTGATTTTGACATTTTTGATCTGATACTATTTTACAAATTTATTTTATAATTAAAAATAATAATTAAATTATGAGGGCCATAATCTGTAAATTAAATATATTTTTTTAATAATACTACAGTTCCAGACTAAGACAAAGATAAACTAGGGATTAATAATAGCAATAGTATCCGCATTAAATTTCAGATTTCTAGAATTGAAATTTTTACCAGATGAAAAAAGAAACCTTTTTGGAACAACTTGATAGTATTTTAGTTTGTGGGGTATCAATTTTATATTGATATCTATATCTATTTTACCAATATTGCCATAAAATAATGGATAAATAAAATTATAACAATAATTAAAAATATAACCTTGGCTGACACTGTTATTTTATTGGTTTGCTAAACCCTAGTTAATAATTATGGTTGTCATAAAATATGTAAGTATTTATAGTAAAAGAATTGCTATTTATATAAATATATTACGGTATTATTATTAATATGAATTAAATGAATACATACTAGATATTTTAACCATATTTTGGCTTTTGCCCACCTAATAAAATACAAAACATGATATATTTAAGGATTTAAATACTTTTAAAAACAAGTTATTTGAAATTAAAAATTCAATAAATATTAATTTAAAATGTCAGCATTATTGAAATAGTCACTTTAATTATATAGAAATATTTGGAATTAAATATAAGATTTTAATGTATTGTTTTTATTTCAATTTTATTTTACTTATACCTGTATAATAATAATGATTATTACCCATAATTAGTAGTTAATTTAATTCAATTTATGAATAATTTGATGTAAAATTTTTGTTTTTATGAAGCACCAATCATGTTAAGGTATGATAAAAATATTTTACCAAGTGAAATTAAAATTGTTTTAATTAACTTACTTCTGACAATATTGTAGAACAGGCCAAACAAATGCTCTTCCACCAGGTACCAAATTTGGTTTATTGTAACAAAATCCTACAAAAATCATATTTAAATTTAATTATTTTCAAAATAATAATAACAGTTTCACTTCCTTTTTCAACAGTATATGGTAAATAAATGAAATATGTATATATATATATAAATATATGAATTAAATGACAATTTAAGATAACATGAAAATATACATAATATTATTTAGACACATATTTAGTTTACTAAGTCACCCACAATTTCCTAAAAGAACTGTTATTATTTTGAATTTATCTCTAAAAGATAAATTTACTTCAAGTTATTTTGTTATATTTCATAGAAAAATATAACTGTGTTGTATGGTGAATTGTGATGCATTTATAGTAAATCACCGATAACACGAGAAAAATAAAAAAATCTATCACGAACATTGAACACAGTAAAATTTGAAAAACTTCCAAATTACCTGATATGACCAGAGCCTCATTGGGGCCACAAGTAACAAAACCCCAAGTCATTTCGACGGTTAACAAAATCGAATTTACTCAATTGTTCAATACGATAATATATATTTGAACAAAACAGTCATATTACGATGTTATGTAATAATTTTAAGTCACAAGACACTATAATTCACTAGCAATCGGGTGGGGAAACAAACAATTTAAATGGCAGTAAATAGTAATTAATAGGAATCGAATAATGATTGTCAGTCGAATTCAATCGCGTGAATCCTAAACGGTAAATAATGGGCGAGAAACAAAATAATTAAAGGAAAATAAAGATATGGTTATGACTAGAATTGCGATGAGTGGAAGGCGAAGTGAATTACAATGATAGCGTTTTATGATTGCAGATAGGTAAACACAAACAGCGGCCGCATTAGTCACCGTTTGGAGAAAAATTGTCATGGTGTGAACCAATCGCGGTTACATAACACGAATCGGGAGTACCACAAGGTACCATTAATGTAAACGAAACGGTTCAGGTCCGTATGACGTCACGCACAACACGTTGAACATGTACAGCGGATTGTGGCGCCGCGGAATACGGATTGCACGCTCCCCGATACAACGTACCTTACCGTTAAATATTTCATTTCGGACAAGTGTTACCGGGTGAGTGGTTACACTCCGTCAAACCAACGCTTTGCGCTGCCATGTACCGGCATTATTCGAAAATTAGGTATCCAACCAATGGCGTACCTGTGCAATATTTTTGGGGTGGGGGGCATAAATTAATTGCACAATTTTTTATGGTTATAATATAATCTGAAACTTTATTATAAATTATTATTAAATACTTAAAACTCATATTGATCATTTGATATCAATGATAACCACATTATAAAATAGTGACTATATGTAACCATCACTCCTAATCCCAATTCGGTTGAATATTGATATTTTATATTATATTGATAAGTGATATCAAAAACTTTTGATATCAAACACGATTATAATCAGTGAAAATTAAGAATATTTTTAATTTACATTATTTAAGCTGAATAATTAATTTGCATTATGGCATCAAAAAACTTCTCGTGGGGGGAGCAAATGCCCCTGTTGCCCCCCTACACTTACGCCTCTGTATCCAACAGGCAACACGAAATCGAACAATATTGAAAAAATATCGGATTGTAATTCTCCACCGATTGCGCGTCACTCTTTAATAGTGGTTTTTCAAACTATTTTTATGCCTCTCTTTATGTGCCGCGATCTTTTGTAGATTAAGTAATGATGAGAAAAAAAAAGTTTTGAAAAGATTTTCATTGCAGAGGCTGTGCTGTAAAAAAATTTGTGAAGAGTACAGTGAACCGTAATTAAAAAAAAGTGAATACTTTTGAAAGTATTAATAAATCGCAATTTTATAGAAACAAAAAATTCAAAAGTCGTTTTTCTAAAACGGATGAGGAATGATAGTATGAATTTGACAGTATGTCTATTATACAATCCCTTACTATAATTATAATAAAACGGAAATATTGGAAAAAATTCAGTTTAACAATTACGGACGTATTTCTATCGGAAAAACATGCTGGACTACTTCGATTACGTATTTTATAATATTAAAGCACGACAGGTATTGTATTTAAAAAAATTGGCTATTTGGACTAAGCTCAAATACGTAATTGAATTATTAATTAACTGATCATTGATTTCTCAAAAATTCATGAATTGACATATGTTAAAAAAAAAAAAATAAGACCTATACGATATTTCAACACTTTAAAAAATGTTTACACCTATTTTGCATAAATATCAAAAATAAAATTATTGTCACATTTATCGATCAGGTCGTTACAAATAAATGTTATAATGTTGGCAGACTTTACTAAGTTAAAACCGTATTCCCCTTCGAAAGTATCTGCTTTCCACATGTCAGGGGCGTACTGGGACCCAATCGGCCCACTGTTCTGCAAACAAAAATCGGCCCCTACCATACATTAACATCTAGAGTTCAAACAAATTTTACCTCTTCATATTTTTTTGTTTTTAAATTTATTAATTAAATAAAATATGTTTATATATTTGGATATTGTGATTTAAGTTTAATTTTCTTTAAAATGTAATATGTCTACATTATAACCTAGTTTCCCTGATTTTTCTTCCAAATGTCCATTTGTTTATAAGAATCAGAAAAGAAGGTACTCAAGCGATTCAAGAACCCAAATAAATTCTTGGCTGCTAAATTGTCACAGGTATCACAAATACACAAATTTAGAATATGTGCATAGCACCAAACATACTATTTTCGTTTTTTGCTTAATAAAATACTGCTAACCGTTAAAATCTCCTCTCGTGTTAGAAGCACCATCAAAAGATTCACCAATAACATTTTTAAAATGTATATTATGTTTGTCAAAGCAAGTTTTTAATAGTTCATATAGACTTTTACCTGCTGAATCTTCTATTTTAATGACGGCAAATAGGCGCTCTTTAATATCTGTATTATTTAAGTAGCGAAAGTAGATAGATGCTTGATCTGTAGCTCCAATATCTTGAGTACTGTCAAACTAAAATAGTAAAAACAATGAATTTTTAATTAAAAATGAGAAATATGTTGATTTAAAATTGTCAAACTTGTATACTAAAATACTGATCAACCATTTCTTCACGAATATGTTTCCTCTTAGTTTCTAGTATACCTTCAATTACTTTATTAATAGTAGTTTTGGATACAAGTGTAACTAATGATTCTCTTTTGAATTTTTTTGCCATTGATCCACATTTAAGTTTCGTTTTTGCTTGGCAATATAGCATTGTTTAAATATTGTCTTAAAATTGCATCTCTTTCAGAAGTAAATTTCAAAAGTTCCAAAAAATTACCTCTATTAACATTATCCATCTTGTACAACCTTTCTGTGTCACCAGTTCCACGATAAGGTAAATTTTGCTTACCCAAAAATTTTATTATTTCAAATACTTGTTTTAATACATGAATTCTTTATTCGACTTGTTTTTCTTCATATTCATCACATTACAATTGATCAAATATTCAATACTATCATTACTTGAAGCTTTGACTTTTCAACAGCACAAATATATACTTTGCTAATTTCATGAGATTCTACAGATGTATAAATATTACTGAAATTTGTGTAGCCAGTAGAAAAATTGGTTGATGATGTAGAGAAAGCAATGCATTACAAGGCAATACAATTACTGCAATACAAGGCCCACTATTTTAACTAACTCATTATTTTTTTCACATTGTAATGTCAACCATTTTCGCAAAACTGTTATGTACATCATAGTATTTTTCATAATATTATTATTATTAACATTTATATGTATGTATTAATATGTGGGGATAAATGCGGACTATGTATTTGTCCATTTTATACGTACACGTCTGACCACCCGGCATCGAGTAGTCAGTCGTGTAACAGCAGTGTATTAATTCTTGTGAGTGTATAAATATATTAATAAACGACTCAATAAAACAGTGTGTTAGTATTTATATTAAGAGGACGCCACACCAAAAGTAAAACGTATACAACGACCGATAGAACGCGCTATTAGGTGTATTCAAGACAGGCGCGGATTCAGGATTTCAATATGGGGGGGGGGGGCGAATAGACAAAAATAGATATAATACACATGAAATATACTTTACAGTTTTACACATTTCATTAAACATTTTAAAATTTATAATTTTATAATAATATATTTTATTAAGAAGGTATTTATTATTATTATTTAGTATTTATTTTGTATAAAATTATATTTAAGTTAAAGAATACATTCTAAACGATGGGTTCCTTGATTGGCAAATCTTTCAATAATGTTGTCGACGTTTATTTCTATATCTGCATGAATATATAGTAATGCAAGCCCATTCAATCTATCTTCAACCATAGTGAACCTTAACCAAGTTTTAAGTCGTCGTAATGTGGAAAAACTTCTTTCAGCACTAGAAACACTGACAGGTAAGGTAGCATATATTTTTAAAAGAAGGTTAATAGCTGGATAGATGTCTTCATCGCATTTTATGAAAGAATCTAATGCGTTATTTGGTATATTAAAACCATTGTCATTTTCTCGAATCCATTAAGTTTTCCAAAGATTGAACTCTGATTTTATTAATTTTGAAACAAAATTTAAATTTTTATTAAAAAAAGAAATATATTTTTTTAATATATTTAAAATAGTATCTGAAAAATCAATTTCAGTATTTTTCAAAATATCTGAAGGAATAAATATGACTAAATTATGTACTTCTAGAGTACTATTACTGAATCGAGCTTTTAAATCTTCAGCCACATATTCTAGAATTGGAATATAAATCGACTGTTGATAATATACTTGCAGATCATTTGTATTACATTTGGCTCGATATGTCTGTCTTTTATTAATTCTAGGTAATTTTAAGTCATAATCAATTTTTACTGCTATATCCTGAGCTTCATGAAAAATGTCATTAAATTCTTTTTCGCAGTTTTGTCGTTTTTTATTTATCACACTAAGAGTATCAGCTAAAATATTCTGAGCAGTTTTCAAATCAATATTATTTTTTTGGTATAACCGACTAAGAGGTAAGGTACAGTGAAGAACGTCCGATAAACAAACAATAGTTATGATAAATTCCGTCACGAAGTGTTTTAAGTAATATCTTTGCTTTAGAAGAACTGAGTGTGTCTTTCCATAGCGAAATTATTTCTAATGTTTGTGATATTTTATGAAATGATTCACGAAACTGTAGAACACCTTCATGTCATTCTATCCAACGAGTTTCGCAAAGTTGTTTAAGTTGGTGTCCAAGAATATTTTTTAAAACAATATTACGCTTAGACGATGCAGTAAAAAAAGCAATAATTTCATTCATTGCATCTATCGAGTTTCTCACACTTTAGACATTCTATGATTTAGAAATAGAAAGATTAAGTGCATGATTATGGTATGGTGAATAGACAGCATTTTTAGCTTCTTTTTGAACTTCAACCACAGCCCCACGTTGTTCAGAGGTCATAACGATACATCCATCGGTTGAAATACCTACACAGTTATTCAAATCGAAAGAATGTTTTTTTAATACATTTAGTACTACTACCCCGATATATATTCCTGTAACAATGGGCTCAATAACTTCAGTATTATCTTCTCTGTCATTTTTATTTAATACTTCTTTCCTTAAGTCTATAAATTGTAAAAAGTCTTCACGAATTACGCCATTATAAATATATCGTAAAATAAGAGTAAGTTGCGATTCATGCGATATATCAGTCGTTTCACATCAAATATTATGCTATATATTTTAGATTCATTTACTCTTTTAACTATTATATTAATTACTTCTTCACCACAACATTTAATCAAACTGTTTTGTGTAGTTTTACTAATATACGTTGCCCTAGAAGACGAATTTTGTAGATGTTTTTCTAAATTTGTATCTCCAGCATGATTTCTATACTTAAGCAATTCTTTAAAGTTTCCTTGGTTATTAAAATCAAGTGGACCGTCATCTCGGTGACCCCTAAAAGAAATATTTTGATTACCAAGAAAAATTATCGTTTCAATAATTGGAATTAATTGGATACGGTTTTCTTTAACTAATTGCATACGGTGACTATCTATTATATTAGCGATATTACTTTGTGAATTTTTAAGAACATTAAGAAAATTTTTTGCTGTATTTATAGCATCTTTATGATAGTTATGATTTGCATGTGTATCTAATATACCATTTTTACCAAAAAGCTTAGAAAAATTGTTTAACGGTTTTACTATTTACTACCAATTGATTTAATGGTGTTTGTTTTTTGCAGCCACCTTTTGTCGCAAACAAAAAACAATATTTACAAAAATAACCCTTTAACTTGTCAGATAACACTAGCCATTCAAATTTGTTTAAATGTTTTTGACTTGCATATCTTTTATCAATTTTATTTTTATAGATTTTATTATGTTCCGAGTACGGGAACTCATAGTTATTTGGTGGTTTCCAATGATTTAAAAGTAATTGTTGTTTGGTGTTATCATCAATAGATTTTCCAATAAATTCGCCAACGTCATACGACATTATTTTAGAATTTGTGAGCTGATTTTCTATGTCTATTGTACAATTTGATGGAGTTTTTAATTCATCAGATATAAAAGGTTGGTTTCGGGAATCTAAGATATTATTTGTTTCTCCGGTTCTTAAATGGTCTTGAATTATTAGAACAGGAGGAACTATTGGTAATGAATCTGATGTTAATGACTTCTTAGGAAGTGGTGCAAAAAAACTATTAATTTTCTCAGTAGATAACCTTTTTCGATTGTTCTTATCGTCAGCCTGAAAGTGAAAATGTAAAATTTAAATAGTTATAAACTATTATATAAATTCAGTCACTACTTCTGAAAAAACGCATTAGAAACAGAGACGGATAAAATGGAGAGTTGTATAAATAAACAGTGTAAAACATTGATATTTATATTATTAAAATTTAGCGTATTTATTATTAAAAGAACAACTCGTTCACTATTGAATACAGACTATATGTAGGTACTTACCATTTCGAAGAAGCAATTTGACAGAACACGTGATCCACGAATAAATGATAAATACAAAATAATATAATACGAGTAGGTATACGACTATACGAATGAAAGAGTCGTATAATATGACATAGGTACGTAAATATAATATCATTGATTTTATGAAAAACAGATAAGATAATGTGTATTCCGCTGTTTTCCCAACATATTCTGTGACTATTAGTAATTTATTATTAGCAATTGAACGATTTCCGGCGATACAAAATCAGATACTAACAGAATAATAAGAATCATATAAAAATAAATAACATGTCTAAAATTTAAAATTGGCTAATTATTATTTATTTAGAAATTACGAGACAACGTAAACTTTTATCTTATCTAAAAAAAAATGTATACAAGTATTTTTTTGTTAGTGATAGAGTAATACAAATTGTACGTAATAATTTTAAAGAATTCATGGGGGGGCGATCAACCCCCCCCCCCGTGGATCCGCGCCTGATTCAAGAAGTGAAAGCATGCGAGCGCTTACGTCGACACGCCCATCGTATCATTCGTAGCCTACGTGCACTAGTTCGGGTGCGCAAATTATTATTTCATGAACCTTCATCAAGTACTGTGAAATATAAAATGCATATACGCGCATACGTGCATAGTACATCATATTCTGCCGCAATATTTTTAATGCCCGCGTATACCTAGCTAAAACGTATAGTTACTGATAGCCTAATTGTCTTCACCAATATGTAGATTATAAAATCTTTATTATAATATATTTTAAACCATGTTTAACACATTTTTACTTTTTGAGTTATAAATAAGACATTCCGAATGAAAAAAAAATAACTATTATCTGATGATTAAATACTTACAGAACATAACACATTTTTACATAAATTTATAAGAATATTTCACTTACGGTTTTCACAAACTCCTTATATAATTATATACTGAAGAACAAAAATAAAACATTACCGCCGTTAGTAGTTATAAAATTTTAAAAGTGTAAACTATACAAATTATAAATATTTTTGCTACCTTTTTCTTCTTCTTCTTCTTCTTCTTGTGTGTTACGGCCTTCAAGGGCTACGGCCCTGCAAACAAATTTGCCGCCATCTTTCTCTATCTTCTGTAGCTTCGCTCCATTGTGTATTTGGTTCTACTGCTTTAACATCCTTTTTGATACGATACTCCCATCGTAAACGCGGTCTTCCTAACGGTCTTTTTCCAGTCGGATTTTCTTTAATAACCGCCTTAATGAAAGAGCCCTCTTTCCTCCAGGCATGTCCAGCCCACATTTATCTTTTTCTATTAATTTCGGATATAATATCTGGTTTTGAAACAAGTTATTTAGTTCATAATTGTGGCGTATTCTCCATTCTCCAGTGTCAGAATCGATACATGGTCCATAGATTCTTCTTAGAATTTTTCGTTCAAACGCCGCAAGTCTTGTTTCCTTTACCTTTTTCAGTGTCCATGTCTCAGAGCCATAAAAAACTACTGATCTTATCAAAAAAGTCTAAGTGTCCACCTCCATCTTAAGGTCACTATCTTGTGTTATTATAGATCCTAGGTATTTAAAATGTGACATTCTCTTAAACTTATGGTGATCTATTTCCATAAACTGTCCTTGTCGGTATTCTCTTCTTCTTCTTCCAGTTATGACATACTCCGTTTTTTTGTCATTGATATTTAGACCACATTTGCCTACCATATTTATTAGTTTTCTACAATTCTGTTTTACAGTATCTAAATTATTTCCCAAAAGGGCTAAGTCATCGGCATATGGTAGTAAACCTATTGTCGTGTTACCCATGGCAACCCCGTCAATAGAATTTAATTCTCTGACAATTTTTTCAAGCACTAGATTAAAGAGGACGAGAGAAAGAGCGTCTCTTTGTCTTAAGCCCGTAGACACTTTAACTGTCTCTGATACTGCATTCGCAATTTTAATTTTTATCGAAGTGTTTTCAAGACTAGCCTTAATCAAGTTTACTAGTTTTATTGGGAAGTTAAATTCTTTTAATATGTTGATTAAGGTAGGTCTATGGATGAAATCATATGCTTTCTCAAATCGATAAATATAATGTATAACTTTTTGTTATATTCTCATGACTTTTGTGCAATTTGGCGATTATAGAAAATCTGATCCGTTGTAGACCTGTTAGGTCTAAAACCTTCCTCATATTTTTCCAGAACACCTTCTGATAAGGGTTTTATCCTATCAAGTATACAATACGCCAGAATCTTATAGGCAACATTTATTAGAGCTATACCTCTATAATTTTTACAATCTTGAGGGTCATTCTTCCCTCAGGGGGGTACTAAGCAATTAGTACTACGGGTTTGGCGAACCCGGGGCCTTGAGCTCTGGTCCTCCAGGTTGGGGGTTAGGTGCAGGGCTAACAACCCTGCCTTGTAAAAAACTTTGTGTTCAGGTACTTACAAATTTGCCTCGGATAAGTGGAAATAATGGAAAAACGACTAGAAACTGAAAAAATGCTTTACTTTTTGGTACATGGAACGTTCGCACTCTTTTTAAGACTGGAGCTGCACAGGGTGTTGTATCTGAAATTGAGAGATATAGACTTAAAGTGGTGGCTTTACAGGAAATTAGATGGAGTGATTCAGGATCAGTGGATATTCAAGACACGAAAGTTTTCTATGGGAAGTGTAACGACCAACGACAATTTGGTACAGGTTTCGCGGTACATAAGAGACTAATACCAACTATAAAGGACTTCAGAGATGTAAACCATAGAATATCAATCCTAACTCTGACGACACAGTGGTTTGATATTAGTTTCGTTAACTTACATGCACCTACAGAAGACAAACGACAGAGGAAAAGGACCTTTTTTATGAAGATGTTATGGCCACGCTAAACTCAATACCAAGGAGAAGAATTCAAATTGATCTTGGTGATATGAATGTGAAGATTGGGAAAGAGACCACATTCAGACCAGTTATAGGTAGCTTACATAATACAAGTAATGGCAACGGACTAAGACTAATTGACTTGTTAACTGAAAGAGGTCTATTAGTTAAAAGTACAATGTTCCCACATAAAATGATACATAAAGGTACTTGGAGCTTACCGGACGGAAAGTATATAAACCAAATTGATCATATACTAATAAATCTGAGATTCAGCAACTGTATTCAAGATGTTCGGACTGTAAGAGAGGCAGATAGTGACTCCGATCACTTTCTTGTTAAAGGAAAAATTAAAGTAAAACTTAAAAATCTCGCTCGATCTACTGGGACTATCTTGGATAGATATGATGTATCCAAGTTAGAGTTCGAAGAGAAGAGTTGGTGTCTTAAAAATGGACTAAATGAACAGATGAGAACCATTCATTTTGATAGTATAGGGTTAATTGACGAAAGATGGAAAAAAGTGAGAGACTCAATAAAGACAGTATCAGAATTAGTTTTGGGTAAACCGAAAAAAATAAAGAAGCCATGGTTCAATGAAATATGCGAGAAAGTACTAGTTTAAAGAAAGAGTCTAAGGACCATATGGCTTGGTGATCCTACAAATAAAGACAAAGAAGAACAGTATAAACGATACCAAAAAGAAGCACATAACACATTAAGAAGAGAAAAACGGTTGTACGCCTAAAAATTGTTAGAAGAAGCGGAACAAAATTTTAGAATAAATAATATATGACAACTATATCAGAAGATAAACACGACAAGAGGAGGATATAAGAAACGAGAGAGGTTTCTAAGAGAAGATGATGAGACGCTAGTGACTGAACAAGGGAAACTTCTGGAGAAATGGACTGGATATTTTGAGAAACTCCTTAACTGTGATGACCCAGTGAAAGAATTTCCAAGATTAAACATAACTACAAACGATAGCGTTTATCCAACACCTCCTAAACAAGAAATTGCTGTACAAATCAAAAGGCTAAAAAATCATAAATCCCCGGGAGAAGATGGTATTCAAGCAAAAATTCTGAAGAAGGCTGATGAAGAAGCGATATCTAGAATTCACGAAGTAATAGAACTGATTTGGGAAAATGAGAGACTCCCGGAAGATTGGAACACTTCGTTAATATATCCAATACATAAGAAGAATTTTTGCTACCGTTAAAAGTTATTAGGAAGCACGGTTTATTCATTTATGAACAACCTTCGTTATCTATAATTCCTATGACTATTTTAATTACTAATGCCCAAATAATTTAAATAATTTAAAAATTTTTGGATTCTAAAAATATTTTAAATTGATTATATTATATTGATAAAAAACAAGGATATACTTAAGTATATGTTTGATGTTAAAGTCATTTGAATAAATTTGATGAATAAAAATAATGCGTAAAATCTTACTAATTTTTTTGCGATTCGAACGTTTTATTAGACGCGTTTTATTCACCATTTTTTAATAAAAGAAAAGAAACTGATATAAATACAGACTAAGGGTAATTTCTTAAATTACTTTTTTCTCGAATATTATTAATATATTTTTCTATATAAATTTGTAGTTATCAAAGTTAGAAATTTTAGGACTTTAATCTGAGGCCCCTAAAAACAATTTTGATCTTGAGACCCTGGTTATCCCGCCTGATTATAACCGCCAGCCAGCGATTGGGTTCGAATCAGCGACTGTGCGTTTATTAGCCGTTAATATAGTCGTCTTCTACTACCCGACCACGATGACCACATTTTTAAACTGTTGTATACTAAATTCTATGAATCTGTAGTGTTATACATTTATCATCGATAAATAAAACAAATAAATATATATTAAGTGTATATACACCACGATATTTTGGTAGGTACTATCTCGAGAATAATATTTACAGCAACTGCAAAAAGAAACAGAAAGTCCACAAACAGCAACGAGTACAAAAGGTCGATAGGTGTTGGTTAATTTTACTATAACAATACCTTTAATTGTCAACAATTAAATTTAGAATGCAGTACTTAGAAAAATGGTCGTATTTATTGTAAATAACCCGCAGACCGAAACTTAATTGTGTACACATTTAAAACTATACCCATGCATTAATTCTCTTTAAGTCATATGGTTTTATTATTAATATCGCAATACAAAAATAAAATTACACACGTGTTTTATTTTTTTATTTTAAATGGTTTTAAAATCGTTCAACATCCATGAAAGTAGTATAATTAGGACAGTTCTGACACCATATCCTGCATATCCTGCATATCCTCCTTATCTTTCTGAACCACCACCGCCCGATCAAGCACGTGCACGACATACGTCACAGACTCCCCACCTCCAATACTACAGACGTCACTACATATCCCACCGGCAGTGACGCAGCGTTCCCAGAAATATTGCCGCCGCCGTCATCGTCACAGCATTTGTCGCCGACGACCCCACCGCTGCAGCGATCGTGTTCGTTTCTACCACCCCCACCGCCCCTGCTCTCACCGCTTCTTATTGCATACTATTGGCCGGCCGTGTTTTTGTTAATATCCGATATCAGTTGTGATAATATAAAATGTGATTACAATTAACGGCTAATGTTATCGTACAGGTGATAACACATTTGAAAACATAAAGAATATTATTGATAATATTTAAAATAAATGCAATATCTGGCTAAGAAGATGCTGGAATTGCTTAGAATGTTGTATCCACTTAGACTCTTACATCCATTATTAATATGTAATTAATTTAACGTATTTCAGTTCGTACATAAGTCTCTCGATATAATTCAGAATATGTATATCAAATTACGTGTAATTAGCCATATCTCTCTTCGTCAATATTTCCGATAAAAAAATGTAATTATTATTCAAAAGAATATGCCATTTAAATGTACTATTAAAAAACTATTAAAAAAATATTTAAAAGATATTAATTTTATTTTTGGTATTAAATAACGGGTATTGTATAAATATTAAACAACAAGATCTCGCAACAATTTTCAAAACAATCAAGAATTTTAGTTCGAAGGATTATTATGCATATCGGTTGATAATTAGATGCGAATAGGTCAACATTATTCTACGGTATAGTGAGCTTTGTCAACAATTTATAATCGACATGCATGTTAAAGATAGAGAGTGAACGATTACGATACTTGCGATTCAATCAAAAAAAGCTGCATGCAGAAGATTCTCAAAAAAATTGTTAGATATCGGTGTTGGGAAAGTTACTACAGATGAAACGGGATGCATACAATTATTGACCGATTTCTTCACAGTCACTGATTTGCAAGATGCTCTCATTGACCAGATATTTCTCAATGTACACAGACAATACACAAATTATGAGTGGCTGGATAAAAGAGCAATTTTAGCATCAAAAAATATGAACGTCAACGAATTGAATCTTAAGATACAACATTTGTTATTAATGTTAATTAATTAACATTGTTACGAATGAAGTAGTGTTGGAAGAGATTAACGAGAGAAGAACGCAATTTGATGGACGCAATAATAAAAAAATATATATAAAGGTAATTGCACATATCTGCTAAGATACAACAAGTTTATCGTCATAACGAAAGGGGAAATAATAGGTAAATAACTGAAGGAAGTCCGCGTAAATCCAGATTCGAAAAAATCTTCCGTCGGATGGGATCTACCTCGGCGTGTGGCAGACACGAATGGCCACAACTACAAGGTTTGGCCTTTAGTAGCTGATGATGAACACACCGTTAGTGTTTACCGATTTTTAGATTGAATAATCACCAGTAAAACGAAAAACGAGACACAAGACGACGGTACGAATGTCGCTTTGTCGAAATATTAACGTGTACGATGGCGAGTTGTATAGGCATTTCCCGGGTGCAATTGTATTTTGCAACACATTCTCATTATCGTTCAGCAACGGTTCGAGCAAGTCGGAAGACGTTACTGGATAAATTGGAAACCTAGTTGTTATTCTATCAACACCTAAAGCTCACGGTTCTTGAGAGAATCTCTGTTTCGTTTTCATGAATAAAATATTTACAAATATACGAATTATATTTATAATATGGCGTTTATAAACAATTATTATTATTATTATTATTAAACTAGCCGATTTACCCTGTTTCGTCTGGATTAGTTTTTAATTATTTTTGATTATCGTTTTTATTATAACCATACACGGGCCATCTAATGTGTCATGTATTATATTACATAATAGTGAAAAAACTATAACAAATATTCAACTTATTCGATAAACTTTCTAACAATTTTTCTTTCGTACAAACCTTGTCCAGAAAATTGCGAATACAACAACGACCACAAATCAGTTAAATCGATCAAGCCATTCACTAGTGATTCTTACATGAGATAATTTATTTTTATATATGAATACAGTTGTGCCATTTAGTATAGAACCTTGTATGTGTATAATTACGAAATACTGACAATGGAACGAATGAACGTTAAAACTATAATTGTTTTAAAAATGTTTGTTTAAATTGTAATAGTTCTATAAACATTTCATGAAATCATCAATCATGATGTAACAAATAAAGAAACCATTGCCATTGAAAATCAAAACAATATAAAGTAACATAATTTATGTAAAAATGAATATATTATGGTTGAAAAAAAAATAACATTGTATTATACAACATTCGTTAACATTTTAAAAAAATCAAAAACATAGTTATGCAAATTAATAATTATGGTGCATAATATAAAAATCGAAATGTACAAAAAAAAAAAATAAAAAAAATAGTTTTGAAATGTATCAACAGGTACAACAGCTTATAAAAATATAAAACTGTTTATAAGATATCCCTATAAAGGGATTAAAGGGTATTGTTTATAGGGTATCCCTAAGTTTTTTTTTGGCGAAAAGGCGTAAAATGAAATACTTTAGTAGACATTGCTTCCTTCGAATTGTCATCGTTTATAATTAAACTGCAATTGGTCCAGTTGCTCTTCGTTAAAATTTTAATAATACTAATTAACCTTGAGCTTGATTTTTTAATGCTTTACACAGCTTTTCAATTTCGACTTGCACTTGTAGCGTCGCGTTGGGTTTCTTGTACAACTCGAACAAACAGTTTATTATAGAAGTTGTCCATGGACTGTCAAAGTTTCCCCCCGAGCAAGATTCAAGTATGTTCGTCACCAACTGCACGACGAACAGCAGCTCTTCGCCACCTTTCTCGCACGCTTCGTTCAACAAGTGTTCCAAAGCAATATCGTCTTTCGATATCGGTTTATTTTGAGCCAAAGTGATCATGCCCAACCAGTGGCCCAGATTTTTGATCAGCAATTTATCCACCATACTTGGAATGCCTACATTTCTTCTCAACAGAACCTAAAGCCATAATATTTACATTTTCTGTCAGTACAATTACAACATAATTGAAGTAGTTTATTTAAGTGATTTGATTATTATTACGATATGCTGTCCAGAATATACATTGCGGAATAAAAATAGTAGATTAATTTTTATATATACTATATCGTAACGCGCTAAAAACCTAATGCCCCATCCACCAATAATAACTGTTTGCTTGTATTTTTCCAACACGATCAGTCAACGTTTAAATAGGATTGAAGAACAAACGTGTATTATCAAATTTTTACCTATTTGTTTTTATTCTAAAAAAATGCAACTCTTTAAAATCTACACAAATTTTTAGTGCCTCGAACAAATACAAAAATTCATAATATTCATATTATAGGGTATCTGTTTTTTTTATCCAAATTAATTGCAATTATATTTTATAAAGATAATTTTAATTGAGATTCTTTTTATCTTCGACTGAATAGATTGTTGGTGTAATATCTTTATCTAGAGAAAAATAAAATATTCCCAGTTCAAAACTGTTCATTTACCTTAATTGCATTAATGGTGTCCGACAATACCATCGAGTTCAGCGTTTTGCTATTCAAACAATCTAACATGCTTGAGTACAGAAAGTGAAAGTTGAACTCCTGTCGCACCCGTTTCAAGACAATGTACTTGGACAACCACGGCAAGTGTTCTTTGGCGATCAGACGCTTTATATCACTGCGCTGTAACAGAATCATAAAACACGGAAGGTTAATAAAATAAGCTGTTGATAGGATTGTTTCACCAACGCTGCAACGTCTGTTCGTAATACGAATTAATAGAAAAAATTAAAAGAAAAAAAATCAAAATGGAAATATCAATTGCATTGGCATAATCATTGTATTCGTATGGATTCTTACCTTGGTTTCGAGATTCGTTTTACACAGGCTGTTGATAACAAAACGAATTTCGCCCTGTACAGCTTTGGACGGTACGATTATCTCGTCATCGACAACCGTCGCGGTAAACGCCGGAGGTTCCGGTTTTGGCAACGCATCGGCCACCGTGGCGATCGCCGGATCAGGTTTTGGCGTTTGATCGTAGATAATCGCGTCCTGGGACCGCGATTCGCTTTCCTTCTCGCCGTTATCGGTTTCCGATATCGTTTGCTCGTCGGTGGCTCGTCGTCTAGTCGGCGGTGCAAGTCCGACCAAATCGTGCACCACGTCCTGCGCATAACATAGAAAAAATAGTTAGAAACAGTGGCGTAGTTACAATTTTTTTTGGGGGGAGGGGGTGTTTAAGAGTAAATTTATAATATTCTTAGTATATCTTAATCCGATGTTCTATATAATAATATTAAATTTAAAATAGTATTATTATTATGTCCCGTATTTATGAAAATTAATTTGTTACTTAATTTTTAATATATACTTAATCATAGTAAAATAAAAATATCATTTTACTATAATATGTAAATATTAATTAAATATCATTAAAAAAAAAAAATCTGGAGGCGTGTATACCCCTTACACCCCCGCACACCCCTAAACTACGCCATTTTCTAGAACCAATATCTAAATGGTGTTTCGAAATAAAACGTTTATGCGTTTTGTTAGTTTTTTATACAAATATCTTTGTTTCCAAACCATGTCTAACTTTGTCTAACCATCGGACATATACGAACTGTATTAAACAAAGCATTATATCAAGTAGCAGTGTTGGGGTTTGATTTAAAGAAAAAAGTAAATAATTAAATAATTTAAATCGGACAAATCCGAATGATGAATTGATTAATATAGTATAAAGTCTAATCAACGTCCACTATTCATCTATTTTTGATTTATTATATTGTTATTTAATTATTAAGATTTAATAAGTAATTAGTATTGTATTACATTATTTTTCAACATTTCAAACTTACCTCAATAATGTCCGGTAGAAAATTATCGACTTTATCAGTTTTTTCAAGCCGGACACACAGTTTCGAAAAATTTTTCAATTTCGTTTTAAACCGATCAAATGTCATATAACTGAAATTGAATGCATTAGCATTTTTCGTATTCTTCAGATCATATAATATGTAAGTAATGATTGTTTTCAATGTATTTTTATCACTAAAAAAAAAAAAACATTTTTGTAAGTTTTTATTTATATCGATAGAATTTGATTTTTAAGCTTATGCAAATGAAATAACTTATAAAAGGCTACTTACGATATAAATCCATGCTTTAGAAATCCGCCAACAAAATTAGCCATTTTGAAAATATTTTGATCTGAGTATGATGAGAATAAATGAAAATCTTTGATCAAACGTTTCATCATGCTACAGATAATTTCCTACGCGAATAAAAATACATTGAGTTAGAAAAAGGAATATCGTAACGACTTTATCTAATTTATTATGACAATTTTAACAGTATGATATCAGGCTGATTTAATTGTTGCATTCAATGGTGTTGTCATTATATTTTTCATGTAGCGTAAAAAAAGTATCATTCAATTTCCATAGGCGCAACTACAAAGGCGCAATAGGGTTTTTGCACCACTGAGTTCAATGTAGCACTCCTGTTTTTGTTTTCAGATCTATATAATCTATTACAGTTAAATACCATTGAGTTTAATTTTCAGCAATTTCAGCACCCCCAATATTTGAGATCTAAATGCACCCATGTTTACTTCTTTATTGTTGTAATTATTTCAATTTGTGGCTTAAAATTCTCATCAAATACAAATATAGCAAATGAACTATGTTATTTATATATCTATAGATATAAAAATCTTGTGTCCACTGTGTTGGTGACTATACTCCTCCAAAACGGCTTAACCGATTTTATTTACGTGTTCTGTGGGTTAAAATACCCCCCAATATTTCTAAAACAAATGATTGTTGCAATGCTATGGAAGCTTTGTCTACATGTAATCTCGAAATATATCCAAATATATTTAAATAATTAATCATTTTCGCCACACTCCCAGTTGCACAGAATTAAAGATTATTTTCGTTATTACAAAGGATAAAGATTTATTTACATAATACTATGATCAAATTATGTGCATTTTTTATATTACTAAGATTATATTATACTAATTATTATCAAGTCTTGGTAAACAATTTAGTATCATAATTATTATAAAATATAATTAATTTATAATTGTTCTGTGTAGAAAACACTTAATAGGTCAGCCATGCTTTCAATAAATCAAAAAGTTCATATTTAAAGTAATCAAGTATTGGACTAATTGGCATTAAAAAAGTTGTGTTCCTTTAACACTGTAAAATTAACTAATAAATCTATGCAAAATTTAATCAATTTATTTACAAAATTACCAGCTGATCTGAGATTAGTTAATGTTTTATTCATTTTTAATTTTCATATTTTATTCCGGAAATAATTCTAATCACAAATTTAAATAGTAATAGTAATCCTATGTTTTTTTTTACAAAAACATTATTTATAAGGTGTTTTTATATCATTGAGTTATTAATATAAATTCATATATAGGTAAACTATAGAAGTATAACCGTTACTACTTACTAATGATAATTACTATAGTTTATATTTTTAGTTCTAATATCAGAGGCTAAAATATATACTTTTTTGGTATGCACACTTAAGGATTTTGCCATACTCCCCTTTCAAACGTTAACAGTAATAAGTAGGGAAAGGATTTATATGTAAATGCATATTTTTATTAAAACGAGATATTTAAGATTCGATAAGAAATGTTTATGATTTAAATCATTCCTATTAAAATGATGATACTTTTATTTTACATATTTTTACATATTTTGGTATAATTACATATTTTTACATATTTCACTAATTTTTAAACATTTTTAAACATATTTTTGTCATTACATCATTCATACGTCTTCTTCGAACGAAAATACAAGAAACTATTTCAAAATTAGATCCAGAAACTTCTATCGCTATTGGAAAAGCTCAAAATATTATGCTAAATGAAACATTGAAAATAATTTAATTTTAATTAAAAATAATTTAACAAAATTATTAATAAACAATATGTCCCCAAATGATAGTATGCAAATTGTTGAATCAGCGATTAAAACTCGTAAGCGGACCAATAGATGTTGTAAAAAAGAAAATTCATGCTGTTACAGAAAAAAATTCCAGGCAATATTGATTTTATAACAATCAATGACATAATGAGTGGCAGACACCCTTCTAAAAATTTGGAATTATCGCCTTCTGATAGTACGCACTTGAAATATGCTTTTAATACATAGGTTGATATGAAACGATAATTTAGCCGTTTTAAAAATATTTTGATACCTAATAGGCGACATTTAACGTTTGATAATTTAAAAGATATTGTAATAATTCAATGCAACAAATCATTTTGATAATTTAATAATAATAATAATTTTCTTCCCCCACATATTTTGATGTTTTTAGCATATATTTTATAAATTATACTTACATATATATGTAAATATTTCTGTATTTTTATTAGATATAAATCCGTTCCCTAATACTAAGTAACACAGTTAAAATAGTTGGTATTTTATAATTTGCTGATGATACATCTTGGAATTTCAAAAATATATAAAATAAATTAATAATAAATGTCAAATTAAAATTAAATACCATAATATAAAGAATAGAATCACAACACACTTTTTTAATTATACACTACACACTTTATATTTTGTATTACACAAAGTGTGTCGTACTACACACAATTTTAGTCCCTGTAATAGGTAGTTAATTATTAATTATAAAAATTTTCAACAAATGTATATCAATATTTTAGGCAATTATTGTGGGGGAGCAAAGTTGACTATATAACTTTGTGATTAACCTATGATAATATTTTTGGGGAAAAAAGTATTGTATAGACGCCCCTTTCCCCCAAACAAAATGTAAAATATCCCACTGTAGTTATAAATATTCTTATACGTAATATTAAATAATAACAAATTCTTACATTTCAAAAACTGAAAAGATTTTTAAAGGATTTTCTTACACATAAATATGAAAGTACTAGTTTATATCTGAAAAACCAGAAAACATCAATCCATAATCCATAATAATGTTGTTAATCGGTGGTATCCGATAAGGAAGACCGAAACACTTTACATTACGTCAATCGCCGAGTGTGGTTGTGACTAGTGGGAGAAAATGGCAAAATGTTATTACCCACATTCACGTAGTACACCATATACATATCTTTATACTGCATATATAGGGTCTTCTATTTTTATTACTCAGATACTCTACAGTCTACATACAGTGGTGGCGGTAAACAATGATCCATAACAAAATGTAATCACAGAAATTGAATAGATATTAATATCACCTATTTTAATAACTAAATAACCATACAACAAATTCTTGATAATATACCATTTATATGATATAAGTATAAATTATATTTTATTATAATGTCATAGGTATCATATTATATTATCGTTAATCGAAGTAATATAAATTATTTATAATACATCAATACTATACCACTACAGCTATAGCTATAGATATTATATATTACGACATATGCTTTAATCATATCTGTAATGATATTGTGGATATTTAATAGATGATCAACATATCCATGGTAAATTTAGTCCAGAAGTTATCTTGTATGGATATCTATACGATATCTATACGAAGTAACATATGGACTAGATGTAATATGGATTTGATGGTCATCCATTAAATAACCACTGGACAGCATGTGCTGTGTGGGTTCACATTTGTCGACGGTGAAATCTTGTAGTTTGTAGGAAAAACCTAGATTTGTTGTAATTGGGTTTCAAACAGATTGGAAAAATAATCTACTCAATCATTCTGGGCATTTCGATCAATTAATCAATTAAGGATTAATTTAACGTTGTTTAATTTAATTACCTAAGAAATGGCTAAAGAAAGTCTTTTAGTTAATGGAGAACTTGAACAACATAATGTTGTCCCCATTGTTGGCGATGGTGCCTGTTTATTCCGAGCTCTTTCTTTTTTAATACACGGAACACAAGACAATGCGATGGAGGTGCGATCACTAATTGTTGGACATGTGATGAATGACTGGACCAAGTTTTCATTTATGTCTCACAATAGAAATGGTGATATTTACTCAACGGCCAATGAATATTATGCTGATATGATAAAAAATGAAACTTATGGTGGGCTTTGTGAGTTTATAGCAGCGGGATGTATATTTCCATTTAATTTTAAAGTTTATCGAAATGGTATCTTATACACGGAGTCCGGATCTAATGATTGTCCAGTAAAGCTTTTACGATTTGGACAAGATTTGCCCAATGGACATCTTGATGCTTATCTTCTTACTGCGACAGAAAACAATACTCAGAGTCGTATAGAAAAACTGGTCGATGAACGCGAACATTCACCTATTGCATCTTCAGTACACAGTAACATTTCTGCAAACATTTCACTATCCTAATCAAGTGAAACAGATCAATCTATTTCGTCCTGTCGAAAACGAAGGGCTAGATTTAAAAGGTTAATGGGTGGTGTAACGGTTTTACTGGCTGGAGACTTTAGGCAGACTCTACCAGTAGTACCAAAAGGGACCAGAACTGATGAAGTCAATTCATGTCTTAAAAGATCTACTTTATGGCCTAAGATTAATATACTCAAACTTTCAAAAAATATGAGGGTACACTTGGGAGAGGAAAAGTTTGCTGGTGGATTTTCAGATCTTTTACTTGAAATTGGCAATGGTGATTATCCATCGTTTGATGAAATGATAACTATCCCAGAAAATTGGTGTACAGTTGTAACTACGGTTCAGGATTTAATATCAAAAATTTATCCAGATATTGCTCATATTCACGATAAGCCTATGGAATGGTTGTGTGAACGTGCTATACTCACTCCAAAAAATGACCAAGCGGCGGCTATCAATGATACACTGCTGATGTCTTTTGAAGGGGAAGAAAAAGTATATACTTCTATAGATACAGTGGTCAACATGGACGATGCAACTAATTATCCGGTTGAATTTTTAAATTCACTGAAACCACCGGGCATGCCATATCATAGACTTATTCTGCGTGTGGGCACACCTATTATGTTGTTGCGAAATTTGAAACCGCCTAAACTGTGCAATGGGACCAGGCTTTAAGTCAAAGCTTTACATCGCAATATAGTAGAAGCCACAATTTTAACAGGTGTGCAAAAGGGGAAACTGTGTTTGTACCACGAATCCTTTTAATTTAGAATGATCATCCGTTCGAATTTAAACGATTACAGTTTCCCCTGAAAGTCTGTTTTGCAATGACTATAAACAAGTCTCAAGGCTCCTCGCTGGGACGAGATAAAAGAGCTCTTACTTCCCGGTCAAAGATCATATGATCGACATGATATAATTGCAAGAGTGTTTCGGTAAAAAGTTAAAAAGACCATGAACTTATTGACAAAAGGTAAAATATTCGGAGAAGTGAGATGCTATATGTATTCAACAGAATACCAAACCGTAGAGAGGTTCAGGTAGTTGTAAGCTATAACTTATAGAATAGGTTATGATAATAACTAAATTAATATGTATAAAATATTATTTCAAAAATCTTAATTAATTTAAATTTTAATAGATTTAACAAAATTTAATCTTGGCAGGTTACATACATTTATATACTTAAACCCGGCAACGACGGGTAATTCAGCTAGTTTAAACAATAAATGCATTTATTTTATTTTATATCGTTCAAAAAAAAAAAAAAAAAAAACAATCATAAAAATAATTTACGATTCACTTTGTATGTTGCTTGTACTGCATAAGTCGGTATTGAAGGTCTGTTGAAATACAGCGGGCTATCGTTTTCATCAACAATCTACAATAACATTGTATAGGTAAATAAAAATATTGTACAGTATAATTATTTTATTATAATTTACCTGAGAGTTAATTGGAGACGATGGCATATTCGTGTTTTCACACATAGTAGGGGATAACGGCGAACATTGAAATAATGAAAACAGCTCTGTATTGTTTCGTCCTAAATATCATATTCGTATTAATTATATACAATTATTTTACCTCAGATACGGCTTCTTCTTTGATTACATACTCTTCCGCTAGCTGTCTTGTGGCCAGTAGTTTCAGTTGACTGATGAATCTTATTGGACTGTTTAATTCATAGCTTGATAACAATGCATCGTTGAGATTTTGTATTGTTTTTTTCCATTTCTTCGATATTTTTTCCACGTTTGAAATCCAATTTCAAGTAATCCGATATTTGATTGAATTGTTGAAGTATCATAGGGTGAACAAATGTATTTTTTCCAACATAGGTTTCAAAAACAGCCCATTCCATGTACTGCAGAGCTATGAGATCCACACGATTAAGCATTTTGCGACAACCATCTTCAACTTTTGATTCGATGACCAAATTATTTTCTCCGCGATAAATAATTTTTGATAATTTATTTACTTCGTCCATGAAGAGTAAAAGATTTTTATTTCCATCCGGTGTGTCCAATATCATTGATAAAATATTACCCATAAAAGAGTAGATTCGTTTTAAAAAGCAATGTGTTATTGAAATATGGCGAGAAGATGTTATGATTCGAATTATAAGTTTGAAATTATCGCTCGGATCGAATCCAATGTTTAAGAATTTACGACTGACAAAGTCAATTACAAACATACTTGAATCAATTAGTTCGTTAGGTGTCATGGGTGCAACGTACATGTAATTTGATTTCTTGAATATAGCAGCATTACTCTGTAATGATCCGGCCATTGCAAATAAAAAAAAAAAAACAAATTAACAACTTGAAAATTAACACTAAGAAAGCAACGCATCGACTGATATTGGTATAGACCCCAATAGTAAGTCGATGACTTCAGATTCGGTTATTGTGGAGAGGGAAAGGCCTTTTTAATAATTACAAAATCAACAATATTAAATTTTTCTCGGAAATATAACGTGTGTGAGAACTTGAAGTTTTTTTCTCAGAAATATTGTCAGGTAAAGACATGATATTTCGTGTAATTTGATATAAATATTGCATCTTGTTCACAGGCAAATGGCATATTCTTTTGAATAATAATCACATTTTTTTTATCGGAAATATTGACGAAGAGAGATATATGGCTAATTACACGTAATTTGATATACATATTCTGAATTATATCGAGATACCTATGTACGAACTGAAATACGTTAAA
The DNA here is from genome assembly GCF_003268045.1 of Sipha flava. NCBI lineage: Eukaryota > Metazoa > Arthropoda > Insecta > Hemiptera > Aphididae > Sipha > Sipha flava. The sequence continues at coordinate 123,021 of NW_020273062.1, forward strand.
TTAATTACATATTACTAATATATGTAAGAGTCTAAGTGGATACAACATTCTAAGCATCTCCAGTTCGATTCTTAGCCAGATATTGCGTTTATTTTAAATATTATCAATAATATGTTTTCAAATGTATTATCACCTGTATGATAATATTAACGGGTACTTGATATCACAACTGGTATCGGTTATTATCAAAAACCGAATATTCCTTATGTTTTCATATGTGTTATCACCTGTACGATAACATTAGCCGTTAATTGTAATCACATTTTATATTATCACAACTGATATCGGATATTAACAAAAACACGGCCGGCCAATAGTATGCAATAAGAAGTGGTGGGAGAAGGGGGGGTGGTAGAAACGAACACGATCGCTGCAGCGGTGGGGTCGTCGGCGACAAATGCTGTGACGATGACGGCGGCGGCAATATTTCTGGGAACGCTGCGTCACTGCCGGTGGGATATGTAGTGACGTCTGTAGTATTGGAGGTGGGGAGTCTGTGACGTGTGTCGTGCACGTGCTTGATCGGGCGGTGGTGGTTCAGAAAGATAAGGAGGATATGCAGGATATGCAGGATATGGTGTCAGAACTGTCCTAATTATACTACTTTCATGGATGTTGAACGATTTTAAAACCATTTAAAATAAAAAAATAAATCACGGACCCGGACGTTTTGACTTTGGCCGTTTTGGCGTGAGACAATTGTAGGCGTATAATTATAAATAAATGAATAAATCATAATAATTATTATTAAATGCATATTTATATTAAATTTAATACATCAGATTTAATAATTAATGACAACTTATATTTTGAGCTATGTCCCTTAAAAAATTAATTATGGTTCTATTTTTATAATCGTTGACGATGGTAAAAATTATTTTTTGACATTAATACATTTTTTTTTTTTTTTTTGAGGATTTACCAGTTTCTAATTTATGAAAAAATCTTTTCGTCTTTTCTTAGGTTACAAATAAATGCTTATATAGTTTGATGTTGTATACTCATTTGCAAATTTAAACGCCTATTAGCTGCTTCAACATAGTTGTTAGTTCTGTCTTCATTATTTGGAACAAGATCATGAACGTTCCATAAAGTCGGTGGAAACCGTGGAGGTCACCGCCGAATTCTAATTACTCTACCAGAAAAATATTATGAGATAGGTTAGCCTTATAGGGTATATTATGGAGAATTTGACTCTTGGGGCATCCACTTAAAACTTTTCTTACAGATGATTCGACTGATCCAGCGAACTATTTGTGGGGAGGATCCCGTTAACAGCGTGTTCTTCTAATGCCTTATACATTTTTCCAGCCAAACACCGACGGGACACCTTGTCAACCTGAAAACAACGAGCAAAATGATGTGACATAAATATCTCGCAAACAATTTTTGTTATTAATCAAAACGATAAGAATGATGTAATGAATAAAATAATAAAAAAAAACTTCAATGACGGTGTTTTTTCGAACCGTTTCAAATCTCGATCTGATTATGTGCAATGCGCGTCACCCGACTTAATCAACACGTTGAAGGTCTTCTTTACGGTGTGGGACATTTTGAATCAGTCCAACATGAACAGTCTGCCAATAAATCTGCACGGAACAATGAACACGCGGTGCAGTCGGAGAAGTCTGAAAAAAAAGTCGAGCCTCGACCACACGACGGCCGTATTACCTGCACGTTTCCAGCGTACGGACGCAGAAAGTTTTGCTTGCGAAGCCGTTGTCGTCGAATATGAAGTTTCCATCATAATTATAAGTAGGTACAACTATGTATTTTAAACGATCAAGGTTGTATGATTATTTTTCTACGAAAATCTCACATTACATAATAATTGTGTCCTTCCCATTTTCCATCTAGATTATCCCTTTTAATTATGATTCGATCACCGGTTGCCTACATCCGAATCCAGTGTTCTAAACTCTCGATTCTCTCATCTGTTTTGTTTTTTAGAAAAGCCACTTAATTTTTTTCGCCCGAGATCCTTACTTTAATGAAACGATTATGTGTGGACGTACCGAACGCGGCAATAGGCTGCGTTGGTTCTATTGGCGGTGACACGGTTGCACAGGTGTGGTTGGTTCTGGAAAAGCGACCAATTGTTGTTCGTCCACCATTATTGACGTGACAACTGGGGTGACGACAGCCGACTGTTTCATTGTTTTGACATTAATATGGTTATTGATGCATATTTAAAATTGGTTAGTATACATGATAAATAATTTAGAACAGACATATCGTTGAAATTAATATTTTCACCTTGAAGTATTTTTGACGCTATGATGTCCGACGACGGCATGACAACTGTGAATTCGTCTTGTTCATGAATACGGAAAAATGGATATGTCCATTTGGACTTGGGCGTTTTTACGTGGAATTTTGGACGTATATGATGAATGGGTGAAAAAAAATGTATATATAATATCAAACAAGTATTTGATAATATAATAATAAGTTTATAATATTATATTATCAAAATATAATACGTATTTGAAATATATTTGAAATACAGAAAAAGTATTTAAATACTAATATTTAAATAATTAACAAGTATGGTTAGGGGTCACTTGTATTTCTATTGACGTCGACATTTTTTTTGAATATTTTAGGATGGTGATATATCGAACTATTTCTTTCGAATTTTATTTCTTATCGAACTTTCTTTCGATATATCGAACATTTTCTTTTTGTTGAAAAAAATGATTTTAGTTCGATATATTTCATTACTAATGTATTTAAAAAACAAAATAGTCATGTTTATACAATTACATTTTATTCAATTAAAATTTAAACATATCTTATTTGTTGTAGATTAAACTTACAATAATGATATTTTTTTTATACTTCTATTAATTACGGGTAAATGCAATGTATTTGGAATGGATATAGAGTTACTACGTACATAAAAAAAAAACTTGTCGATTTCATGATCGATGAAAATACTTACCTAGTTATCCAATCGAAACTATTTTTCAACTAGTGAAATATTATTTCATGGGTTTTTTTTTTACATTTCAACGGAAAAAAGTGTGAAAATTAATAAGATTAAAAATATATTAATGTACAAAAGCTCCAATATAATTGTTCAGTGTTGTGACTGACGTGTGGAAATAATGTTCAGATCGAGTGTGGTGATCAAACGTGAGCGGTGATCTTTCTCGAGAGATGTGTTGGATTAAAAACGAATTAGTGTACCTATACATTTATCTATTAATAATCTTATAATTCTTGAAACTATTTCGAATTGTAATGGATATTTTATTGGGATGATAGCTTTCCGTAGTTGGAGGGTTTCAGTTTTCAACTTACCTCCTCTTCAACGACACACCTTGCAATTGTTACGATCATTCGCAGATGTTTCCACGCGTACATCTATATATTATTATGATTATAATTAAACTGGGTACCTGCGTATACATAATGCGTGGGAATCGTATACATATCGCGCATGTATAATCAATTAATTTCTCATCTATAAGTTGTTCGGTGCTGTAGTTGCGAACAATTTTTCTCAATAGTTCGGCACCTGCGTTATTTGCCGCTTACGGACCGCGTGTGCGTAGGTCAGCGGGCGATTATCATAATATTTATAAGACAGTTCTGAATACACGAGTAAACGAATTTTAAGTATTATACTTTACGCGTTTCACGATAACTCTTCATTCAAAAAATGCAACGGAATTTTGTTAAAACAACACTACCAAATAATCACATAATACGATACGCGTATTACATATTAGTTAAATTACTCAGTATCGCACGGAACAGTTTTGGTCGGGATATAGTTTTTAATGGATTATTACCTTACATTACTTAAAGCTTATTTTGATGTAACTGTTGGTTAAAAAACAAATTAAACGAAATTTCAAATGAATCGGTATGGTAGTTGTAATAACACACATGGTATATAAAATACACAGAAGTCAGATAATTTTTAGTATTTAAAACTTGTTTAAGAACCAATATTATAACCTAGTTTCGTATAATATTTATGTATCTGGTTTATGGCCACATACAATATACAATTATGTAGATGTAACATGTAATTATTAATTATAATAATGTATTGTTTCATTTTTTAATAAATTAATTTGTATAATATTATTTTATAATTAGCGATAAAAATAGTAAAATAACACTAGTTATAGTTTTACTTTAATTATAATAGTATAATTTATATATAATAATAATGGTAGGAATTTATAATAACAATATTTGAAATGGCACAATATTTTTAAATTCTTCAGAAAGTAACTTCAAAAGTTTTAACATAGACTGTTAATTCCTGTTCGACATAATATGTTATTCAATTATAACTTGAGTAATCATATTTTATAGTTCATCTTAACTTCATTTTCACGTGAATTATTTTCTAAGACGCTCTTTTGGAAGAGCAACTTGTCATAGAAATGACTGAAAATGTTATGGATGTGCCTAGGAATTTCCGGCACACCCCAAAGAACCATCTGGGCGTATTACGCACTACGTGGCCTTTCTTATTTATTGACCCACTATTTATATATGTGTAATATTAACTTAGTTGGTCCGTGATCACTTACCGATTCGATAGTTAATATAAGTCTCTATATATTAAATATATATTTATTTATATGTTATAGATATATTTGATTTGCATTCCGACATCAAATGCAGTCAGATATTTCGTCTGTCGATAGCTCTAGCCAAGTTTTTGGAAGTAACGGAGTAGAAATAGTGACTGATGACGAACAAGCAGAATAATAGCGAAATGGAAGTCGAGGATCAATTGATTCCTGTAATAGAGATCTTGAAATGGACGAAGGATAATTCATAGTCGATGATTAATTTGAAAATATCGAGGAAGGACTAGTGATTCTCTAGTCTGAATTTGAATTTGATAGTCCTCGATATAGGATGACCTCGATATCCAAGCCCAAATTATATCGTCACCGAGGAGTTCTAATGAAGACCAAACCAACGAATTTGACAAATTATTTAAGAATGGAAGGGGAGATGGAATGAACAACTATTTTACCGACGCGGCACTTAAAATAAAAATATTTAAAAATGGCTTCTCAGTGATTCTCGATGATCAGGAATTCAAATTTATCTATAGATATATTCCTCTATTTTCCTATATAACGTATACGTTTATGACGCTGGAAATTGAAATTTCATTGAAATCATGTTCAGCAGCAAGTTCTGTTTGCCTATGAGGGGCACCCTTGGATGACTTGGACGTAGTCGTCATTGCCGGAGATGATGATTAAATGCTGTTTAACGGAGAAATTCTGTCATTGATACCAATCAAACACGCATCGATGTTCTCCATTACATTCCGGTGGCACAATAATGTCTAACTTTTAACGAACGCGCATTCCTGGTGAATTATAATCAACCAGAATAGCGGTAATAGTCTTTATTTTTCGGTGGAATATTGTCAACATACTGGTGCATTCCACGATAAATGGTGTGAACTTTGTTGTTAAAAGCTAACTAATGTCAAAAGAATTTGAAAAAAAACACTATTTTAACAGAAATTTTTTTCGATAAAAATTGTATGGTTCCATAAATGTCTATAAAATAATTCGTTACGTAGAGAGTTTCGATAAATAAAGGTTCGACAGTAATTTTGTACCAACCCCGCCACTTTCTTAAAGATACCTCTTACCAAGGGCGTACCCAAGGGGGGTTTCGGATCCTGACCCCCCCATTGAAATTTCTATATACTCAACGATTTAATAGTAAATAGTATAATAATAGTATATAGTGTATTTTAATTTCCCATTATCTTCATTAAACATTTATAGACTATATAGTATACCTATCATGTATAAACTATAGTATATTAACAGTAATTTGTTGGTATTTAGTTAAACTATAATTATAATTAGATAACAGATAAAATAAAAATGTTGGACCCCCCCTCCATAGAAAATTCCCGGATACGCTCTTGCCTCCTACCCTATCTGTGAAATATTTTAAGGTTACATATTATAAGGTTTTGTGTTGATAAATGTGTATTCCAGTAAATTTTAAAACAATTAGTATTAACAAAATGTTGAAGTACCTTAAAAATAAATAATATCGAATTATAAACGTATTAAAAAACCTTTTCATAACACTATTGTAGGATAACCTACAAACAATATAATAATAAAAAAAAAAAAAAATAAAAAAGTAACGCATTCATTTTATGTTACACTTATAATAACTTTATTTTTATGTTATAATAGAGGAGACTTCTACAGTGTATTATTATTACCTAAAGATGTATAATTTTATTTTAAATATATTTTAATTTTATTTCCAACGCAGTCAAAGCTAAACCAACATATATATTATAGACGTAAATAATGCCGTAATTACGATAATAATATTTAAGAAACTTATTATTGTCATATATTTTATAATAAAAAGATATATTTTTTGTCAATATTATTATTAATTTTATCGGTTATTATTTCAGTTCACGTCCGCCGAGGTACGGTTATTTATTGTTTCGGCTAAAACAAGTTCGCGGGTACAACACAACACACGTGTAATACTATTATTATTATTATTCTAAGGTGATTATAGTAGGTACCGCCGGACGGGCCGTGACGTATTTTTAACACCAACGATAAATACATGACGCATTATCATAGATATAATATAAATGTTTGCGTTATTTAAAAAAAAAAAAAAAACCATTACGTTCGTATTATGTATATGTCGGCGAAGCATGTAAATATATTATAAGATTAAATTTTATTTGTCGCTAAATGAGGGTACTGCCTGCGCAACAGTATGTTGTCCACGGCCGGCAATAGCAAGTACCTTTTGGACTTCAGCCCGTCTGCTTGCGTCTGCTCTGTTGTTGACGACGACCCGCCGTTCCCGATGAGCTCTTCAAATGACCGCCCAATATCCTGGACGTCCCCGCTGAAAACGTTCCCGAAACAAAAGAAAAAAAAATTAATAAAATTTTATATTATACATATTGTTATTGTGTAATGCATTGCGTCGAATGGGTGGAATTGCCGATTTCGTGAAATCGGTGACTCCATTCGTAATGTTTTCACGAAACTCGTTTTTATTCGAGTAGTCTTTTTTTATACGTCATCAGTTTTGAATTTTTTTTTTTTTGTTGCGATTTCTTACTAATAGCATAAAGTAGTCTAAGAAAGGTTTCGTTAACAAAATAAAGTATTACGATATCAGGTTTTTTTTTTATACTTTTTGGACTTGAAATTTTATTAATTACTGCATCGATTGCTAGATCATTAGCATTACATTTGAAGAAAAATAACCTAAATAAAATAATACAGTTTAAATTATTTAGTTTATTGTGTAGGTAACTAAAATTGTTGGCTATATAAAGCTTAATGTTTTTATTAATTTTAAAGTTCTATTGTGTTACTTTCTGTATCTAGATTTGGGCTCACGAGCGGGTTTAAGGGGGTGGCTAAGGGGGTATTAGCCCCCTCCCCCTTGGGACTAAGCTATCTATTTTACAAAGCAAAGTTTTATTATATATTAATAATTATAATAAAATATCGTCAATAATCATTGATGAATATGGTACCTATGTTATATATTTTTTTATAAATAAATAGCTCACTTTTGTTGTTAATTATATGTATTTACCTATATTTTAAAATGGTTTCAGATTAAAATTGATACCAATATAATAACTATTTAAACTTTGTCATTATTGTGAAAAAAATGACTTACTTATGAGGGACTCAAAAACATATTCTGTAATTTAAAATTTTATATAGATTTAAAAAAATCAACTAACTAAATTCTTAAACCTCCATTAGCTCCTCCCTTGGTTAGTGATAAAACCCGCCCCTGTTTGGGCTTCGACTTGTTCCAATAAGATGGCTTATGTTGAGTACTTATTTTTACTTTCATACTTTCTGTATTCCTCAAAAATGCGTTTGATTGTGAGCTTGGTTTCGCATGATTAACATATGGGTATCGAATAGCCATTATGTCTTGTGTGACCAATTCTGATTGAATTTAGGTTTTTTTTTAAATTATTTATGATACTAATATTTGGGTTTCGTTTTCATCTTTTTACCGATTGTTTAATTAGGTTTAATTTGTTTGTTCGATTACATCATTTACTTTATTTATTTTACCAGAGCGAGATAGTATTTTCTTTAATCTGTTTTCTTATATATGTGTTTGTGAAAATGTTGTGTTGTGAGTCCGGTAAACAGATTACTAATTTGGTTTTATTATCTGGCTCTTTTATTGCCGATTATTCCTATGTGTGCAGGTACTCAAATTAAAATTATGTTATTGTTCTTTTATTGTGTTTCTTATAAACTGTTTTAAATTTGTTTTGCTATATTAATAGGGTTAGATTTGTTTTTTAAACTAACGAGAGAACTTAACGAGTCACTTGGGATGATTTATTTTTGGTCTTAATTTTTGTTTATGTGTAAACTTTACATCCAGTAGTTCCAACTGCTTCAACTGTGTATGTAGAACATGTTGATGATAATTTAAATGATGTTTGTGAATTTTTTTATAGTATGAATATTCCTATCACTTCATCGCTTTTAGAGACATCAGTAGGTATTTCTTAGAATTTGTTTAGAGGCTCAGGGCAAAATAGTTTTTTTAATTTGATGGCACCTCAATTGTAGATTCAGTAATTAAATGCTAATCGAATATCATAATTTTGTCTAATGTGAGAATAATTAATTGCGATCTATGAAATCACTGCAGTATTGTCAAATAATAGAATCGCAAAATGTTCAAGAAATAAATAATTTATTTGTATCGTCTAAGAACTAATGTCCACGAAAACTTATTTAGTATGAATTGTATAGTATATAAATTCAAAGAGTTATTTATGTAATTATACTGAAATAGAGAATGTATTTTAGTTATGTGGCGTAGAATTGTAGCGAGTCGTGTAATAGATTCTATTTTTATCATCTTAAAACTGCATAATATGGAGAGTTAAAAAATTATGAACCACAGCATCCACACAAACATTACACAATATTATATAATATACAAACAATAATTAATAATTAACACCCCATGTGTATGAATTGATATAGTAATTATAAATACCTATAATACATATAATCTTTCTATAAAATGTTACTTATTTGTAGTTTACTTTAAATTACAAAATCAAATTCATAAATATAAAAATTTAGTTTCATTATATTGGTCTATGGTTGACTAATTAATATTACATTTTTGTGTTTCCGTGCAAAAGTGCTATGTTGTTTAAGGATTTTTTTTAAATAAATTAATACTGATAAAGTTGAAAATGAATGGTTATTTATATAAAAAAAAATGTTTGTTTAGTTTTATTTTGAAAATATTAATAAGTTTTTAATAGATATATTAGTGTTGGATAAAATATTTGTTTTGTTTATATAGGGTTTAATTTTTTTTTTTTTAATTAGTTCCACAGTGGTATATTTCTAAAAAAACAATAATTCCTTTACGTAAAAATGATATATATATATATATAATGGTTTAAAAATCATCTTAAAGTTTGTTGAGACGGAATTTTTAGAATGTAAACTATTTCGCCGGCTTATTTTATTTTTAATATATTTTTTTCAGCTATAATTTTTTAGACTTCAAATTACATGTTATTATCATTTTACTACAAGTTTTTGAAACAACATTGCTATACTTAAAAATGCTCATAAAAATCAGCTTAGTGAATAATCCTTATTTTAAAATGTATACAAGCAAGAAGCGTAGATATTATAAAAAGTAAACACTATTGTTTTTCGTTTTAAATGAAATGTTTGCATCAGATAATGGCGACGTAGTTTTTATTATCTCTGTAGGCATGCAAATCGTTATTCTTCTTGACGGGGCAAATAATGAAACTATGCCAGGCCCTATTATTTGTACGATTTCGGACTGCACACTTGATTTTACTGCTTTAAATGAAAATTTAGTCTCGCTACTGTCTTAGAAAAAGGCAGTGTTGGACAAATCGTAATCTGATTGATGATTAAAAATTATGATTAAAATGTTTAGTTGTTAATCATAATATAAATTAATGTAATCAATAATCACAATAAAGAATTATTTTAAATGATTAAATTCATAATGTAATCGTAGTATTGATTACGATTACAAAATATGTTAATTTGTAATCATGACTATTTTTTAACAATTAATGATTAATGATGTTTCAATAACGATTTTGGATTGAATAACAAATATATTTTGAAATAAAAATTTTAGGGTTGGATTTATTATATGGAAATTCCACCGATAATTTTTTTTTACAAAAAAACATATCGGTGAAATTTACATTTTTTTTTAGGTAAAATAAAAACGTAACTATGGAATTTATATGAAAAAAGGTAGCAATCAGTGGAATTTACATGCGTCCAAAATATTGTAGTTATGCGATAAATTTTGCGATAATGATTAACGATTACGAAAATGTAATCTTGATTATTGATTACTTTGAAAAAATGATTAAAAGATTAAAAACTAATGTAGTTTAATAAATTAATCATATTCGATTACGTAATTTAATCGTATATTAATCGATTATGCCCAACACTGGAAAAAGGAATATATTACATACATAATATATATATGCATTACATTTTAAAAAAATTCAATAATACTCATATTTCCTAGTAGTTGGCTTATTATTTAATTTTTGTTTTGTAGACCGTAGTGCACATACGTTAAAAAAACCGTAGTGCATACTTGTACATTCGTGGTGCACATTGTGTGTCGGGGTGTACATAAAAATATGGCCTGAACTGTACTATACCATTTAAGAATGGCATGCAGATAAATAATTAAATATATTTTTGTATGCAAACGAATTATTCAACAGACGCGGCTTTAAGTAATAAAGTTATAACACTGTGTTTATTCTAAAATTAATTGCTATCATATTATTTATCTTACGCTATTCATAACATTCATACTACAGAGACCTATTATTCCTTACACAAAAAATTTACATCACAGTCGTATATGTATAGATAATATAACACCAGTATAATTGATTTTTATGGTAGTCGGTAAAATAGCATAATTTTAATAAATGCCATCCATACGAAGCGTAAGGTATTTGTGAAAATATGTGTCGTGCTATGTTCAAAATCACCGGTCCACAAAAACAATTATTTTGTTACACCGTTTTGATTATTTCAACTAGATATAATATTTGTTTAAATTTGTTTAAATAACTTCATTCATTCGTGGAATATATTGCCATTATGTGCCCATCAAAACTCTCATATATTATACAGTTTAGTTTAAAATAAAGTTTTTTCACAGTTTTCATTGGGACATTATTTCTACACATAATACTGTGAAATCTTACCGATAAAAATAATATAGGTACGGATTTTTTTGTTAATATATCAATTATTAAATGCCATTTATATAGTATATAACGTATTATATGTTTACCGGCTGTTATGCTAACATAGTACAAAAATTGTATAATCAGAAAAATTATAAACGATAAGTTATTGTAAAAACAAACACATATTTATTTGTTATATGGACGGTTTTTTTGTTTTTATATGACACGATACAAATAATTTGGCATTTCGTGGACTAAACATTACACTGAACTATTGCGTAAAAAATCAAAAGCGTCTAGAGACAGCGCCTCTTATCTGCACTATTATTATCAGTATTACATTATCACTACAGTTGCTTTATCACGTAATCGGTTGATTACATTTAAATATTATATTATTTAATAATTATATTAATTGTAATATATTAATTATTTAGTATTATTAATTTATAGAGTACAAACTATATTGTCATCAAGTGAAGAATTAGAAGTAATAAATTTAAAATTTTATTCTCTTCAAGGTAATGATTTAAAAAATTCATAATAATATGTAAAACCAGTCTTATTTTTAAATTATTTGAATACATATTCTCTCATATACTCATTACCACCCAATCCAAAACTGACAAATATTAGCGGGGCAAAAAATATTATATTCTAATAGTCTAATAGTATTTGAATACAAAATAAAAATATTTTTCATAAGACTACGAAAGATGTAAAGATGTAAGATATCTATATTTAATTAAAATGTACTGTAGAGTGAATCTTGTAAGTATTATATTCAATTACTTGAGAAACTAAAGTACTAAATTATATTTTGAAAAAATACCTATATAATATGTACTTTTTATTATAATTATAGGTAAAATTGAAAGTGAAATCCCGCCAAATGTAATAATTGATCAGTTACGAAATTAAACTGATTATAGTATTGGAAAAAAAAAATATTACAACAAGGAAAGATATATATAACATTTCTAATTCTTCACTTTATGACATTGTAGTTTGTACTATATAAATTAATTATACTAAATAATTAATATATTACAATTAATATAATTATCAAGTAATACAATACTATAGCTGTTTGTTTAAATATAATATTTAAATGTAATCAACCGATTATGTGATAAGGCAACTGTAGTGATAGTATAATACTGATAATAATAGTGCAGATAAGAGGCGTTGTCTCTAGACGCTCGTTAAAAAATCTATTATTTTTGATATGATATACATAATAATATCATTTTTTGTTGGATGTTCATGTTATTGTGATAAGCAGACTCGATTAAAGTGAACGAGATATCATTGTTTTTTCTAAAAATCTTTTGTTGACAGGTAAGTGCATTGTTCGAAAGAATATATTCAAACTAATAATAATATATTTTTGTTTTGTTGAATGAGACTATCGTCAAAACTATAAACTTGGAAGTTAAAGAGACTACGTGAAAGGTATATTATATGAATATCGCATACTTACTTCATGTATATTATATATATATTTGAACTCATAATCGAGGATCGATATAAATGCATAAAGTTTAAATTGGAAGATAAATAATCTCTATTGATCTCGATATGCTGTCAGCTACACTCTATAGAGGTTGTCAAGTGCTATTGCAAACTGAATATTCGGCGATAATTTTAATATTGCAAAAAAGGAAAAAAAATAGTGAATAAATTCGAAAAAATAACATTTCTGATAGGATAAAAGTCTTGCCGAAACACACAGTTGTGATAACAAAAAATGCGAAAATGTTGATAGCATCTCTTTGAGTGGCACATGTCAACATCTCAAGTGATAAAACAATATTCATGTGTATAATGTAATAAAATAAAATACAATTCGATTCGTGTATTGGGGATATAATTAAATAATGATCGTATGCAATACATTTTATTTTGAATTCATTTTCGGAGAGAATTGTTTTTAAAATACACATGTCCCTATTAACAACTGAAAATATGAAGTTAGGAAAAAATCAGGAGATCAATGACTTGTATAGAAAAGCAATTCGTGTGGAAATCAGGAAGAATAATTGGTCGGATTACAGAATAGAATCGAAGCACAAGAAAGCCTAGAGGATATTCTTGAGAAAGAGGAAAATATAGAGTGGTAAAGAACCTAGAAGAACTAGAAATTGAGAGTGAAGTAGAACTGGCAAAGGAAAAGAATCGATGGTGACAAGCGGTTATTGTGGCAGTGGTAAATTGTAGTAAATTGTCTATAAAATGCCAATGAAGAAAGACAAAAAGTAATGAGATAATAAGTCTAGTATAAAATCGTCAAAACGAAAAAGCAAAAGTTTAATATAAAGTTAATATCAAAGTCGAGAAAAAAGAATAATAATTACAGATGGCTATAATCAACGCTTCAACTTAAATAAAAAATCTATTGAGCCGCAAATTCTTTTAGTTTTAAATTTAACACTAACTATTATTAGAGATAAAAATAAAATGTTATACATTTTTTAATATACTTATATAGTTTAACACCTGAGTAAAATTTGATTTCCCTAACTAATGGCCAATTTTGCCGAAAGTCCTTAAGTAACATTAATGAAAATATCAATGTATAGAACTGTTTAATTATTTAATTTATTATAATATATAAGCTACTCTATTGATATGTTACGTTTAATTGTTAACATTTCTGGAAATGTGGTAATGGTTTTTGCAAAGAGATGTTTCAACTCATTAGCACTCTACTTAAAGAAATATACATTGTACATTAATTGTTTTTATGTGGAAATTAAATAATGTGGAATTTAAATAATTTAGTTTATCACTATTTTAAATAATATAAACAAGATGGATGTATAAGAGGAGGTGTACCGGTTTAATTCTATATGTTATAATTGTTTTCCAAATTAATTGTAGGGGCGTATAAAATATACAGGTGAAGCGATTGGCGCAAGAAAATAATATTCGACATCAGCCGTCGGTGAGTGGTGATGTAATGCCTGAACGCTCCTTTACTTTTCATTAATTGTTAATAAACCCATAAGATAAATTGCAACACCTCTCCGTTGTAGAGATATGACTGAAATAACACTGAGATATAGGGGTGGTGCATAGTCGGTGCATAGTGATGACGGAGATATGTTCATAAAATATGATTAAACGGTTATCTAACAAACGGATGGATCGTTCAAAAGATTACGAAAACACATGGTTGGACGGGGTTACGTCACAATATCGTTGTCGAATTCACAGACCGGTGAATCGAAGGGGAAATTGTGATCGAATTAGGAATTGATCGATTTACGATGATATTATTACGGTCATAATTATGTGGTGGGACAGGTCGTCCGTAATAATCCGTCTTCCATCAGTCGTTCCTTGAAAGGGTCGGGTAAATACTAGTTTCTATACGACACGTGTAGCTCGGGGCTACTGCGTAAAGATTTACAACGTTTCTACGAGTACCGCGGTGTTCGACCAACGAACTTGTATTGAAAAAGTGCTGTTTTTGATATTGTTTGAGTGAGGTCCCGAATTCAAAATTGGTCGGGGTGACCACGCTTCAACTGGTGCCGGATATAAAATATCAAGAACAAAAAGTGGACTGAATTAAATTATAAAACCTTTATTATAATCAAAACGTGACAACAATCAACGTATATAAAAATTACTAACAAATGTTACTTACGCGGCAACAACCAATGTATACAAATAAAAAAACCGAACACAACAGTAATAATATAATTGCACAACGGATGAAAATAAACTGTACCTAGTGATGACGGCGTGAATTTATAGCCGGTCGCTACCAGGTTAGAAGGCAGGTAGAACGATAGGTCAGTTCTAGAATATTCGAGACAATACTTATGATAGATAACAAGACGCACCTGTACTCGTACCTGTCCGCCTCGAATATTTTAAAAAGTTGAGACTATTCTCGTCAATTATCGAACTCTACCCAACAGATATTTTTTGAGAAAACACGTATGGGCTCGTTCGCACTTCGCACCACGATTTCCATACAAATATCATATGAAAGCATCTTATGTTTTACGTAAAGCCCGTAAAGGTCGAAAGTGTTGTATATATTATATGTTTTACTTTTGGGCTGTATCGTCGCGTATGAATAAACTACTCGTCCGGTCAGCTGGGAAGCGTTAGCAACAAAAAGAGTTTATCGAGGGTGTCGGGCGGGGCAGATGAAAATAACGTTATTGCGTGCATTACATAGGCGGTGTAGGAATATCGTCCGTTGTATTTAATTGAGATAAAAGTTTCGTGTGACATGTCACGATGTGTATAGGAAATATATTAATGATAAAATCCAGAATTAATAGAAATAACTTGTTTTTTAAATTACAAAATTACTTTTTTATTCGTGTCAGATTTTTTTATCAAAAGTCTAGGTTTGCATAGAACTCTTGGTGTCCTGTTACAATAAAAAAAAATGTTCACGAGGGAAGAAAATAAAACCAATAGGTCATAATAGAATTGTGTTGCTCAAAATTTAAAATCTAGAAATTAATGATGAAAAACAATTTTGTAAGTGTTATACTTACAAAATAATTATTCAAAAATATTGTATTTCAAGTATGAAGTTTCTAAACAATTGTTCCAAACCGATATTTAGAAAACGGTTAGAATAGTATAAATATTAAGTACGTTATGCAAGTAACATGTTGGTAATATTTAGAACTGCACTTTAATTAAAAACTATAATATTAATACTCTAATAATAATATTACATTTTTTTTAATACAATCGAAATATTTCGTATTAGTTATCATATTTTGAATTAGAAATCAAAAACAATTATTTGTCATTTATTTTAGTATTTTTTCATAATATTTTTTCGAATATTATTTTAAAAATCAAGTATGATACCTTCAACACTATCCGTTGATTTCTAGTTTGTTGAGAAAATAATAAATGCGAAATTTCGGAATACTATTTTTTTTAAAAAAAACATCTATAAAGTATATTAAATATAAAACCAACCAATAATTTCTAGCTTGGAAGTTTAATCTAAAATCGTATTTGATCGATTTCTATAACAAACATTGACATCTATTGACAAACGTATGTTAGTACCTACATAATATGATACGTATATAGTGTACAGAAGTTTTTAGAATGAATGTAGAACAATTGTTAGCATTTTTCTTTTATTAAATATAAGGAGGTACCACTCGTATATACACTTGGTTGTTTATTATTTATATAAGTATGATTTTGATAATCTCATAAAATTGCAATATTTTTCATCATTAAGTACTTAATAAAATAATTGTTGTTGTATTTTTTTATCACCGAATAAAATTATATCACAAATTATTATATACATTATTATATTATATATGCAGTATTATATACATTATATATAAATAATTTGTCTATATCTTTTGAATAAAATCAATATAAAAATAAATATATGTATTTATATATATTATATGTCGTTATGATATAACATCGAATAGCAGAGTATTGAAGTATAACTTCGAATTGATTACTAAGACGGTAAAAAAAGTTTGCATTTAAGCACTCTGTTAATAGGTTGAAAAATTGCCTTTCATACAATATACTTTCAAAAGCAGCCCATTGTGGAGCTGGTTTAGGTATATCCAGCGCCTGTCGAATAATGTCAATTCAACCAATGGTAGCCTATTTTCAGTTTATCCCATTATTCTTGACCTCCGTCGTAATAGAAATAATAATAATAATAATATGAGTAGGGATAAAATCAAAAAGGATCTCTTTAGCCACAATGTGATCATCGTTTTTATGATATTACCATTGTACGAGTTATAAAAATTTATAGTCAAGAATATTTAGCACAGTATTTGACGAGATAAAAAAATTAATCATACAGTAAAATAATCATTATAACAATAATAGTTTATATTTTAAAATGTGGATGTGTTTATATTGATATTGAAATTTATTGGTTTTTTAAAACCTATAGATAACCACACTTTTTGAAAATAATTAAACAATATAATATTTTTCATTTCATATAATTCAATATATAAAAAATATTTTTACACCCCTTAAATATTAGTTACCAATGATTTATATTGTTTTTGATTTTGGATTTATTTTAAGGTATTAAATTAAACAAATCGAAAAATCAATACGATTTTTAATATTATTTCTAATATTAATTTACGAAGATGTCAACGATACTTTTACATATTACATATTACATCTATTTAAAAATTAATTAGAAAACAATACCAATAGATATTATTTTATTACTAAAATATTTCATACTTCTTACTATTCGTATATTTTTTTTAATCAGAAAATTTGACATACATAACAATTAAATAAATATTATTCTTCAAATCTGTCAACATTGATGTTTAGTAATTTATTATCATCTGTGTGAAAAAAATGCATTTGAGATGTGTGGACTAATAGACTAATGTCGAGAATCTTTTGAACGGAAAACAGGACTAATATCTAACCTAATCTGGACATGCCAATAATGAAAATAAGACTGGAAGTGATATGTAAAGATGATATAACAAGGGTTTTTGACTATATTATAAGAAAAGATGGATTAAACCTAGAGAAGTTGATAAGTTGTTCGAAGGAAAGATTGAGGTGAAAGGAAAATACGGAAGAACACAATAGACCATATCAAGACCTTCACTGGCTATCCCCGGAAGGATGCCATTAGGTTGGCAGAAAATCACGAGTGCTGGAAAGGGATTGTTGCCAATGTCAAGTGAAGGGTTCCTCCGTTTTTGGAAGATGGACTTGGAAGAAGAAATGTGAAAAAATATTCAACTGAAATAATTTAATAACTTATAGATTTTGGTTATAATGAGTTAAGGTTGGGGTGAGGGCATAGGCGTAACTAGAGGGGCTAAGGGAGTTTAGATCCGGACCAATATTTGGCCCCCCCCATAAATATTCCATGTCATACATGGCATACTGCATACAGCATACTTAACTCACAAGTGTCACATACAAAAAAGACACATTACAGTAAATCCAACTTGGCTTAGAAGAATTTTATAAACATGGTATATAAGAGTAGGGGTAATCTACAGGTTATTTTAAGTTTTAGTAGGAGGGCTGTAGCCCCCCCAGATTTTTTACCCTAATTGTGCCTATGAGTGAGGGGGTGTACAGTGATGGACATTTTTTTGCTTTCTCATAAATCTAGCTGTATGCGTGTATTTATGCCGTTCGATATGGGAAAATGATGAAAACTACATAACAATGAAAACAATATAAGAATAACCTAAGCCGAAGAAATACATTATTCGCTCTCGACAATTACGTGACCACAGGGCATTTATTTTTCACTTACAGTGATTGCGCACAATTTTACGAAATCACAATCGGTGGTTTTCAAACGTCGGATTGGCGCTTCGTGATGATGCTAATGGAGTTTTCGCTGCACTACATATATATATACTACATCTAATGTGAAATTATATTTTCGGTGCGTTAGGTAATTCGAAATTTGTATACGAGCAAACACACTAGACAAGGAGCAAGCGCTTAAGATGCCGCATACGCACACACACACATACACACCCATACGAACACGTAAGCACGCACACGTTCTCACAAGTGCGCGTTTAGTTTCATTGTTATTATTATGATTTCGTGCGGAGGTGTAGTGGAATTCGGTTTCGCGAGAAATGTTTTCACTGTATTTTTCATCAATTCTCTCACTCGGCTAATAGCTTTGTCACACTATTATTAGTCCGCCGATGTTGTTGTCTGCAAATATTATTATCTTTTGTGCGCAGCTCCGACCGACTGTGTACAACGGATGTATGTGTGTCTGTGTTTGTGTGTGTGTATGATGAAGGATAGAGGGGTAAAAAACACATTTTGGAATAATAAATATCTGTAACTAGATAAAAACTTGACGGAGAACTTTTTTACTAATATAATATCGAATAATATAATATTGAATAATATATTTATACAAGAAAGTATCAGACGGTAAAGTAATGCTCGATATTATAGTATTCGATATTGTATCTGTATATATAAAACAGTAAGCTGATAGACTGCTATCAACGCACAGCTCAAACCATTGGACGGATCTGGCTGAAATTTGGCATACATATAGCTATTATGATGTAGACGTGCGCTAAGAAAGGATTTTTCGAAATTTTGAATTTAAAGGGTTGAAATCGGTAAAAGAATTTTACAAATGTATATGTTTATTTTATGTATAAATATATTGATTTGTACGGCATTGTCGGCGTTAACGCGTTGTCGGCGGATAGAGCCGCGGTAGCACCGTTGTCGTTTATTGTGATTATCCTACATATTATATTTATAGCTGCGCGTGACGAAAACGTTTGCTTATATAAAATGTATGCCTACGTGCTGTAAATTATATGTACTTGGCCGCTTTGTCATTGTCGTTGTCGTAGCGATAGCCCAGCGTTCGATAAAGGACTAGTAAACGGTTTCGGTATACAAGTGTAATATAAAACAGCTTATTGCCGGATTAGTTTTTTAGATTTTTCCGTGTTCGGTTTTTGTTGTTAGGAGGATTAATTTAACGTTGTTTAATTTAATTACCTAAGAAATGGCTAAAAAAAGTCTTTTAGTTAATGGAGAACTTGAACAACATACTGTTGTCCCCATTGTTGGCGATGGTGTCTGTTTATTCCGAGCTCTTTCTTTTTTAATACACGGAACACAAGACAATGCGATGGAGGTGCGATCACTAATTGTTGGACATGTGATGAATGACTGGACCAAGTTTTCATTTATGTCTCACAATAGAAATGGTGATATTTACTCAACGGCCAATGAATATTATGCTGATATGATAAAAAATGAAACTTATGGTGGGCTTTGTGAGTTTATAGCAGCGGGATGTATATTTCTATTTAATTTTAAAGTTTATCGAAATGGTATCTTATACACGGAGTCCGGATCTAATGATTGTCCAGTAAAGCTTTTACGATTTGGACAAGATTTGCCCAATGGACATCTTGATGCTTATCTTCTTACTGCGACAGAAAACAATACTCAGAGTCGTATAGAAAAACTGGTCGATGAACGCGAACATTCACCTATTGCATCTTCAGTACACAGTAACATTTCTGCAAATATTTCACTATCCTAATCAAGTGAAACAGATCAATCTATTTCGTCCTGTCGAAAACGAAGGGCTAGATTTAAAAGGTTAATGGGTGGTGTAACGGTTTTACTGGCTGGAGACTTTAGGCAGACTCTACCAGTAGTACCAAAAGGGACCAGAACTGATGAAGTCAATTCATGTCTTAAAAGATCTACTTTATGGCCTAAGATTAATATACTCAAACTGTCAAAAAAATATGAGGGTACACTTGGGAGAGGAAAAGTTTGCTGGTGGATTTTCAGATCTTTTACTTGAAATTGGCAATGGTGATTATCCATCGTTTGATGAAATGATAACTATCCCAGAAAATTGGTGTACAGTTGTAACTACGGTTCAGGATTTAATATCAAAAATTTATCCAGATATTGCTCATATTCATGATAAGCCTATGGAATGGTTGTGTGAACGTGCTATACTCACTCCAAAAAATGACCAAGCGGCGGCTATCAATGATACACTGCTGATGTCTTTTGAAGGGGAAGAAAAAGTATATACTTCTATAGATACAGTGGTCAACATGGACGATGCAACTAATTATCCGGTTGAATTTTTAAATTCACTGAAACCACCGGGCATGCCATATCATAGACTTATTCTGCGTGTGGGCACACCTATTATGTTGTTGCGAAATTTGAAACCGCCTAAACTGTGCAATGGGACCAGGCTTAAAGTCAAAGCTTTACATCGCAATATAGTAGAAGCCACAATTTTAACAGGTGTGCAAAAGGGGAAACTGTGTTTGTACCACGAATCCTTTTAATTTAGAATGATCATCCGTTCGAATTTAAACGATTACAGTTTCCCCTGAAAGTCTGTTTTGCAATGACTATAAACAAGTCTCAAGGCCAAACTCTTAAATTTGCAGGAATAGATTTGCGAGAAAACTGTTTTTCACATGGGCAGTTCTACGTAGCTTGCTCACGCGTAAGCTCACCCAGTAGCTTGGTGATTTTGTCGCCTAATAGATCAGTGAAGAACATTGTCTACAAAGAATTTTTGTAGATAACATATTGAAAAACTATTAGTAAAACATTTATTTTGAACCTTTAGTGCTAAAATTTCTTAAAAACTAAATTAATATGTATAAAATATTATTTCAAAAATCTTAATTTAAATTTCAATAGATTTAACAAAATTTAATCTTGGCAGGTTACATACATTTATATACTTAAACCCGGCAACGACGGGTAATTCAGCTAGTTATACGATAAAGTAAAGCTCGGTATTGTATTAATCGATTTTATATTATACGATAATGTATTGCTCGTTATTACATTAGAAATAAACACAATTTTGAATAATAAATATTGCGTTTCGGCGGAATCGTAATTCATTGTCGGCGACATCGACGCACGATGATCTATACATTTTCAGAGCAAACACGATCCGGACGACTCGCGTATTACCGTCCAGCACGTTAGCGCGCGCGTGTGCTGTATCGTCTTCAATTTCCAGTGACGCTCGTACATGTATGATCGCAATGAGATGATATCAACGTAACACGTGTACAACGTGCACGATGAACACGCGCACACCCACCCACACATACACACACACACCCACCCACACACAAACACACCCACACACAAACACACACACACACACACAGACTCATAATATGTTTACGGTGCAACGGGTGCGCGGGATGACGCACGAAGACGTCTCCTTTTGTCCGATTTTTACGACAGCGGTGAAACGCTTTTAATACTTACACTATTGTTGCCATCAACGGGAACTCAACCATAACATAACGTCATACGCGGGCCGCCGACGGTTAAATCAACTCGCCACACGACGCTGTTCGTTACTACAGTGTGCGTGCGTATAGCACGCGGTCGTATTTTCGCAAAGCATTGTTACACCGTCGCCACGCGATGCCGTTTGCGTTTATTATCAAACGCGAAAGAAATTTTGCACCACGATGGAAAAATTAGATTCTAATTGTAAACATTTCTAAACGAAATAACCGGTGACGGATGATCTCGTACCCCGTAAATCATGCACGCCAACCCGAATGAAGCGAACGGGCCCCGTCTATTCATCAAAACTGTCTCACGGGTCGATTCGTGCGCATTTGACTACATTATGTACACACGCATTCACACACGCGTATATATATAATATATATGTATATAATATACATACATAAGACAGTAGTGTGTCTCATAGCGTTTGTACGTAATATCATAAACATCAGCACGTTCAAGTCGAAACATCTGAATTAGGCGGTGGCAGCGGCGGCACGTCCCACGTAAATCATAAAAATATTTTGATATAGTGATTCCCTAACCCTCGTCAAAAATGGCCAAGACATGTTTTCGATGTAGAGTGTATTATATACACGAAAAAACGTATTGGTCTTTATTTATTTATTTATATTTTATTTATTTTTCAGTGAAAATACAGTAGTATGTCACTACTGTCAGTCACATAGATTTTGTGGAAATTATAAGGAAAGGAGTAATTTTTTTTTTCAAACCAAAAAGTTTAGTTCAAAATATAGTGACGGACTCTAGAGCCTGCGTTTAGCAAACTTATAAATTCATAGCATCTTGTTTATTTTGCGGACAGTAATAATTTTGTACTATCGTCTATCGAGCTGTTATTTTCAAAATGCCATTGAGTATTTAATATATAATATATATATATATATATATAAATTATAGACTTATGACTGTAATATTTTTTTGACGTACACAAAGTATATAGTTAATATAATTAATGTAGATAGTTACATGCTATGTAACTATCTGAACTTTATACTGAAATATAAAATATTAAATATCATCAGTTTCATAGTTTATAAAACTGAATTGATGGCTGATTTGATTTTTCTTTCGCATTAAGTATTTGAGTTAAGATTTAGGACAAAGGGAACAATAAAACACTTTTGCTTCCCTAATAAAATATTTGGTGAAAATTTTCCCTACTTTGCTTTCAATGACGTATATGGAAGTTAGTATTGTAATTGAAATGTACTAAATGATTTCTATATGATCCAATAAAATATAATATTTTAGTACGCACCTATAGATACGTATTAAATAATAGATTTTACGTACCTATAAATACGTAATAAATAGATGTTGATTTCAGATACTGTTAATAAATTCATAATATTTGCATTTGGTTGTTATTAATTTTTTAAGAAAATCGTGGTAAATTTTATTGGGAAAACAAAAAACAAAAAAAAACTAATGCAGTAATATTAAAATTATTTTTTAATTTTGGTTGAAATAGTATTTTTTAGAGTTCATTTTTTCTTGGATTATAACTGCTTTAATTAAATTCAAACCCAAATTGTTCATTGAAACTTAAGCCTTTGGTTAATTAAATGCATTCTTCAGAGGGATTTTTATATTAAATGTAGTCCTTTTATTTAAAAGTCGTTAAACGAGATACAAAACGGAGAAATAAAAAAGTGTTAAGATGAAATGAAGTAATAACGCTTTTAAAATTATTAGTATACTATGCGTGTTTGAACTTTATCATATATTTCACGAATAGAGTCTTTATTTAAAAATATACTTTCAAAGAAATAATTGAAAGTCTTGTTTCAAATTAACATTTTACTCTGAAGTAATTGGTAATTAATCAACGATCAAATGTAACAAAACAAATATAAATAATAATTTTTTCAAATAAATTATAATGTTAAAATAGTATTGATAATTAATCGTATACATTAATTTATGAAGATGTAATAATAATTTAACTATTTTATTGATTTTATACATTTTACTTATTGTGGTGTTTTCAAAATATTATTTTCTATTTTCTCTTTGAAAATCAAAAAAAAATTGACCAAAGATATAAATGTATAGTATACAATAGTATGTGTATAATATGAACAGTATCTACAGATCTTGTGAATTGAATTTTGCAAGAGTTGAGCATGTACTTGGAAGTCATTGTATGATGTACAAATTAAAAATTTTAACTATAAATTATCATTTATTTCTTACACTACGAAAATGAGAAATGTATTATTCAAACTAATATATAGATTATACATAACTTCTATGTAATGGCCTTTTTCTAGTAGAGTAAAATAAACTCCTCAATTAAACAAAAAAAAATTGATTTTAAATTATTACGATATTAGATACTGAAAATGTGTATTTAATGAATTTACACATCGAAACTGAAGAAAAATTAAATATTTCTGACGTGACTAAGTCACGTATTGAAGTAAAGACTAATACATAATACATAACTATAAAAATTAGTCGTTTTTGATACTCTCAAAGTTAAAAATTGGTTAAAAGTACTGTATCCTTAATATTTTTTTGTTTTGTTTGTGGATTTATATAAGTGATGGAGGACAAACACTGTATCTGTGGTCAAATCTACTTTTCTAATTTTGTACCTTATGTTACATCATACAACATAAACGTGTAGAAGGAAAATAGGGTATGTGTTAATCATTTTTCTGTAATTTAACTTTCAAAAAGTCTACATCAATGTCTAAATAAAGAGTTTTGTGCAGATACTTGATAAGTTGGAAGTTTCACATATCAATGGTACTTTATACTGGTAATTTTTTAGCTTTCTTTGCAGTTTTTCAATGTGCAAACGCAAGAAAATAAAACTCGTAAATAATGTTCGAAACAAGTAATTTTTTGTTATAAGGATTGAAAATCCTTAGTTGTTTGGCCTTATATTAATAATTAATTATTTAAGAGATTTGGAAGCACTATATTTCTATATAGGTTTTAAAGTTTTATGTGCAACATAATCAACTATTTCCTCGAATATTGATGACAATTATATTATTAAATTTTTTCTGTTAACAATTTATACATATATTATAATGTGCATAATTTAGTACTTTAGAAAAAAATATTTAATGTTAATGTAACGTTCTAATAATTAATAATAATGTACTGATTATTCAATGATACTACTAAAAAGCATAAATACAAAAATACTCTAATATTGCCTATACAAAGCGCCGTCTTATAAGTACATTTAAAGAAAATAAATCTATTCATCGTGTATTATTTTTTTTTATTAAACAATCCGTACATGGTTTCAGTAACATTTTTGAGTTTTGTCATTTATTCATTTAATAGCATTATAAACAGCAGTCATGCAAATTTAAGTTCCCATCATATTTAAATGAATATAATAAAAAGAAAACTATTGATACGTTAGTATTGTAATAGAATTTATTTTTAAATAAGATGTAGAGCTTAAAGTATAACTATTGAACTCTTAGACGAAATGAATAGAAGAAATTTTTAAAGTCAAGGCTGAGGAAATTTTTACCATTATTTCTGACAGACTGCTCAACAAAAAGTGTATAATACATGATTTTCGGTGAAAATAGTATGTACTGTAAAGACTAATAAGAACTACTACATCCAATTAGTGGTTAGTATGGTAAATTTAAACCATTTTATTTTGAACTCTTCATTTTATCAGAAAATTTATTAAGGAACAATGGATAAAATTTGAAATAGAAATTCGGGTATAATGAAATCACATAAATCATTTAAGAAAAAATTAAACTTTACGGATTCAATTAAATACAAATTAATTTTGATAAACAGCAATCACATATGCTATTAGTATATTTTAGTGATCTAAATTCCAATAATTATTTTTTTATTATTTTTTTCATCTTTATTATGGAGTTTAATCGCAGATGAAATATGCAAGCGCAGAACGTGTAGGATGTTTATGTGTCTGCGATGAAATAATAAACTAAAATTTTGCTTGAGGTATTTCACACAAAATCATTATAGTTTTAATGGGTATTTATAACTTATTAGTGAAAAAGTATTTTTGGCTAAATTCAGAAGAAAAATCGTTGAAAAAAAAAGATTTGATAAAGATAGAGATGAAATTATTATTTTAAGAACTACAATACAATTTACAAAAATAACCAATTATATGCACGTGAAATCATAAACAACAAACATGATACGTCATCGACGCTCTAATAGAATAGCGTTTTTGGAGAGCAAAAAAAAATAAATGACATCCCAAATCGTAGACCAGTGAACATTTCTTCAGCGCTTATTAAAAATCTAATACAGAACGTACGAAATTGGGTCTTTTTATGAAATTCTGTCTGTTGTTTCCGTACATTGGCGGCGCTTCGTTTACGAATGACAATAAAAAAAAATAAATAAATATCCAATCTTGACTCTGTTTCACGTCACGTGTCATAAAAAGTAAAAGTAAAAAGTAAACTGCACGTCTAAAGCAGTTGCGTCCTGGAACATTTTAGGAAGTATGGGTTTGAGCGAGCAGTAATTATTGTGTGCTTCGTTTTCTACACGTATATAAGTGTAAAAGTAAGATAGTCTAGACGGAATAAATCTTTATATATATATGTATAAACACACTTTTATAGTTTTGTATGATCAGTATAGATTTTTTCTTACAAGTCGTACTAGTTATTAATGGTTTTACTAATTGATGTGAAAATCGGTAATTTTCCATTCGTCAAAAAATAGTTATTCAACTGTTCATAATATTAAAACTGGAGTTTTAACCTAACCTTTCACATATACTCTATAATATTTTCACCGCTGATATATCTACAACAAACCAAATTCTTCTCATCTCATTTACTGATGACACAGCAATACTTTCGTCAAATAATATTTCTAATATCGCATCTCAAGATTTTCATTCACATCTAAATAAAATAGAATCTTGGCCAAAAACTGGAAAATTAAAATCAATGACGAAAAAACAACTGAAGTGAATTTTTCAATAAACAAAAGAGAATGTCCCCCACTAAAAATCAATAACAAACTAATTCCATTTCACCAGTCAACCAAACAACTAGGTATAACTCTGGGTAAAAGGTTGACCTGGTCAAACCACACCAAGCAAAAACGAAAACAACTAAACTCTCGTCTCCATCTACGTAGACCTCTATTAAAATCAAACTTGAGTCTCAAAAACAAATTACTCCTATAAAAATTAATTATCAGGCCAGTATGGCCATATGGTATCCAAATTTGGGTCCCAGCTAAACCCGCAAACATTCACCCTATTTAAGTCTTTCAATCAATTACCCTATGACTTATCACCTCCATAGTACATAACAAATGCAGCCCTCCGTAATGATCTAGAAATACAAACAGTGAATGAGCTTGCAAAAAGCCATTACAAAAGTTTCCATTTAAAATTAATAAATCACATAAACCCCCTCATTCGAAACATGTCCTCTTTTGCGTTATCACAAATTTCTTGTCGATTAAAAAGAAACGGGTCTAGAATCTCTTAAAATAGCAAAAAAAAAAAAATTTCTGAGGTTCTGTTAATGATCCTCTTCACGTGACTCATGTTTGTAAATTATCCTTAAAGTCATCCTTATTACTCATTGTTTTTATTTTGTAAACAGATTGAATATATTTAAAATAAATAAAAAAAGGAAAAAAAAATGATGTGAAACATCCCAAGACCAATATATTATAAAATAAACATCATATCACGGGTTAGACGACTATGGTCTAGATTTAAATCGAAAACGATTGTAAACCACGATCGTTAAATTTTTTTCTCACACATGTCACGCTCGTAATACAGTCCGATGTTCAAAACAATGAAATAGTCACGTATTTATAATATACTAATAATAAGTAAATGCTGTTCAATAGTAAAAATGAAAATAAAAGATCTAGCTAATAAGAATTTTTTATGCACAAGTTGTAAGTGTTCGTTTGCAAGACGCACAGACGATATTACCACTAGAGGTGTTTAAAAGATAATAATATATCTAAATAAACGAACGGTGGTTACCTGCGGTAGCGTCGTCGCGACATAGCATGGTATAAAAACTGTAGCAATTATAAAATGGTGGACGAGAGTCGCCGCATCGTTCGTAATAACCGTTAAAAATATAGTAGTAATCGCGATTGAAGTAATACGCTTACGTATCCCGAAGTTTTTAAAATACTTAAATTCCAAACAGTGGTGTACTAGTGTAGTACATTAACTAACACGACCCACCAGGAGAGGGGTCTACAGCTCTCTTAGCTCCCTCTCCCTTGAACACGTCACGTCACGCACGCACACAAGCACACGCACTACGTTTAAACGTGTAAGGGCTTACTCGGCGGCTCCGGCGGCGGCTGCTGGTGCGATCCTCTTGTTTATGTCGCACTGGAACGACGACCCTCTGCCGTTGCGCATGTAAAACGAATGCGGGTTCCTGAACGACGGCAACCATCCGAGTCGGGCGAGCGCGGCCAGGTGCCGTTTGCCGTATCCGTTGCCGGTGCCGGACGAATGGAACGCGGACAACGACGACGATGACAGAGACGGGGACGTCCGCGACGACGTCGAAGCGAATCCTCGGGGTATCCATCCACTGCGGGACAGCGCACCTGCACGCACACGCACCATCAGCTAGCGCGGGTTGTCCGGGGGCCGCACCGTCGTTGTGACGACGCGAACGGTCGGCGGACGAGTAGCCAAACGCCTCCGCTACTGTTTTACGTACACATACACACATACACACACACAGGCGGAAAACGCAAACGGATACGAACATAAAGAAAACAGAAAAACTACGGTACACACGCACGGCAACACAGACAATAATAATATACGTTCTACGCTCGTGTTAGGCACGGTTGTCGTTCACGTATTATCGGACGATATCGACGTTCCGGTTGGCCGAATAACGAAACATCGGTTTTGGAAATGATGTGTTAAACGATCTGGATGTTGTGATGCGCGATCGTTTCAAGGCCGGGCAAGTTGACTTATCGCTTTAACTCGTACGCAGTTGATCTAGACAGACGCGAGTCGAGTTCAATGTCAGAAGCGACTCGTATTCTTTACGAACATGTGAAAGTTACGGATTGAATTCGTATTTTCTTATTAGAAACACACGGTCTGTACATTTTATAAAAACTATATTTGTGTACGTTTTATCAATCCCTACTGAAATCCAGAAGTCGTGTGTTCAACACTTCCCCGATTATAAATATGATTATATTTATTTAAAACAACGATTTGTACAAAAATTAACTTAACGTGACTGTACTATCAATCAACAGTCATCAACAATCAATATCAGTAGCTGCATGGAAAAAAAATATAACTCGGTTTATTAAATATTGTATAAATATCAATTAACTCGTAAATTCTCAGCCTTGTGAAATCACAGTTTTCCGTCAAAAAAAAGCTTAATATAAGCCGCTCGTCCGATTATAGCTTTATCATCGTTTTAAGATTTTTAATTTTTTCCATATACAATACATCAAATGTGTTTATATCATTTGATAAGTCTTTGTTACTTTGAGCTGGAGCGTCGATACACTATACCTATATACCACACACAAGAAGTAAATGCGTTCTAGATTCTAAATACAGTTTACAATAATACATAGAGTATGCATAAGCAACAGCATCTAAACACATGTCATATAACTATTAATTTTCAAACTACGTATACTTCCTAGTTACAATTAAGTATAATATATATACTACTTAACAATATAATATTATGAGTAACACGCAAATATTTCTAAATTATTTTTGTGCATTTTACTGCATTGGTAGATAGTAATTATGTACCTATTGTGATCTCCATCACTATAGTTTATCCGACTCCTAGATTTTTAGACTGAAAGTATTTAAATGGGTAAATAAAATACCTACTTTGAGATGAATATAATTATGGTACTTTGAAAATAAATACTATCTAAAATTATGTTTGATAAATGGTTAATTTTGTTTCACGTTTTATTATTTTCTGACACTATAAAAATAACATCCTGCAGGAAATACAATACGGCAACAGTGTAGTGATTATAATTTTACTCAGATTAGTTTTCAACGTATACACATACTTTTAGAGAACAAATTCTTAATTCAACATACCATAATCATAAACTTGAAAAATTATATACTTCACACTAGTTACATCGAGTTATGAGGTTTTCCTTTAATAGTCTTATTCAAGTGTTCATAATGTTAACATAAATCTTTTGTATAACTTTACTACTATGCATCTTAATATTATAATAAAAAAATGTTTAACTGACGAAAAATATTATAATTATCTATTTACATGATACATGTATACTTTTATTTATCGAATAAAACGATAGATTTTAAAGGAATATAAATGAGTTATGCATGTGACAATATTGAAAATACTTCAATGTACGAAAAATATAATATGAAAAGTAGGTGTTTAAGTTATATTAATATATTATTACGCCTGAAAACATAATATTAAAAAATGATTATTTTTCGGTTATATAATAATGAATATTTAAATAAAAAAAACCTATGATTTTTCCTCTGTGAATTATTTAAATAATTCAAAATTAGAACAAATATATAGAATACATTTAGAAAATATATGAATTTATGTATGGTATAATAAATATTTTAATGTGGGTGAATATATAATAAGTATTTATTATTTTTGTAGGTACTATAGAATACAGTATAGATTTTTCTACGTGTACTTATTTGAATCAATCGAAAGGTAAAATAACTAGATAATATGAAAACGCATGCAAATGGTCAGAACACTTTTCCATAATATGATGAACTTTAACGATGATCACAGTTGATTTTAATATTCGATTAGGTCTAAAATAAAAATTTCACTTTACATTTGTTGAGCACTTGTTTGCTTAACATTCTCTCTCATGAAATTAATTAAAAAGTGTACTTCGTAAAAGATCATTCGAAGTATTTTTCAACACCAATTTTTTTCTGTTATTAATAATAGTTATTTTTTGCTTCTAAAAAATAATTATATTTTAGAGCATTGTTAGAGTTCATCTTATATCTAAAACACACTGTCAACAATGATTCCTGTTACGGTATAGGTATTCATAGGTATAAGCAATTAATCAATGAAAATCTAAAAAGACTCATCAAGTAGCATATAAAAAATAAAATTCTTCTGCATGTTCACAATATGTTTCACACATTTTTCTAAATTCAATTTTTTATAAGAATAAAAAGACTGCATACAAAGTGACTGGAGGAATTGGCTACAAGATACGCAACATTGATTTTATTTCGATTCTTAATCGTTCTGGAGGATTTAGGATGACAAATAATAGTCATGCTAAGAATCACATAAATGTTATTCCCTGTTCCAATTAAATGTATTCAGTAATAATTAACATCAGAATTCAAAAACAATTCCAGAAATATCACGTTTGTATGAATCTAATTATTTAAGTATATTCATAATACATTAATAGCATTAAACTACTATTGGTATATATAATTAATTAATTTAATACTCACCCAAGTATCTCTTCTGTATAGGATCTTGTGTCAAGTCGTCGATAATGCTCTGTAGGCTTTTACTTCCTTGCATCACGGGTATGAATTCTTCGTCGTTTTGATACGTCGCATCATTTCTTTTGGGCTTTTGAATGTCTTGTGAATTCCAATTTTCGTTTTTCGTCGATGACTCGGTGGTTGGTTGGAACCCGTAAGGTAATCTTCCTTGTCTCAGCAGAGACGAAATGTACCGTTTGGCGACGTATCTTGGATTGTTGGACCAGTACGGCATATTACCATTCCGAGCAAGTGAAGCCATGAAACGTTTAGCGATATAATGGTCTAGTGACGAGTCTCCATCGGCTGATTTTACATCGTCTTCTTCGCGCATTTCCGGCTGGAAGTAACCGGTCTCGATCAGAAATCGAATGTGGTCCAATGACACTACACCATGGTTGTCAAATACTTCATCTGCCATGTTAGTTAGAAATAGTTCCACCTTTTCTGGATCATATGTCGTTCCGAATTTATTCAAATATTGGTCTAATATGTTCCGCAAATCTGATTTGAATTCATCACGGAAATCTGGTTCTGCAGTTATTTGTCTCTTAGACATTCCATATAGAGCATAGTTTTTTAATTCCTTCAAAATCAAATCCCCACAAAACCATTATAAAAAACTATAATAAATGTAAAATTTATAAACAAGCAGCGTTTGTTTGAATTTATTTCAATGAGAAAAATATATTATGTATACTGTTGAAGTGTTTGGTACCATTAGGATGACAACAAATTCAAATATTTGATTAATAATAAACGTTTAGTTAAATAGAATGTTTGTATTAATGTCATGTTTAAGTGTCCTTGATTTTCATCGTCAATAAAAAATAAATGGCTACCATAATTGTAACAAAACATTTAAGAAATTAAATTAATATTAAATACGTCCATTTATTACTTAATAAATAATAAATAATCTGTCGTTAAATTTTTTGCACCATTGGAAGGTACTATTTTAGTGTGAATAAGTTATGAAATAATACACATAATTTGTATTATTATTATATTGAAAATATGACGTATGTAAATTTAATTCAGTTTGGATATTGTATAATAAAATTTTTAAACGATGAATTATCGTTATCAGATTTTTATACAAGTGGGACATTTTTTTGGCTTGGTTAAATCTCATAATATACCTATGAATCTAAACAAATGTTTACATAAATCATTACCATAAATGTATTGTTATTTTGTTTAATGCTTAAATAAGTAATAATATGTATTTAAACTATTTTACGTAAAATATACCTCAACAACACGATTTCTTTGTTCTTGAATGGCTTTAGAGTTAGCATTATTCGCTTGTTCCAATACATCTAACATTCGTTTCTCTTGTACCAATTTTTCGGGTAACTGTCCACTTTTAGCCAGGGAAGCCAACGATCGTTTGTATTCTGGTAACTGTCCGGTTCTAGCCAGAGAATCTAAATTCCTTTTATTGAAGTTGAACGGGAACCCATGCGAAACCTGCCAAAATATAACTTTCATTTATTACATGATAGACAATATTCATTTATTTCTTTCATTGACCTCCTCTAAACTATATATTTGTATTGAAAGCAACCTAAAATGTTCAATTTATCACGAAACCCGTGACCATGTCAAGTTTGCGTTAAAATTACGTTTTGGGCACGTTTTTTTTATCACTTTAACATTATTATACCAAATGATTATATATGGGTCGCATTCCTCAACTATAAAATATTGTATCATCCGCTATTCTGGATCCCAGTTCTTAGAATATATTTTACTTATTAATGTTCTGATCGTATTATGTATTTCAGTTGAGAATAAGTATAAAATATAAATTTTATATTAAGATGGACGATCATTTATCAATGTATACAATGTATTAACGTCTAGAAATATTTTTAAATTTTTAATATCATCGAATGATTTTTCCAGTACAATCGTTACGGGTTTCACCATTTCTCAACGTTGCTTGACTTATAAAAATGTATTATTAAGTTGGAGATAATCTGTATGTGTTAGATATGATATAATATATTTTTTATTCTATTATTTTGATTTATATTTTAACTGAAAACCTTATTCGTTAATGATTTATCACTACCACCTAAAACAAACCGTCATTTATTCAAAATTTAAGTAGTGTCAAACGACGAATTTATTATTTAAAAAGAGAACAATTTCTTTACTTATTATGAGTATAATATTATGTTTAATATAATATATCCTGACCAAAAAAATACATATTTTCATTTATTGGTTTTTTACTTGTTGAAACTTGAAAGGTGATGATCCTTTGCTCAAATGGAACTGCCGACATTACATTTTTAATCTTAGACATATTCATACATTCATTTATAAATAACTCACATCAAAGGTTCCATTGTTGTAGACTTTCAATATAAGAATTTTAAAAGTATTTTCATATAATCCTTAGGGAGCGTTTTTCATATTTATTTATATTTTTATACCTTTATATATTAGTCATGTCGAAAAATATGTTGTATACATACATAATATGTTTTAGAGAAAATATTTTTTTTTTATAAAGAAAGGGTAGTACAAGAAGAGATTAGCCATTAAGCAGGTATTAAAATAAACATTAATAATTTACTATACGTAATTTATTAATACCCTTTGTTATAAAAATGTTTTCATTATTTCTCTCTTAGATATTTACATAAGCTATTTTTTTATTTGAACAGCTGCTTTTTATATGATTTCAAAATAATTATTTTTACATTTTAATTTAAAAAAACTAACTATATAATTTAAAATAATGAACAAATTTTACAATTATATTTATTATTCTTATAAAATATTTTAATTTTTAGTGAATAAATTATTATACGTACAAAATTTATAAATGAAGATGAAAAAATTGTACTGCGATGGAATTATTGAATGTTTTTCGTGGTGCTTACGTTAGGGGGAGGGGGATAGAATTGAATAATTTGGTTCATAAAGTGTTAACGACATCAAGTTTAGATTTATACCTATGATGGATTTGATATTTTACACTCATGAACTATGGGTGATATATATATATATATATAAATGTATGTGTGTATGTGTGAGACAGACAGGAAAGTTAAAAATATAAATATTAATGTAAATAAAATATTTTAAAGTAATTAATTTTATTATTTCATTATTTTATTTTATTTTATGATTCACGTTTGATTTTGATTATTTTATATTAAAACATAATATAATGTATTTATATATTTATATAATTTAATGGTATTCAGAATTAAAAATAAATTCGCTATTGCTGAATTATAATGTTTTGGTAATTTTAAAATAGTAAAATATCTAATGTTTTTATATTAACAAGTGTGATGACAATTTTATTTCTGACTTAATTCAAAAAATTATAAGAATTCTATCAAAATTGGAGAAGGGAAAACTTGTATACATTTTATAAAAATTATATTGATGATATTATTAAAACTTTTTAATAAAACAATAAATAAGTAATATTAATTTTAATAATTTTCAATTTTAATTTTATTTTTTTATTAATTTATTAATAAATAAATATAAATTATTAAAAATAGTTTAAAAACTATTATATATTGAATACATAATTAAAAATAAAATACAAATTCAAAATTAGTACCCCTTATTTTAAAAACAGCCTATGTCAAAAAAGAACATTTTAAAATATTAGTATTGGCAAAATTAACAACACTAACTATTAATTCAAATAAAAACGGTCAATCTTTGTATTAAGTTGGTCACACATGTTTAGATCCATTGGCCATTTTTTTCAGCAGAAACATTATCGAAAAAAATGACAATTGGTTAAACAATATCTATTTTTTCAAAATTTGACATTCGCTACATTTATTTGTGTTCTAATTTACAGGGCCTGTTTAGTTGTTTTACCATAAGGCATTTTTACAAGGGTCCCGGAGACTTAGTTTTTTTTTCGTTGCTGTTAATCAAATAACTAATTATTATAGCTATATGATGTTCATAAAGATGTTATGCTTTTATTATTTGAATTTATTTGAATTTTAAAATTGTTTTTTGATGAATGAAAAAATACAATTATTATTTGTTTAAATCATTATTGTGGTCCAGAAGTCTGAAGTTCGCAGTTTTTCGATGTAATTTGTATGAGACAAAAATGAAACACATAATAACTTATATCGATTGTCAAGATGATAAGTTATTTTTTTTAGTAAACAAAAGTATGAAGTTCCAGTTTGCTGCATGGCACAATTATTACTTCTGTCACTACTCGGCAAACGCAATTTCACTTATTTATTGAAGGATCATAAGTAGTGCCAAATAAAGAAACAACCAACTGTTTAGGGCTAAAGCATTTCGGGATTCCTATTTATCATACATATTATTATGTACTTTTAAACATTATAAAGTGTGCAAATAAAGCATATATAGCTATTATTTAAAACAGATTCAAACGTCACTAAAATCTTCAAAACTCGTACGATAAATATTAAAAATATCAATTTCAATCTGAACAACAATTATGAAATTTCAGTAAATTTCAATCAAAAGTAATAATTGATCATTCTATATAATAAACATTTATTATACATTTCTATTTCATTATTTTTAAACGACTCTACAGTACTTTAAAACCAAAAGTATAACATAACAGTAATTAAAGTTCCAATAATTAAATTTTCAATAAAAAATAATTTGATCGATTAATAAAATACAAACGGAAATATTGATTGATGTTATTTTAATATATTGTTAATAAAAATATTAAATATTGATATCTATCAAATTATGTGGTATTATAAAGTCAGGTCATGTTAGAGAATTATTGGATAAATGGGGAATGTACTATTAAGGATAGATATTATTTTGTAATATTATACAAACATAATAATAAGAATAATAATCTTTTTGCCTTTAAATTGGCCATACACATAAAATTGTATTAATACACAATATATCCTAAAGTGTGTGTTTCTAGCAATTATATGACGTACAATAAAACAAACAAATAAAAATAATATTATTACATTTTATAATTATAGAACTATGATGCTTATAAAAAGAAATCTTCAAATGCTAAAAGAACATCTGTTTGCAATGCAAATTATACAAGGAATTTTTTAACTAACTACTATTATTTTTATAATTTACGGACCAACTACAGGTTAGTTGAAGAAATCTTAATACAGATCAACTGTTCACTAGTTTCAAATTATATTACTTACGTGTAAAATATTTGGACAAAGTTGTAATGAACAGAATTTTGAAGATGTTTATCTAAAACGTATAAACGTAAAAAAATAAAAGAAAAAATATAGAGGGGACAAATTAAATTAGACGAAAATGTTTGTGAATAAGTGTTTGGTGTTGACAACTGGTGAGGAACCACGAACACATTATATATCATAAAATATATGAAAATATAAGATCTAAAATAGTTTATCGATTTTAAGTTGTGTCATTTCATACTTTTGTTGCCTACGTTTTGGTGATTTACTTAAAAGTCTTTTGGAAAATTAAAACTTAAAATAAGTAGTTAGGTTAGGTTAGGGTTGAAAATTAAACTTTATCGTATTATCATAGGCTGCACTGTTATTCGAGATCGAAACATTAATTTTTTATAGTCCTAGGTTTAGTAGTTATTTATTACTTCTGTGAAATAAACTAAAATATCTATACCTTTCATATGAACACGGTCGTTATTTTTTATTCTGTAAATATTGTCTTTTGTAAATGAACGCAATTTTAATATGACGTTTTCAGTATTATTATTTTAGATTAGTGTTAATTTCCCACTATCTATAAAAAACAGGGGCTAAAGCACTATTATTTTGTAATTTTACACAGACAAAAATGTCACTGCTATTTTCTTCAGCTAGGTTAGGTATGAAAATTAAAATTCTACTATAATTGTTCAATTTATTGAAAACCTAATGCTGTAATAAATCAAAACAATTTAAAAAAAAAAAACCTTATATTCATAGAAATATTTCCATCGAAATATCTTGATGGGCTAATTTGTATTATTCAAGTTAAAGTTTAGTTAAAGGATCAGAAGTAACTAAATAATCAAATGTTGATGTTTAATTAAGAATAATACAAACCTAGTATTTTTTAAATTTAAACTCTATCTATTATTTTTATTTAATGTTGACCATGGATATTAAATGATAACAGTTTTTGTTTAAGTTTCTTGTGATTCCAGCTATAAAATGTTTAAAAACACTTTCTTAATATCATTGTAATAATAAAGAAAATCAAATTAATAATAATTTAGAATATTTTTTTTGGATATAAAACCATTTAAAGTATTGTTATTAAGTATATTTAAATACTAATTATGTAAAATCGTTAAAATTGCTTACATTGTATAATTATAGTTTTTTTTTATATACATACTTCTTTCATTTATGTATAGGTATTCCATATTTCCAGTGTTTTTTTATGGAATAAATATAATATTGTGTTTCAATATTTTAAATTTGTATTTAACTTTTAGAATTGTATTTATAATGCAATACAAATAATTAGTTTTTGTTACAATATAAATATATAAATTTGTTTAATTTTGTAAAAAAAATTTCAAACAAAGAATTTTTTAAAACCAAATTGAATTTTAATCTAATAAAAAGTATAATTCAATACTATATTTTTAAACGAGTAGAAGGAATATCCTTTTCTTAGAAATTTTAATTCTATTAACTGTGATTACCCAACAATTATTTAATTATATCATAATCGATTTTATTGAAAAGCCTGTATAAATTATAAATTGTGAAATTTGAAAATTAAATTATGATTGTTAATTATAATATTTTACGTCAATATTGACTGTTGAATATTTTTTAGTATATTTAATAATTATTGTGTTATTAGAATAAACAAAAAAAAAAAAAAAAAATCGTTTATAATTATAACTAATATATGTATACTTTTATTTATTGTTGCTATGATCGTTGCATATTAATTATTGATTATTACATA
Source organism: Sipha flava (assembly GCF_003268045.1). NCBI lineage: Eukaryota > Metazoa > Arthropoda > Insecta > Hemiptera > Aphididae > Sipha > Sipha flava. The sequence goes on from NW_020273062.1 coordinate 161,636, forward strand.
ATGATGAGTAATTTTAAATTCTAAATGATAAAATATTTTAAGAGTGAGAATTAATAAACTTAGAATAATCAATTACTTAATTACATTCTTAATTATAAAAATTATTTATTAATACATTGATATATAAAACTCTTGGTACTAATTCATTTCTAATTTTGATACAATCATAAAATATGAATTGTAGTTAAAAGTTATACATTTATTTCTTTTTACATTAGGCGGAAAAAAGTTAACAGCAACAGTTGCAAAAAAAAAAAAATTAAAATAAACTTCCGTATGCTAATTTATAATAAGTAATATAATATATAATATAATATATAATATAATATATTACTTATTATAAATTAGCATTCGGAAGTTTATTTTAATTTTTTTTTTTTTTTGCACCTGTTGCTGTTAACTTTTTTCCGCCTGATGTGAAAAGAAATAATTAAAAACTAAGAAAAACAATTAAAATTGAAATTTATTTAAGTAATAATAAATAATTACTACAAAACATTTTAATTTCATTTTAAAGAAAGTGCCTTCAGTTTTATTTTTTAATCACTTATTTTTTCTTAAAAGTTATGAAACATTTAAAAAGATGAGTGCGTTGAACTAAATAATGAAGATAGATTTAAAATTCAAACAATAACATTGAAACAGTAATGAGGTTAATTATTATTTATCGATACTCAAAGAAATCGTATAGGCCCTAACACCCGTAAAATGGATTATAAAATTCTAAAAATTTAAAACCATATAGAGGACGGGCTGAATTGTGTGTATAGCTCGTCGGAATATGAATTTGAACAAGTAGTTTAAATAGCTAAAACGTTATTCGTTCATTAATATTACAACGGTTGATACGAGTGTTATGGAAAAACAAAAATAATAACGGGTGTGATCACGGAAATAATAAATGGAATAAAACGATCTAACTGAATACCGGTGAAATAGAAAAATGGGAGAATAAAATTTTCAAAATTACCTTGAACACACAGGCCAGGGCGGCCAGAAGTGTAATGGCTTTCATCGGTGACGTTTTCGGCGGTAGTGCGGTGTGTTGCCTGGCGTGGTCCTGCGTCGGCTGCGTGCTACCGGCGATTCGCGACGAATACTTTGTGACGTCTCCACGCTGGAATCCTGCTCATTTATCTGCGGTGGGCAACGTCGAGACGCAAGCGCCTTTCGGTCGGTCGCATTACTTGGTTAAAAAATGGAAAGAGAAACCGGGGGAGGGACAAATAAAAGAGCACGCACGAATTTTCGCGCTTACATATTTTAATAGCATCGGTTAGACGAAAACCGAGTCTCGGGGGTCGATAAAAAAATACCTATGAGAAATTAAAAATAAAAATACATTTATAAAACGTGTATAAAAATAAAATAATAAATTTTATATTGGTCGAAATCGTACTTTATTCGTTTTTCACGACGTGAAATATATCACCCCGGCGAGACCACCAACATCACTATCGCGGTGTTCAATTACGTAGGTGCGTAATGGTAACACACTCAGTGCACCTCATTAAGATGGAATTAATAGGGTTAATCGGGAGAATTCAACCAACGTAACGCAGTATAAGAGCATAACCCTAGAAATGCGACCGCGACCGTCGTAGATTACCGGATTGCTATAATCACTAAAGCAACATTATTGGAACGAGCACCATGTTATAAGTAGTTATGTTAGCGATATGAAATAGTTATTGGTTTCGGTTTTATGTTTGAAATTCGAATATTGATTGCAATTTTGCATTCCGTTTCGACGCACATAAAAGTGATACGTGAAAACTTAATCGAAACGATTCGTCCACTATGTTTTGTTACTTCACGTGTCACTTCGCTGCAGTCGTCGTAATTGTCGAACAGGCGCATCATGTTGTAACGAAATATTATATTCAACTTTAGTAAAAAACACAAAAACACGCGTCATCAAAGAGATGGAAAAACGGTTAAATTACTTGTACATTGGTTACATTGCAACATTATAAATAATACTTGACCTAATATTATTTATGATTGTGATAAGTTGATTAACGCTTATTTGAGGGCGATGCATTGGATACAATTATAATGCTATGACAGTTTTGGACATAAAATTAAAATAATATTTATACTTTAGTGTAAAAGGTGGGAACCAGCCTACCTATTTGTTCTCAAATTTTAGGATATATAACAACAATATTTGAAGTATAATTATGAAAATGTGATACACGTTTAGTATGTTTTCAATGTAATAGTTTGAAAACTACATGCACGGGCCTGTTTTAGACGAGTATTGTCCCGTATGGTTATGTTATAGTCGAGTGTCATTTACCATTGGTGAGTTGGTGAACTGCAAAAAATATTTCGACAAATATATTTTACGAACGTTCATTTATCGCAAAACAAAAATTTTTTGCTATTTGAACTCTCCTCTCTTTTCCGATTGAAAATACATGAACGGGGAAAAAACTTTAAGAATTTTTGCAACACTCTTTTGAACTTTATTTTTATTTTTATAAAAGCGCGATATGTTTTATTGGTGAGCAGCAACGGCGAGACTTTATTACAATGCTTTTTGCCTACTCATGTATGTCGTCAAATAGGTAAAGAACAATGCGATAATCTGGCGACGCGTGTTAATCATGGTTTGAAAATTGAAATTATGTTATTGAAGTTTACGTACATGTTATAATACGATAAGATTTAAATTGTTTATAATAGTTTAGAAATTTCATCTCTACACTTATCACTCCTTTGTTAATTATAATTTATTCATGGATATACGTTGCGTAGATTTTATCTGCAAACTCGCTACGAGTACATTCTAAAAATGTATTTCAAATACGTATTTGTATAATTGAAATTGTTCTCCGGACTTAGATAATCACAAAGTCTGGTACATGAACATTTTCTTCTAAATGGAATTTTTAATCGATAAAAAATGCAGATTAATTTTGCCCTATAAGACTTTGTACGCATGCGTGTTTAGATTAGAATTTGAAAATGTATTTACTCTAGCAGATATCATCTTATCTTTTATCTTTATCTAAATAAAATTACAAATATTGATGTAATAAATATTGTTTGATGTATCTAGAATTATTGTTGTTTAAAATTGATGTTTAACAATATGTATAAACTATAAAAACCATATTGAGTACACAATTTAGGTAAAGATTACATTCAAAGGTTTTCAAAAAATTAAGATTGAAGAAAGATAATTTTTGTTTTTCATATTTAAATAACATTCAATTATTTTGTGTCAAATTTTTTTTTTAAAAATATCAAAAATAATAAATTCTATTATATTATATTGTTTTATATTCAATTTTAAGATCCATTCTTTACTGGTATTGTGTTATTTTCTACTATAAACCACAATTTCCTTGTTTGTAATCCTTATATATAAATGTATAAAAGAACAGGCTTTTTTTATGTACCCATTTTGTGACGACGCTATCTAACTTTTTCCAATTTTTTTTCACAGAATTGTTCCAAATACCTTCCTAAGTGTCATAACGTCATCCGATTTTCAAAATTTTGATTTTGGTTGAAAGGGTTGAAATCGGTAAAAATAATTATTTACGTGTAATTTGTATATTTATATTCATATAATAATAACAATAGGAGTTAACCGATTACAGATGCTATAACTTATGTAGGATTATATGGAAAACCATGTTATTTTGACAACCACAAATAACCGAGCTGACTCAATAAACTCGCTAATAATTAGTGGTTTTCAAGCACTAGAAATGGATTACTTTTCTATCGATAGAGTTATTAATAGTGAAGAATCGGTACATTTTCCTACCGAGTTTTTAAATTCACAAATACCATCTGGTATGCCTCCTCTTAAAATATTACTGTAGGTGGGAGTTCCAATCATATTATTGAAAAATTTGAATTCTTCTAGATTATGTAATGGGACTAGGATCCATGTACCCTCTCTTACAAAAAATGTCATTAAAGCTGAAATTTAGACCGAATGTGCTAAGGGAGAAAAAATATTACCAAAAAAACCATTATATCCCAACGATTTTTCAGTTAAGTTTAGAAGAGTTAAATTTCCAATAAAAGTCTGTTTTGCAAAGACAATAAACAAAGCCCAACGTCAGAATTTAACTTACTGTGGTGTAGATTTGGAAAATAACTGTTTTTTACATGTGGCATTGTCTAGAGTTGGAAGACCTGACCATTTATACCTTTATGCACCACTAAATAAAACTCAGAATGTGGTAAACCCAGTGGTTTTAACTTAAGCCATATTAGAATTGAGCAACTACGTAAAGAGTCATTTGTAAATATTATTATTTTTTTTTTATTTTTTTTATAATTCAGCTACTAATAATATTTAGCTTTTGATAGCATTAGGTAAAATAATTTTTTTTTCTTTAAAATACAAAAATGTGCGGAACGTATTCCATTAGGAATTGAAGTATACTTAAAATGAGCGTATGCGCAATATCTAACGAATACGGTATTATTTGGTTTTTTTGACAAAATTAGCGCGTAATCGATAATCCGTTGGAATATATCGCGGATCAATTGCTGTTTTATCAAGATTTTGACAAATTGATAGACGAGAAAACCTGTGATTGCTTGTAGTGAAAAAGATCTACAATGGGTGGATTTGAAAATGGCAAAAGGTTTGATATCGAAGTGGAATAACACTTGGTTGATTAAAGTGTCGTTTTTAATTCGAAAACCGACGTCAATGTGAATTGGTTTAAACCGCATTACGGATCGCTAGCTCCCAGCAAACAAGCCGCGCATACGTACCCTTGAAAAAAGATCTTAGGCCGCGCATTGGAGTGTTGAGTGTCGAGCGTCGAAGGTGCACACATGCACAATACTTTCGAACGGTGTTGTTCATTAATATATTACATATTATTACTATATTACGTTTAATATAATAAAATAATTGTATAGTATAGAAAAAAATTTTCGCGTGTTGTAAATTAGAAAATTATTTTAATCCTCACTCTGAGTATACTCAGTGTATACACTTAAAGCTTAAGGTATTATTACATCAATAGCTCTATCAATACTCAATAGTAGCTCAACGGGTAGGTACAAAAAAAAGGTAAATATGTTTTTCAGAGGCGGATCCAGGATTTTTTTATGGGGGGGTTTTGAAAATTGTTTTCTTTGGCACTTGGGATATTATTTATAATATTGCGGTCAGTGACTGATCAAGGGTTTTTACTTTTTAATGCAGTAGTGCACATTCGTCTTTTGGCAATGTTTTCAAAATTTTACGTATAATGGCAATCTTGCCCGTTTCAATAGCTACGCCTGAATGAAGTTTAAAAAGAATTAAAACCTATCTGCGAAATACAACAGGTCAAAAAAGGCTCAATGGTCTAGCTTCTATGAATATTCATAAAGATATTAATGTATCAGTTGATGAGGTTTTTGAAGAATTTTTCAAAAAACAAGAAAAATTTAATTCAAAACTTTTAATTTTATTGTAAAATTTTATTTAAGTGTATGAAATAATTTAATTAAGATAATAATCAGCAGTATAATACATTTATTTAAATCTAAGACAACTTACTTCTTGTACGAATAAAAAAAAAAAATTAATATACTTTGCCTTATACTTTAAAAAAAAAAATCTTTTTCTTCATTGATTTTTATTATATATTTTTCGTGATGTTGGGGGGGTTAACCCCTAAAACCCCTCCCGTGGATCCGCCACTGATGTTTTTATTCAGTAAAATGTGAATTAATATAAAAAAAAAATATATGGGATTTGGATATTTCTACGAGTTATCTTGGTTATTTCTCGTATAAACGCGTGAGATGAGATATCGTAATATCACAGTAAATTCTGTACATAATATATGTATTATATTATATATACTCGTATACAATATGAGTATTATATGAAATGTGTATTATACATCGTGTGTATTACGTTATTCATTCGTAGAGCGATACCCTGCTTATTATGCTTAGGTGAAACAGTTTTGATACCAGTCGAATTGAGTAGAACGTTTCAAATTGAGCTTAGTGTATTATTATATATTATATCGACGGTCTTGTTAGAGATTTTGCTTTAGATTAGATTTTGCTAGCACAAAAGCGTGGTAATAATGAAATGTTTAGTGAAAACGATCCAAATACTCCAATAAAACTCTCCACATATTATTGAACATGTTAAACAATACAACTATAGTAAAATCTAGACATAAATAACACACACACATACACATACACCTATACACATACATAAATGTTATGACTCCCATTTTTTACAGGGCTGTTTCTAATTGTTATGGAGTGTAAACTTTCAAATGCTTGCACTAAACAATTTGTTAAATCGTTGCCGCACTCATGCGGCTTATTCAATTAAGAACTAGTTGTTTCTGTGACGACACGTTTAAATTATATTCAAAACCATAATCGTCCGGCCATCGACACATGTGTATGATAGCGTAGCATCGCAATAAACTCCGCACGAACGTACGGTCGTCTAAACAATACTACAAGCGCGCAAATACATAGGATTTGTTAACACGATCAAGCGAAATCGCGTATACCTATTTACTCGCGTTCCATTGCGCCCAAGTGCATACGTATAGGTGTATAGTGGTAATGTGTTTTTTGTGAACAGTCGAATCTACGTTTAACATGCTCGACGGTACTTCGAAGAAAATTAATTAAAAAGAAATATAATTGTTTTTGCTCGGAATACTCGTTCTTACCATACGAAATGTATACGATCATAATATACGTATAATGAATATTACGTTCAATAACAATAACCTAAAACAATGATGTGAATGATTACAGTAATATTATTCGATGATGAATAATATTAATTATGGTATGTGATAGTTTAGGTAAACTTAATTTTATGTTTCAAAGCTCGACACGTTTTTTACCTCATTATTTTATGATTTACAATTATTACAAGTGTATACTTTATGTTAAATTAAAAATTTTTAACGAAAACTCAGTCGTTCTATAAAAAATATATTATTCAGAGAGTTCCGTTAAATAGAACTACGAATGTATGTACAATTAATAGGGATATACTATTATTTTTGTTATGAAAACGGAAAACAAATCTCGTTTGATTACCGTTCTGCACATTGCGAAATTTGGCTGTTATATACTGGTAGTAAATTTACAAGTAAATAAAATTACTAACAAAGACATACTATTCAAACCTTTTTACTGGCATGTCTCGACAAAAATTCATCCAGTCACATGTGCAGACGATCTGCCACCAGTTAGTATCATAATAATTGTATCAGATAAACCCTTAGATCCACTACTACATTACTACTATTAGGTCTAATACTTAGACTGTCATTTTTGACTGTGTATATATATATATATATATATATATATGAGTTCAGAAAGTATTATCCTTTATATTTTGATTGTACAAAACGCTAAGTTTAATTTTTAAAAGTTATATTTTCGACTTTGTTCAAAGCGTAATGGGTTGTATTATACGGAGTTACGGTTTTTATTTATTAAATATGTACAATATGTACCTGATTTTTTGGTTTTAGCCAGAAGAGTTCCGAAAAATTTAGGTAGTCTCAACAATTGGTTACAAAATGCGATTAAGGGTTGTAGTAAGTTCTTTACCAACGATATATTTTTTTAATTTTCAATAGTTTAAAAACTTTTTGTAACAATTGACGAACGATTTGGATAAAGCCATGAAATATACAGTAAAACAATTTCCAATTGAATTAATTTTATACATTTTGTTTCGATCCAATAATTTCAGTGAAATCATATTTATTTATTTTTTTTAATTGAATTTTGTCGATTTGTATTTTTACAATGTGAAAGTTTCAAATGTACTCTAATAATATTATTATTTATAACAGACTGAAATAATTTGCTGCAAAGATTTTTTTTAATAAGGGTAAAATGAAGACGATGAAATAATATTATTAATTACGATGAAATTGGTAAAGCTTGTTTTTTTAAAAAAGCTGAATAATTTTGTGTTTTAACGTTTAAATTTGGAGATTATTTGTGTACTATTATTACCAATAGGATTAAGCTAAATCAAAAATATTTTGAAAGTCTTTGTTAACAAGTTTTTTTTTTTATTTTTTTAATGGTGATTTGAAATTCGTACTATAGTAGGTTAATTTAAATCAGAACCATTTTCGATTTTGATGATACATTTTTTAACTCTTAATGCCAGTTATAATGAAAGTTCAATTATCCACCTTGTTTAAATATGAACCTAATGTACTTACGTTTCCATGTATTAGAGATGATAGTCATTAACATACCAATGACCCGAAAGAATGGATATGTTAATAAATTTCGTGATATTAATACAGGAAATAAATTAAATTTAAAAATTCTAATACAATATTGTTTATGAATTCATATTCTTGATTTTTATTTTTAAAGTTTTTCAATTTAATTTTATGGCATTGTAATGTAGAAACCTACGCACAGTATTATTCAATATACAACTATATATATAACTATATATTAAAGCACTATCAATTAGGATAAATCATATTGAGATTAACGATATATACGCGTGTACTTTCATTCTGAAATAGAAATTAATATTATTTCAGAAAATCATGGGGTATGCTAACAGGTCTATATTTAACTTAATAATAATAATTAAATTTGCAACTCGTAAAATAAAATAAATAATTAATGATGCTTATACTTATAATGTTGATTAGGTACTGCGTGAAATCGTTCAAGAACAGTATACACATTCAATTAAAATGATTTGTAATCGTATTACTCGATGGAGTATAGTTAATATTTTTGTTATGGCATAGTGTGTTACAATCATCAAATGTGAACGAAAATTATCTGAAACCTATGTAATAAATATTTATATAATAATAATATATAATATTTATTTAACAAATATGATGATCAGTAAAACAATGGCATTACATTGAATTTATGATTCTAACTATTTTCGTTTTTCGAACTATAATTAAATTTGAAGGTCTTTTTTGGTTAGAAGTTATTAAGGCATTGAAAAAAATATTAATTTATTTTAATTTAATTATTTATTGTATATTATCCAAAATTATTTGTATATATACATCAACATCGCCGATGAAGAATACAGAATGTTTGAATAGCCTATTTTCTTTCAATATTACGTAAAACATTTTTCAACTGTATTGAAAATAATAGTACAGCTTAGTGGTAATTAATAAACTTTTTTATAATAGCTTAGTTTAGTGGCACATCAATATAAATTAATTAAGGATTTTCAATGTCAAGTCAGCGATAGCAATTAATAACTGTCAACTCTTGGTTTCCATAGTATAGTTAAGTTGTCAACTTGTCATGTCAAAATTACCGCATGTTAATCGTCAGAGTTAATTTTTTGTATTTTATAATATTAAAAAATATTAAGAAAATATCATGAACTTCAATGAAATTTGCAATTTGTCCTATGAAGTGGCTTATAAATAATTGTCAACTGAAATTTTAACAATATTGTATGTGTGTGTGTGTGTGTGTGTGTTTTGCAAATATTTTAATTTTTTCTTCATTTTGTAAAACATTTGCAATTTGAATTTTTTTTTTTAATTTTCAATAGCTACTGAATTAGTTTGATAATCGTTAATAACTGACTTATATTATAACTATTTTTGGTATTAATAAAAAGGTATAAATTCTGATCAAACAGTCAGGACTTGGAACTTGATGTGCGTATAAATATGTTAATAAATAATAATAGCCAATAAAAAATTAGTATGCAAAAATATGAAATATTACAAAATAAAAAAAACAATTTACCACCAATATGTACACTATGTTATAATTTTTACAAAATAAAAGCACAAAGTACTTAATATGTTAACAATGACTTAGCATTTAATTTAACATATTCTTATTTTAAGTTACGTTTTTATGAGACTAATGATTGTAATCATATGTTTTAGACCAGTTGTGTGTAACCTGGGATCACCAATAATTTAACACCAAATGAAAAATTTAAATAATATGAATATGATTTTATATGATTTTATCCTTAGATTTTAAATTTTATAAAATTCCAAATTTGTATTTTTTTTTTATGTTATTGATTGATGAAACAAAAAAAAAAAAATTAAAATTGCCTAAAATTTACGATTTAATTTATAAGAATAAAATGCTTGTATAAATTAAATTAATATATATTATACAGTTATATAATGTTGGTAGGAAAGGTGGGGTCGTTCCATCAAAATAAATTAATATGTGTGTCATGAATCAAAAAGTTGCGCCGCGCTGCAGCACGCTGATTTAAACACTTATGTATATTTAGTGCCGACAGATGATAAAAAAAATAAAAATGATTTAGTTTAATGAAAAATTTGACTTTTTCCAAAATAATTACAAATACCTATTAAAAATATCAATCAATCTTTAAAACATGTATTTATAAATAAAAATACTTAAATATTATATATAATTAATGCAGTAAAATAAGTATGATAACTATAAAGATAGATAGTGATTGTCTCCATTCTCGATTAAAATGATTCGGTGTACATTTTTCAAAATTCTCCCAGATAAAATTGTATTTAGAATTATGTACAGATGCTGCACTCTAACAAATAGAAACCGATTTCTGTTAACCATATCTGTCGAATATCTAATGCATCTAATCTTAATTTTTACATTAATACTACCTCGTTTATAAGGGTAATTAGTATTTAAAGAAATATTATCTCAACAATTTTTTTTATTTTTATTTATTTTTTTTGTTTTCAGTAGGACAATATTTGTGTAGATATTCGACATTAATACGGGCATGTGTGATGTAGTGTTCTGAAAGTATTGCGCGAAAGCTTCGAAAACATTAATACTGAACTGTAGTCGATAGCAAAACATAACAATATCTTTTCCCATACAATGTTAGTATAATAGTAGTAATAGTAAACACTCGGTGGTAGGAGCCTGTCAAAATATTATTATTAATATACGTAGTATAGGACTCGAAACTTAATACAGAGGATTCTTATAAGGTTAAGATAATATAAAAACTATTACCTATACGTTTAAATATATATATAATATACGAAGTATGAATACTATAAATAATTATAATATACCTATATTATAAGATATCAAGTTTTTCGTTATCCGATGCATTTTGGTAAATTTACAATACGAAATTCCAAGAATTATTTTTAGATGTAATAGAACTATATATAATACGTCGTACGACGTATGAGTACACGTTTTACTAAGAGTTGCTAGTTGCTAGCTTTTAATAAATTGTACACTAGTTGAAGTTTGGAAAGCACACGGAAATATGTTGTCAACGTGACTTTTTAATATAATACACATATAATTATAATATATTTATAATGCTAGAGAAATAAAAATATAAAAAGAAGACAGAAACTTTTAAGTCGGATGAGACCCCATTATCGGGTAGATATACAGAAGAGTAAATTAAACTGTTGTATTAGGTTTTTAAACTTGGTACATTACTTTGAAAAAATCAACTCTGAGTGAAAAAATATGAGTGGGTTATATTTCTTAAGGTGGTTGATATAATATAACCAAATTACTTAATAAGGAAGTTTGAACTTTTAGTGTTCTAACTTTTACAAAAAAGCCAATAAAACATTATATCAAATACCTATACATAGCATAAATTTTATTAAAATATTTCAAAATTATGAAATATCTTTATTTTGCTAGTATAAGTACTCAGTAAATATTTCAAGTCAGTACAATTAATATTCATAAAATAAAAACTAATTAACTAATATCATTTCATTTTTATGGAAATTCGTTGAAATATCTGTTATTCCTAAAATTTAATTTCGTAACATATATAAAACTTTTTAGTCACTTTGAATAAAATGATTTATATTTTTTGGTTACAAGTAAAATTTTATAATATCTTGTATCTAGTTTTAATTTTTAGGTATACAAATTAAAAGTTCATTGAATTTTTAACTAAAAAAATGTAACGGATTTTTGTGGATTTTATGGTTTTTTATTTTATTCAATTAAATTTGTTTTCATAAATTAGTTATAAATATGTATCAAAAACTTTGCTTTCAATTTTGAAGATTTTTTTAACAAACCAAAATTATTTTATCGATATTTTTGAAAAAGAAGTTAAGAAAGCATTAAATTTCTAATTATCTATAATTAACTTAACAATTTTTTTTTTTTGTTTTCAGTAAGACAATATTTTTGTAGATATTCGACATTAACACGGGTAAGTGTGATGTTTAAATATATCATCTATAGTGAATAGTTAAATAAATATTCAGTAAAAATGTCAGGTCTTTGCAACTATTACTTTTAGTCACGATGAAAACAAAAATTTGATCTTGCCGAAAATCGGTGGGCCATAAATGTTGTATTTTTATAAATTTCCTTCGGTTTTTTGTAGTTACTATGAAAACTGTAGGAAATTCATAAAATGATTCCCACAAAGTACCAACTAAAAAACATTTCCTGTTAAAAACCTCTTATGATATGATGCTTGGGGCAATTCTTCTGGTTGAAATCGTGTGTACAAACACTAAAAATAAAAATAAAAAATACATAATGGTAAAATGAATATGTATATCCTTTTTTTCACTCAAAATCTAAAATTAATATTATCATTGAATATCGTCCGTAATGCTATTATTTGTTCTTGCTTATTTATGTCTTTTTTTTTTTTAGTTGAGATTTTAACAAGTATATTATGTCAACAATTATTGGATACATCGTTGATAATTAATCATGTAGATTATTAAAGCTGACACTACTATATTTGGAGGCTAGGTTGAATTATAAAATAAGTGAATGAATTATTGCACTTATATTATCACTTGAAAGAGCATTAATGATGGAAAGTTGATACCAAATGTGGAAAATAAAACCTTCGACTGAGTTCTTTAAGAAGAAAGAGAAAGACTATTAAGGAGCAGATGTTGGAAATCAATGTGTTCCCCACCACAGTTGAATAGGGGGCAATACAAGTAACTGTTGAGGTCTATTTTATATAAGTGTTGGCTATAACGGACTAACCATGATTGGATAGGAATACCTTTTAAATAATGATCTAAAACCAAAAACATAAGACTTGGGAAGGTTTTTCCATTTCCTCTTCCATAGCTCTTGTATAGATGTGCGGTGTAAGGTGACTAAATCGGTACAAGGACAGCACTGAGGACTTGAGTAAGGCTGGTTGGCAGTGCAGGTAGCTAATAAGTCCACGTGCTCATTGTCATTTTTCTCATTCATATTGCGTCTTGGCGTTTCCATTATTTCAGTGTATATTACACTTATACAAACATAAGTCGATTGGTTTTGGCTTCATATTCTTTTAACAAATGATCAGCGATTGTAGAAAAACAAATTGCTGAAGTAGTAGTTCCCAAAACTGTGAAACCTATATAATATAGTAGTGGTATTTTACGAAAATTCCAGGCTTCTGTAGATATTAGACATACCGCATGTCATGAGTTTTGTTAAGCTATTTTTTTTTACAAATTAAAAAGTGCTGTTAAAACTATTGTTGAGGTTTCACCGAAAACCATCGATATTCGAGAGTTTGAGAACCGATGATATTTCTAATATGTTATAACGAACCATTTACTTCATTGGTACTTCATTAGTTCAATACGAAAGATTCAAAGACATTTAGAGTTCATATGTATATTATATTATAATACACAATAGTAGGATTAAAATTGTTTACCCCAAAAATACTTTATACGAACATTTTATCGTGAAAAAATATACAAATTTAAAAACTTGAATCAGAATTTAAGATAACATTTTAATATTCATTGCACATGAAATTACATTGATGGATTAAAAATACATGTAAAACTAAATTTATTGCATTTACAATACATTTGTTGATAATAATTAATATGATAATTTTATAATATAATATAACACGTTGCTTGTTTTAAAAAATTTAAATTAATTTATTGTTTGCATTATTTATTATTTAACGTTCGAACTATAAATAATTTTTCACTAAGTTTAGTAAGGTAATTCGTTAAAATTAATAAATATTTACGAATATTTTTAATAATATACACATTTTTTATCGTCATATTCTTATTCTTAACATAATTAAAACTACATTACCATACATTTTTAAGACGATTTAAATGATTTTTTATTACCAAATTTTAATTTATACCTATGAAAATATTAATATTTTGTAGTTATCACTTTTATGTATTTAGTTAATGCTTATATAGTTATGTCGTCGTTATTATTCAAAATAAAATCAATCATACGAGTATATTAAATTAAAATAATCAATCAAAATAATTCTTTTCGTCAAATGTAACATGTAAAATATTCGTATGACATTTTATTTATACCAATGTATTATATATTGTTTAATCGAAACAAGTGTTTCTGGAACACGAATGATTTTTAATTAAAATGGGTTTAAAAAATAAAATGATTACGATTACAACATATCTATATAGGCTTATTGTGTTTTTTTTAAGTAAAATATCGTTTTCATTAATAGGTACATGTTTGGATTTTAAATTAAAATATTATTTTTACACTACACATTATGTTTTTCTTATTTAAATAAATTTTTTTTTCTTTTAACTTTAATTTTATAGAACCATCACTTACCCAAAGTAACGAATTTTTCATTATTTTTAGAGATAGTAATTATACGAAAAAAAAATTAAGCTATTACTGTAAATTATAGATTAACCCTTGTGATATACATATGATTTTGCCCATAATATGATGTTGGGTGAAATATATTATTATAAATATTACTGACGATGTATGGAGTAAAAAGGAATTCTCGAAGGAATTGATATAAGAAATTTGAAGAAGTTTAAGTTGATCCGTTTAATATCAAGTAAACAAAAATGTAATTTTCTGTTTTATTATGACGAGTAGCTAAAGGTGAGGGTGTTAACAATTTAACGTCCAAGGATTTATTAACGAGTAACGTGTTCTAGATTTTGGATAAAAATATATTATGCAGCGTAATATTCAAATATTTGTTTTGGACTCATTCAAGTGACAATTGTTCTTAAGCTGTATTTGAGTGTAATTAACTAACGATTAAACAAGAGTAAAATATATAGAACAAATAATATAGTAGGTGATTGAAATAATTTATTTTGTATTATAAATCTGAGTCACGTAATATTCTGTTTTCAATGTAGTATTAACGTATAAAACGAAGAGATAGTAAGATAATGGAGCTTAAATATCTTAAATGCTGGATACACATTGAAATCGAAATTCATTAAGAAAATACGAGCTTAGGATGGGAGTGGGTGGACCGAATTTAACTGAATTTTGTAATATGTCTAAGTAAAAATGAAGAAGCCCATTTACTAAAGATATCTAATTTACCCATATAAAAGTGGAGTCAAGTACGAGAAAGATTTTAATTCATCATCGGCAAAAAATAGAAATTTCGCTTGTAAAAAACCTGTATGAGTTTGTAAAAAAAGAAAATATTCGGGAATCTATATTTATATAATCTGATGTAACTTTAAAATTTCAGAAGGTGAACCAGAAATAATGGAAATTGTTATAAACCATATAATGTAATATTTAAGTCAAGATAGTGAAGTAGGCGAACAACATTTGAAAATTATACTATAAATACATCGGACATATAATAATAATATAAATTTAATGTATCAAAAACTGTATTAAAATCAACAGTGATTACAATTACTTACTCGTAATACTTGATAGTTGACATAAGTTGAAAAGTGAGAACACATTGATTCATACACATGAACGATAATTTTTCTCAATATCTCTTAAAGTAGATATGTTACACGGTTATCGTCAAGAGTGGAATAATATCTGTGAAAGTTAGTGTGGTAATGTACAAACTTGCCGTTAAAAAACAACGAGAATTATATAGAAAGCTATATTAACGGTCCTTAAATTACTAAGGACTCGTTAACCTGATCCATTAACCATTGAGGTCATTGAGTTGATTTTAGAGAGCCGAATTTATCGTTCTACGAGAGACACAAAGTTCTGCACTGGTTTAATGTCTAATTTAGAGTTATATTCCACTTATGAAAAAAAAAAATGGATAATAGAGTTTGGTGTGAAATATTTAATACAACTTTATTGTTCTGGTACAGTTTTTAATTTCATTCAATTTATGAAAAATATTTATTATTTAGATGTTAGAATATCACTATTCTTACGATAAATAAATAAACAAAGCTATATTAAAGTTAAATGGGCCTTAATCGCTTTAATATTTTGGATTTTATAGTTAGCCAACATTTGTTCATTAACTTAGCTCTTTCACTTCAACGGCTAAAGTTATAATACTAATGATTTTTGTTAGACTCTTATGCTTTATGAAGATTCAATCCTGAATACAATTTTACTATTTCTGGATTATTAGACAATTTATTATTTAAGTGGCCCGGTGCCGGTTATTTATTAAGGAGCAAATCATTGGCAACCCGATGCACATGTTGGGTCAACGCTGCGGCACGACCGAGTATGTGTGAGAATGATTATTAGTGTGAGTGAACCCCTCCACTAACTTCGATCACGTAATGATAGTACCTGATAAGATAATAATTGTCTAATGACAGTATTCAATTTGATTATTATCGAGTGCGTGTGCTTTTCTTTCTTTCCTATATATTTATTTCAGTTCAATATTTTATTGTATTATAATTATTTATTATATTATAACTATTATTTTATCAATGACAGTTAATAAACGGACGAAAATATTACTTCACGGAAATAGTGATCACTCATTGTAAATTCAATATTTTTATACAATTTTTTTTTAAATTGATAAACAACAACATTATACAGCTCGCATTGAACTCCAATTTTTTTTAATTCCTATTTTAAATAGTGAAAAAATATTGGTAAAAAAATGGTTAAATTTTACTTCTTTTAAAGTTTTCATCTAATTTAAATTATTTATATTAATATATAATATTTTTATTTATTAATAAAAAGTAATAAATTATTATAACTAATTCTATGATAAAAAATGCTAGTTGCCCACCCCTGTTCTAGACGAACAAATCATCTCCGTTTAGAGCGAGTCTCCGTTCGGTTCTTTTTTTTCATATTATTATGTTTAGCCGTTTAAGTATGAAATCGAATAATTAATGGTTACATTTATTACGATTCTGGTCGGTTAACCGATTAATGTTGTGAATACTAGGTGAAAAAACAATCGGCCGATTAATTGGTGTAAGAATCGATTAATAGAAACAATCGCATAGTCCTATGTACTCACTAATCTACAAGCCCGAAAACGTCGCGTCGTGGAATGTTAATAATTGAAAATAAAATATTACATTATTTATTTTTCTACTCGTAGTGGATATCAATACGCGGAATACAATGTGCCGCGGCCCGCGGTTTGCGAGGTATCACTTATAATGATTAAATGAACAATTGGGTGGGTGTCTACGAACAACGTGAACGTACGCGCATGCACATATCACTGACAAACTAATAACGAAATATTTAGTTGGTCGTTTGAAGAACAAAAATATTACTTTACGGGAAAAGTGATCACTCATTGTAAATTCAATATTTTTACAAAAAATTTTTTTTAACTGATAAACAATAACATTCTACAGGCCGCATTGAACTCCGATTTTGTAATTCCAATTTCAAATCGTGAAAAAAATTCTCGTAAAAAAAAGCTTAAAATTTACTTTTTTTTAATGATTCATTATAAATGTTGGGAATATATATTGAAAAAACGGAGTTCAATGCGGCCTGTAGAATGTTTCTCTCTATTAATGTAAAAAAAAAATATCAATTTGGTTAATTCTACGGGACAGGATCACTATTTCCGTAGAGTGCAATTTTGAAGGTAAATCGACATTGGCACCGGGCGCCTTAACTTCATTTGACAGCGAAAAATTATAAATTGGAAAATATTTTTTAAAACCTTTTTTATTACATTTTTCAAAATAACATTGTATTATATTATTGTATCTTCTTTATTTTTATTAGAAAGGTTTGATTATCATTTGATTGATTGGGTTGTATAGATAATTCCGTTTTTTTTCTATAGTTCATATGTAAAGTACGAAAATGACAAATGAAAAAATAAAATTGTTAACAACTTATTGATAATGCGCACGCAGTGTGGCCGTAAATGTTCACGACTTTGATAGTAAAATTATGAATTATTTGTAAATGAATCGTGCAAATATTAGATTACATTTCATTATAAATTATATTAAAAATTATCTAATTTTAATGAAGATTAATTAATACTTCTCAGTGTGAAATACAATAAACTCTCAATAATCCGAACAATAAAAGATTAGAGAATTGTCGAATTGATGAAAACGTCCGATTCAGAGCCGTTCCGAAAGAGGGTCTTTGGGGGATGTCTCACCCCCCTTCCATCCCAGTGAAAATACCAGTCGGCGGTCGGACTTGTTTCGTTATAGCCTAGAAGGACTCAACAGCTCGCAATATATTTTACAGGTTTGTTTTGGATGGCTATGAGACAGTCACTTGCGGTTACCCCTTATATAGGTATAGAAAAAAATAAAATATTTTCTTACACTTCTTGACGTCTTGACTAACCTTCCCCCCCACGAGGACCCACCTTGACGTGGTAGGGGGGCTTGGGTCCTTCAACAGTTCCGAGAGCTATGCTAACGGTAGTTTACTACCAACAGGGTCTCCCATGTTGGACAGGTCGACGAACTGAGGACTGACAAAGCGGTCCTCAACAAAGGATAGGACGGGTCGTCTTCAGCCTCGGGAGGCAACCGTCCTAGAGGAAGGAAAACCTTGATCAAAAACCCCCTGGCAGTAGGGTTAAATGCAGTGAAGAAAATCACTTAAAAAACCACAATATGCACTGTCAAAAGTCAACTATTGGTACCACCTCAGGGGCTTCGTAACCCCAGAGGTCGGTAGGAGTGGATGGTTTCGGTGTCAAAACCGAAACCAACGTAGCGGGCCCACTCCGGTCGTCATCCAGCGCTCTCGAGGGTGCGGGGGTGGCTGTCCAGGCCCCCGCTACACAATCCATTACTAGAACGAGGAAAAGACGACTAGATAGTATGGAACAGTCCTCCAAGTCGGGTTGGTCGGGATATGATAAATCTTCCAAAAGGAAACCACACAACAACACATGTGGAAAACGATCGCTATACGATCAAGTTGATCAACTGTTCTTAAAGAAGTTTACAATGGATAAGTCCAACAAGTGGGAACTTCCAAAAACAAACACTATACTGAGTCGAAGGAAATTGGAGGTAAATAAATATTTATTATTGTTTAAAACTAATGTATAATTAAATTTCAATCAAATTTGTAGATGCAATATAATTTATTTAAACTTATCATGCCACATTTTTGTGACCAAACTTTAAAAATAAAGATATTCCTCCTATAGCATTGTACAACATATTTTATTATATTCAAATTTATTTCGGTATGATACTACGCTTGCAAATAGTACAGTGTTTCTGTTTATGACTTCAAATATATCCCTATGTAGATTATACTATTACCTATTAATTATCCTTGTGAAAAAACTATTTACCCACTTGTATAATTATATTTTGAATCATTAACAATTTTTCAATTTAATGACATAAAATTATGTGTTTAATAAATGAAACGATAAACTTTGAAAAAATTAAGAGAAGGATAACACACTTTTTATAGAAATAAGCTATCCTCAAGTCTTCCTCACCATTATTTTCTTACCTAACTATTTGGAGAAATTATAGAAGTCCCAGTCATATACTTGTTAAATTGAATTATGATAATTTATTTATTTATTTTTAGTTATCAGATTTTATCACTTTAAAAAAATCATTAAATATTGTCAAAGATAAATTTGATGATTTCAACTTGACCGAATGGCATAAAAATACCAAACAAACTAGTCCAGCCGATAAAGTTCTATATTAAATTAGAGGAGCTGGGCGTCCTGAGTTATTGACTACAGCTTGGTTGAAGTTTTATGAAATATTAAATGATAATGATGTTATACCTCAAAAAAGTATTGATGGTGGTAAATTCTGTAGTGTTCATCTTTGTGAAGCTCCAGGAGCGTTTATTACTGTTTTAAACCATTTTATTTGTAACAGAGATATTAATGTTGAAGTAAGTGATGATCTTATTTTTTAATTTTTTTCGTTTACTAACTTATAATTTTTTTTTTTTTTAGTGGGATTGTATCGGTGTTTCTTTGAACCCGTATCATAACGGTGATGGTAGTACTGATATGATTAGCGATGATAGATTCATGTTTCATACAATGAGCCATTGGTTTTTTGGTAAGGATCAAACAGGGGATATTTTTCAATAAGAATCTTTGCACCCATGTTAAAAAACGTTTTAGAAAAAAAGCAAGCACGGTAAGAAAAACATCACTTTAATTTTTATTATAGATAGTAGTATAGATTGTCAAAATAACCCGAATGAACAAGAAGATCTAGTCATGCGCGTGCAGTTAGTCGAAACAATGGTCGCCCTAATGATACTTGAAAAAGGTAATACTAACATTTTTTATTAGTTTTAATTTTATAGTTTAATAATATTTTTACTAACATTAATTATTATTTCAGGTGGTACATTTGTTCTGAAAATGTTTACCATTTTTGAATGTAATACATTATGTCAAATGTATTTGTTGTGTTGTGCTTTTGACTTGGTACAGATAAAAAACAGTTAATAAGTAAACAAGGAAATTCTGAGATATATGTTGTTTGTCGAGGTTTTAAGGGATTGCAATGCGTAGAACCTTTGATACATAAATTTTTCTCAACTTCTAATCGTAGTAAGTTTTGTTAAATATTAAGTTATTAAATTATTATATAATTATAATTTATAACAATTATGTTTTATAATTTTAGCGCTGTCTGATAACTATTTGTTTTCATTGAATGAGTTGCCAAAAGATTTCTTGTCATTTGTATATAAGTGTTCCAAATATTTTAGTGAATTTCTAATGCAAGTTATAGAGAATAACATAAAATGGTTTTACCAGAAAACTGAAAATGATATTAAATCATTAACAGCATTACAGTATTGTGTCGCTAAAATATATATCAATAGATTTTAAATAAAACCAATTGAACTTTCTCAGGAAATTGTTGGACTAAAGAAACTTAAAGTATGATTTATAGCATTTAATTTTTTTTTTAGTTAACTTTTGTTGATATATTACCTATTATGCATTGCCTTTTTGGAGTTAAATCTCAAAATTTCAAAATAAATATTTTATTTTAATTTAACGTTGAAACATTTAAAAATTAAATTATGACTAACACAAAATTATTTATTATTGAATAGACCATTCAGTTCGGTCTACCGAAAGTTTCGACAATGAAGGTAGATATGAATTGTTCATTTACCGAAAAAATGCGTCGAGTAGAATACCGAGAATTAAATAAAGCTAAATTACTTCAAGATCAAGTGATAGTTGTTATAGTAGTTATAAGCAAACTTCAAGGAAGTATGATAAAGAAGTATCGTGGTTTACCGCAAAGGTCAGTAGAATTATAAAACTTATGTATATATATTTAAATATAATATAATTATATAATTTATATAATATTCATATTATTTAAAACTAAATGATAATTTGTTATTTTTTTTTTTATAGGACGCCAAAATTGATTTGTTGAGTTTGAATATGCAAATGGGTAAACCTGTTTCTATAATTTGTAACTCAAAGTTTTGTGCCAATGAACTTATCGATTACAAAAATCGAGCAAGATCATTGTTTGCTGTTCCAACAGATGACGCCATTAAGCGTAGAGAGTAAGTTTTTAATTTTTCAACCTATGTAAATAAAATTATATTTCAACTTAATAATAAGTATGAATATAATATTAATATATTATTTTATATATTATTTTTCATATTAATATTTAATTTTTCTCTCTTATGTATTACAGATATTTTCGACTTAAAATTCCAAAACAAGCGATCCATGATCGATTGATTGTTTGTGATGTAACATCGATTTGTGCCAATGATTGTTTAAACAATAGAAGAAATCAGTTTGACTCTCTAACTTTAATTTTAGAATCATTAAAGGAACTTAAAGCTTCTGACAGTTTTTTGTTAATTGGATATCCATTACTTTCTCAAGTTAATGTTGGTGTTTTCTATGTGCTTGTTAATATATTCCTTAAAGTATTTATAATTTATGAACTAGAATATTTAAATTATCTATTCTCATTTTTTCAGTGTAATTTGTATTTAATTTTAATTTTCAATTTCTTTTAGACCGGAGTGATCAAACCTGTTGAAATGGGTCATACTTTTGTATTTTGTTCAAAATTTAATGGCAAAAATATAAATGATTTAATATCTATTTTGTCATATGTAAAAAAACATATCAAGGATCTTAATATTACAGAAATTCTTGAAAAGCAAGGTCAATCCTTACTTTCCTTTTTTCCGATCGATAAACTTATGGGTAAGTTCTTATTATTTTAAAGCTATAACTAAAATGTGATTTTATGTTTCAGATGAATTCATTTATAAAGACATTATTGCTATTAATTGTTTGGTTATCATCAATGACGTGAAAAAAACTATTTCTTCTTATTTGCAACAAAATTGACCATGAATGTTGTTTTTTGATTATTTTATTAATTTTTTATTTTTTATTAACATTTTGTTAATTTTTTTTCTTGTTGTTTTTTGAAGTTGATATTCTATTTATTTTATTAATTATTATTGTTCCATTTGTATAAATTTCAGCTTTTTAAAATTTATTCTTTTTATTATATTTCATTCTTTTGAAAAAGATTTATATTGTTAAAGATAAAAATTACTACTTTATATAAAAACTACTTTTTTTTTTTTTTGTTAAATGATTATAATGTGATGTACAACAATAACTTTTTTATAAATCTGTTACTATTTATTTTGTTAAATATAAAATATTCATATCATACAATAATGTATGTACTTTACTGCACTGTACAGTAAAGATAAATTATTAGAGAAGACATTTACATCAACAACTAGAGTTGTTAGAGAAACCGCCCGTTGATAAAACTTCTTTGAGCGTTTGATTATTCGTTTGTAGGGGTTAAGTGGAGAAAATAACGTGGCACCAATTTCTTTTCAGCCTTTCGGGGGGAGGCACAGGAGAAGGGATATCGGAAATAGAGAAATATAAGTCTTTTTTTCGAAGTTGTTTGAATGATTAATTTAGGAATTATGGTACCGAATATGGTAATTTGTAGCGAATACTGTGCACAAATAATTTGTAGCAATGTATAAAACGTCCCGAAGGGGGTCTTGGAGGGGTGTCTCACCCCCTCCCAACGAAAATTCTAGTCGGCGATCGGACTTGTTTCATTATAACCTAAAAGGACCTAATTTTACTTACGGAAAACAAATATTACATATTTCGTAATACAGTGTATACACGAATAAAATTTATAGAGCTACTTATTATACAATATAAAATATTATTATATACGAGTATATATATATAATTGAATTGTCAATTTTAAGAATGTGTGACACTGACACATATATATATACATGTTAAAAAGTAAAAATACGGCTACATATAGTTTATTATATTACATACATTGAGTAAAAAATTGTTGTCGGTATTTTTCAAATTATTTACCTCCCCTCCCCATTGATTTTCATCTTCGGGATGGCCCTGGTTCGATTAAAGGAGTTTCACATAAAAACGCGTTTTTACTAATTGAAAAATCTTAATTTCTTTTATTATAACTTATTAATATTACATACATAAATAATAATTCATGACATATTCTGAATGAATCTTTAAACGGTACCTATAGGTTTATATACAAAATTATCAATTTGTTTTTTTTTTTTTTGTTTTAAATTATTGTTTTAAAGACATTTTAAGATAAAATACTGCCGGATTGATAGAAGTACCGAATTATGGAATGGCCGGATTACCAAGAATCTTTTTTATCTAATTGTTACTATGTAAGCGATGATTAAAATACACATAAATACCTTTTAAAAATCGATAGAATACTGTAAAACCATAACGCTAACGTAAACGTTTTTAACAAATAAATTAAGTTGTAAAGGTATTTGAAAAGAAAATTTATTTTAGAAAGAATACTGTGTTTTAAAATTAATTAAAATATTAAGAAAAACATTAAAATATAAAATAAAATAAAATTCATTAGAAACTTTTCGTAATCAAAAAAACAATCCTTGAGAAAAAAAACTACAATAGTTAAGATTTCGGCAGATAAAAATAAACGAATTTATAATAAACTTTTATAAACGAACATTTATAAAACTTAAGTTTCTTTTGCTTATAAAATATATTATGAACAATATAGATGAGATACATTTCTGGGCAGATTGATATTTATTGTTTAAACCATTTAATAATGGCCTAAGGAGTAGGAATATTTTTTTTATGGTAGATCAATTTCACTTAGTACTGCTACTCAAGAGTCTTCAGACCGTTTGCGACACACCTAATTCAACTGTCCTAGCTTACTCGTGGTCAGCAAACTTGAGTGGCGATTGCCTAAATGCATGAAGTACAGAGGGCTAAGTTAAGGTTTCACCAAGTGAAATAAACTTTCTAAGCAATTAATTCTCTTAAAACCACGATGATACATCGTTAATGGTGTTGGATCGATTTCACCGATTGAAATACGTTCAGCTCAATAGAATGTTCTTCACAAGCTTGATACTTAGCAGTAATGTGTTTTTCTAAATTACTAAAAATGAAGGGTTAAGGGGTTCACGAAAGAAAATATATGAATCTCGTTAAGATTAACGGCTTTCTGTTTTCGAATAAACTACACATCTTAATATCTTACGTATAAATTATTTTACAACGTAATAGGAAGTATAATTGATTGATATTTGACCACAAATTAGAATTATTTTACATTGCTATAAAATAATATGTACATATTTGATATGAATACTGTGATGTATGTTAAATGCATATTTATTTTGTTTAAATGTTTTTAAATGTTTTACATATTTTTAGGTTAAATAAAACTTGCTGAGACAGCAACTGATTTTCAATTTGGTGGATAATTATATTGAACGCGGTGAAAATTAATTAAAATATGCTCTATTTAAACCCATTTATAGGGGGAAGAGTTTAAGGGTTCAAGCTGGGTTCAATATAATATAATATAATACACCCCACCTTTAATTTTCTTGTTTTTTAATTTTACACACACTTAAAATGTAATTCTATTGTTTATTTACTATCATCATATAATAATTGTAATATCTTTTCTGCACATATATATATTAATTATAAAGGGCTCAGCCCGTAAATTCTTAATAAATAAATAAATAAATATAATTGTCTACCAGAGGAATATTCCAGAGTATAGATGGGAAATCAACCACGTCTCAGCAATTTTTATTTTACCTAAAAAACATGTAAAACATTTAAAAACCTTTAAACAGAATAAAGTTGAATTTAATATATATATATATATATATATTAAATATATATAAATAAATATAAATATGATATATATATATATATATATCAATAATAATATATAACAATATAATCACAGTAGGTATTCATATCAGTAATATAAAAATTATTTTAAAACAGTGTAAAATAATTCTAATTTGATAATTTTATGTCAAATATCAACCAATTATACTTATGTCCGATACGGCCCATTGCAGGTACAGCAGGATAGTCACGTTCTGTGAGGTTACATTATGTATTTTTATTCATGTATTAATATTAATATTAATATTTTTAATGACGATTAATTTAAATATATTTTAAATAACAATTCTGAATTTGTGTTTGGCTCTGTAGTACATATTAAAAACAGATCTGTTTACCAAAGTTGTTTAAACACACTTTAAACAAATTATGCAACAATCGTACAACATACATTTTTGTATAAAATAAATACTCATTCAAGATAAAATAAAACCTTTTTTCATACATTGTCAACAAAAAGCATACTCATCGCTGAATGGTAGGTCATTACACTCGAGTACTATTAATATAATATTGTACTATTTCTACGAAACAAGAGAGAGAAACTGTTCACAACATATATAAAGTGACTCAAAGTGATTCGAATTGATGCGAAAAGTTCATTTAAATGTCCATGTGATTTGTATTAAAATGCCCTCGTAACAATAATGTAATAAATGCGTACGAGATTCAAGTAGTATATCTTAAGATATTTAATTGAAATTCAAACGTATTTTAATTCCAAATATCCTTTAACATAAAGCAATGTAATCTTACTACTTTGCCATTTATCGATTTTCGTGTGAGCAGACTGCTTAAGTATTGTTTAGTACCTACTATTGATCTAAAATTGATTAAAAAGTATTTTGTTTTTTATTTTATTTATTTTAAACAGTTTTCGCATGAAACAAAGCATGAAACAGGGCATGACGATGATGATGAGCACCCAGTTACAAGGATAAAGTTTAATTAAAATGGACCATTAAGAAGATTTCGAATTTTTGAGACTATTAATTAAGTCGTAGTTTGGTACTGTAATGATGACTTTAATTCAAAAATAATGTTCTTGTAGCAGTTAATCGACACCTATATTTAATACAAAATAATGAAAATGTGCATGCTTTATTAATAGATTTTGACAAGTATTGTTTGCAAATAACTTTTCAATCTACGGTACAATTGTCGTTTAAAATTCATTTTCTCGTAATTTTGGTTTATACTCATTCGTCAAAAATCATGCTTGTAAATTGTATTTTAGCTCGGAGAAAACCCATTCGAATATAATGTATAGTTATTGTTATTATTATAACGTGACTATTCGGTGTCCAAAAAGAATTTTGAAATAATAAAAAAAGCTAAAAAACAACCCTTTTGATCCATAATTTAATCCTATTACGGCACGGAAAAGGGTTGAGTTATCGAGTTCATATTTTCGTAAAATTATTTATTTTTTTTGTTTCTTAAAAAATGAGGGTTGTATAATTAAATATGTATATTTTATAAATTAGCATATATAAATGTGAACTACTCTAATATATATATTATATATCACATATTTCCAAAATGGACCACTTTAAATAAATTAAATCTTAAATTTTTTTGCCAGTAGCCATTTTTTTCGCGAATTTTTAAAGATAACCTTTGTAAATCGATTAATCAATATGTAAAAACAACGTTAAAAGAAAATGAAAAGGAATAAAATCATTATTGCGACCTTACATCATAGTCTGAGCTGAGTACAAATCGAATATAAATGTTGTCCAGAGCTGAAACACGCAAAAAATCTTAGGAGACCGCGATTCGTGTAATTCAGAAACGGTTAGTGTTTCACACTTGGAGTAAAATAATAGATAAATATATATTTATATACATAGGTAAGCTGCGAACGACAATCTAATTTAATAGGAAAACACAAACAATAATAACAATCTGTAAATATAAAATTACTTGCCCTGGGTAATTCATCATTGCCTAGTCGGAACCGATGAAGCATTGAGTATGAAATGTTGACAGTAGTTTTGTTTCATGTTGTAGACACTAACTAAGAAAGAATTTTTTAAAATTCAACCCTTACTGGGGTTAAAAGAGGTAATAGGGGTAAAAATGAAAAAAAATCACCTAGCCGTAATCGCTGAAGCTATAATTATAAAATAATATTATTATCTTTAACTAAATTGTTTTTGTTAGCAAGTTCAGAAATATACTATTCAATCCAAATAGCACGTCTTGAATCATAAAAAGTATACAAGTATAAAATAGTTGTCGTTATATAGTATAAAATTAAATAAATAAACATTTTAAAATGTATGTATTCTTTTCGGGTGCCACTTAACACTTTCGTATGAATATTTTCATGATTGTTTACCAACATGCAGTGTGTAGTCAACCCGTTTCGATGTTTAATAGAAAATTGCAAAATGTAGCAGTAGAAAGAACATAACAAGAATACTAAACTCAATTTAAATATTCTTACCTTTCTGAGTCTTTCGGTAACGTAAAGTAACTAAATACATTCGGATGTACCGAACTTTTGTTTGTGTAGCTAGAATCTCACACCACATTTTTTGTATGCAATACTATTGTAACTCTTTATACTAACAATGAAAAATCACACAAAAAAAAATATAGGTACAAGAACGTCAAGAACTGGAGAGTCTACGGTTATTCGGTTCGAGATTTACAATTCTTCACGGAATAAGCACACATAGAGCAGCCAAAAAATCACAAAGGTTAGGAAATTTACGCGAGTATAACGGCGTCATATTAAACAAAAATATCAGTGATGTATAATAGTTAATAGAGAATAATTGCACGTAAAGACTTATTTTCCCTATTTGCGGTGACACTGATGAGATAGGTTTTGTTTTTTTACGTTTTCCAAAATTACACGGGTTGAATAGGGAGTGGACTATCTGGTTTTATATAATCTGTGGCAATACTATATGATAATAATAATTCAATACGGAACGGAAAGTATATAAAATCTATTAATGTCGCCGTAGTATTGTTAAATGAGATGATATAGAATTATATTATTCTCGTCAATAGCTGTATACGAGTCAACAAAACTTTCACCGAATAATATTTCTATATGGGCCGTATCAAAGGGGAGTAGTTAGTGTTAAACACCTGCCTCTCCTAAAAGTTTCATATTTAATGTTATTGTACTTATGAGTAGACAGTGAAAAATTTAATTTTGGACGTATACAACTTACAACATAAAGGTCATAAATAATAATTTTTGAACAATTTTATGAATGCATGTTAAATCTAGATATTTTGACTTGAAAAATCGTATGAAAAGTGCGTTGTCCAAAGCTCTTAACAGAATCCCAGGTTTACAAATTGGAATCATTTTGATTTTTGTAAATTAATGAAAACAGTAGGTAGGTAATAAACAGACGACAATCGAAGATTCATAATGCGATTTACGCGTACGATTTTCGAACGTGTATTTTTTTGGAGATTTTTGATATTTTATATATCTTATCAGTTCACAAATAATACAATGATTCCTATAACCTCCTTTCAGGGAATACGTTTTACTGGCCACGACCTCAATCCTACACAACCGTTCGACGGAAACGATTAGTCGCAAAAGCACGTTGGACGTTAATTAATGGATTTTATTATCTTCCGCTATCCTCGCATAAAAATACCGAAAACCTCACGGACAGGACCACGACGACAACAATGGACCGGACAAACGCGCAACAACACAGTGGCCACGCGGATCCCGGAGCTTTCAAACGTCCCCGCCGCGCCCATCTGCAAACCCGAAACAGCTGGATCGCGTGCGGTCGCCGGTGCGACACGTCGATAACGGTTCCGCGGTTAGCGCGCGATAAATAATTACGGGCCGGGTAAATTTTCGTGATCGACGGGCATGAAAATCGCGCGCGTGTCCGTCGGCATTTATTCGGCACTCGATCACCGCCATCGTTCCTTGCGGCATCAGTAACGAACTTTTCGCGCTCGCATTGCGCCACCGTCTCACCGTCTTCGCCCGCCGCCTCTCGCCGGACCGCCCTTGCAGCATTACGTTGTTCGACATTGACGGGACGAACATTTATTCTGACGTTTTAAAAACGACCAAAACTCGCGTTACGTTGCGATTACCGTCAGATAGTATATACGCGTGTGTACAGGGTGTCGCATGACCCAAAGGTATCCGTACCTTTTTAATGTGTTTGTTGATAAGTAAAAAAAAAATTGACTTAGAACTTTTATTTTTACTTTGAAGTTAGTCGTATTAAAGGTTAAATACGTGATATGACTATAATATATCTGTTGTAAGATTGTATTTTCTATTTTTCTGTGTATTGCAGAACATTTTATGACTCATCGAGTTTCTGAAAACTAATAATCGCCAATGTTTTCAAAAAAAATTAACCGTTAAAACGGTCATGTTCAGATCGTAAAAAGACAATAAGTGAAATATATTAATTTTTTCTTTCTAAAATATTTTGAAAATCAATAAATTTAGTGTTTACGATCAAATAATAAATTAAAAAAAAAAAACAGAAGTGTATTTTCTATATCAACACAGGATATATTGAATTCCGTACAATATACACTCGTGGCTCATTCTGTATATTACATGTTTTTTCTTATGACCAATAAGTTTTCGAAATTTAATATTTCGTATATACTATTGTAGTATTTAAAACGCTTGCAAAGTTTATGAAAAGCTAAGTGAAAACGTCCTACTGCCAGTGATTCATGAAATAAGTCTCCTTATTCTCAACGCCCACTACTGTATACAGTTCCTCAATTTATTGCGAGCACAAATGTTGTATGAAAATTATATTTATTGGTATTTTGTTCAGGTTAATAGTTTTTCAAATAATAATAATAATAATAATTATTAATAATACATTGAAGTACATTTTCATTATTTTAAAACTTTTAATAGAAACTTAAAGAGGTTTGAATAAAAATTACAAAAAATAAACTTGTTTATAATATTTTCATAAATATAAGTAAATATATATAGATCTTTATTATATTGTTTGATGTTAAACAAAATTGAAAAACTAAATGAAAAAATTAAAACGCTTAAAATAAAAAGCAACCGGTAATCCATTGGTTTTGATTCATAAATGTTCGGTAGTCGAATTTTTTAAATACATTTGGAAAAAGATTCATCGTTGAACAACACACAAATTTAAACAAATATGGTATTATACGTTTTTGACCGTCAAATTAAATAAAAGTCTCATAAGCATTTTGAGAGCACTTGCGTTTAGTGTTCTTCACCTTCTAATATTCGAAAACAAGAATCAGAAATCGTATCCGTGCCATAGCATGTTTATTTATTCACGAGAAGTTGATTTTTATTATATACATATATTTTTTTTCATTAACCCGGAAACGCGTTTATTTTGATAAAATATATATACACTACCTTGGATTTAGATGCGAATCTGCGAGCTATAAATAGTTCTTGATTATGTTGAGAAAAACCAATTCATATTCGTATTAGACGAGTTCAAGTTTTATGCTTTGGCAATATCCGCTGAAAGCGCGAGTAATCAATTCGTGTTTGTATGACCGTAAAAAATGATCGGTGAAAGTCAAAATATACGTTATGGAAGCACCGAAAATTTAAAGACTCGATCACATAAGCACCTTTGATTATTTAGTAATGAAATATAAATGTTAAATTATTACGAATAATGGTTATACGCACAAAATAAACATACATTCAGTCAATAACTTGGGAGTGCTAAAATGATTCATTCTCAAGGTAAAATTTTTCCTGTTTATTTACTATTGCGATTATTATTATTTTTTATTCCATATTGCATGATTCACGCATGCACTATTATACGTTTTTAGATTCTAAGTGGAGCGGGAACGCGTATGGGTTTACCACTATGCACTTTTTAGAAATCAAAAGAAAATGGTACCACCGGTGATATATATTAATGATAAAATGGTAATAAATAATATATAAATAAATAACTAAATAAATAAATAAAATTATTTAAATGTATAAGAAACAATATTATAAATAATAAAATAATAATATGAATATGGCCTCCATTGCATAAAGAGCGTATTCAGAACGCTTGTGTTTTATTTCATTTTTCACTAAGTATGGACCCGATAAAAAGCACAATTCAGTATTCACAGTCACGCATAATTTTATTTTGTTATAAAATGATCCACGTTAAAAAAATTTGAAATGTGTATCTTACATAAAATCAATTCCTTAAATACGGATTCAGGGGGGCGATCGCTCCCTCACCCCCCCTCCCCAAATACATCCATGTACTGCATACAACAATACAAATGTGCTGGTTCTAAAGGCACAACTTAAAATACCACAGCATACTACAGCACACCGTAGTGTGAAATAAATATTGAAAAAAGAATTGCCTATGACGGCAAAGCACATTGGCTTTTACAAAACAATGACACAAATATGGTTGACCAATACTCACTAAATGTGACTGTGTTGAATGGCGGATTTTATACCACACGACTGCACCGAGGAATGTGGTTACAGTGGCGTATTAAGGGGAGGGGGAGATTAGGGAGATATATTTCCCACTTGGTCTTTTTTTAAAAAAAAAACAGTGTTTTACTTCATTTACTTCAAATAAGATTGAAAATATTAATGTATAAATAAATAAATAAATATTAACAAATATTAACAAATAATTTATATATTAATTTACGAATGTTAACCATGTAATAATTTTTAATTTTAACTTATTTTTTTTATTATTAAATTATTAAAAATGTTATGTATTAATATTTATAAGATTATAAATAAGTTATAGAAATCATTAAACACTGATAATATTTACTACCTATTGTATTTGAGGAGGGAAAAAAAATAAATAATCATATCCAGTGCCGGGTTTACCTCTTCAACCGCCCTAGGCTATTAGGAAAGTGCCGCCTTAAAATCATACGATCATTTTTTTTAACCAATATGAGCTTCGTATAAGTGTTATTTTAGTGCACAATTAAATATTTGTAAAATCAGTTATTATACGTATATAACTCACTGAACAGGATCGTCACTAAATGTGAAGACACTTTGTTGTTTTCCTTGTTTAGTTTCTGTTGTAGGCGCAGATGCAAGTGGAAAAAACAGATATAAGCTGGTTTCTGGAATGAAAACTAGAATCAGGTTTTTAATGAAATAATAATATGCTTTTATAGTGTAAAAAATTATAGATATAAGGTTAGAATTTAATCGCATTGTCCGTTGTGCAGTATAACTAATAAAACACTGAAATTCATTGTCGAACCTTGAACGTAAATGTAGACCTACCCTTTGAAATTTTTGAACCATTATTTTCATCGGATTTTTCAAGTTCTTCGATAGGTGGTGTTGGTCTAAGTGCTTCAGCTGACCCTAACGAAGCACTAGGCAGATCAATTGTTTTCGTTTTAAAAAAAAGTTCCCAACTTGGGTATAATGAACATTTTAAAATATCAAACAGAATGTGGCAAAAAAATCTAAACTTTTAAATTTTAATATTCACATTCTAAGAATTTATAAGCATCAAAATAACCGTTATAATATTTTTATAAACTCTGCTGAAGATTTTTTTTTTTTAGAATACCAATTTTATACCATTTTTTGATTGTTTTATCGATCAAATGAATCGTTCTATAGAAAATATATAGGTATCAATCTTAAAAGGATTTTAATATTTATTTAACAATGATTTGGAAAAAAATAAGAATAACATTTAGAGTTAATACATTTTTATAAAGTGTCACAATATTTAAGTGACTCTAACATAGAAATAACAAAATTTAAAATGTGGAAAAATGTTTTAAATATAGTTTAAAAAGAAGAAAACCCCAAAAAAGCTATTAAATTTCTTAAATTTTGTGATGAAGACATATTTCCAAATATATATAAGTTATTAAAAATAGTATGTATTTTACCTGTAATAACATAGTATTTCTGTATGAAGTTTTTTATCTTTAAGAAACAGTCTGGCGATAACGTTCGACATGAACACACGTTCGCGCGCACGTCCGCTCCGTTATCGGTCTCCGTAATTACTCCGAGTCCACCAAACATGGCGCCGCCTCAACCACCACAAACCCAAAAATCAAAACGGCATTTGTCCTCGCCTTCTAGCCCATCACCACAAGAAGAAAAGAAAATCAAACAATATACATCACCAAATCGATACGCGGCATTGGCCAAGGTCTCGGACGACGAAATTGAAAATGAGGTATTTAAACCAAACGATAACATAGTAATCTGTGAGCAACTAAATAAAACTAAAACCACACCTATGCCTACCCGAATACCGGCGATCTACATTAAGAACGTCACCAACTTCTCAATATTCAGTAAGAAAATAATATCATTCACAGGCACTAACGATATTTCATTTAAGTCTACACCATCATTTATTATAATCCGCCCCAACAATCGCATAACCTACAACATAGTAATTGACTACTTAAAAGAAACCGAAGCCGAATTTCACTCTTTTCGGCCGCACTGCAAACGTCAATACAAAGCAGTAATCAGAAATCTGCATCACTCCACTATCACAACTGATATTACAAACGCCTTGGCTGAACTTGGACACTCGGCCACGCGCGTGGTTAATATCAAAAAGAACCATCGTCCTTTACCAATATTCCATGTAGAACTGGCTCTTAAAGAAAACAATAAAGAAATCTTCAAGATTACAAAACTTCTTCACTCCGCAGTATTGATTGAAAAACCACATACCAAACGAAAAAACCCGCCTCAATGCTACACATGCCAAGCTTACGGCCATACGCGCAACTACTGTAGTCAGCAGCCTAGATGCGTTAAATGCGGCGAAAATCACTTAACAGATATGTGCACCAAAGATAGTAGCCTTCCGGCTAAATGTGCACTATGCTCTGGTGCACACACAGCTTCATACAAAGGTTGTATAATTTACAAAAAACTGACAAAATCAACAAACAAACCAAAAAAGACAGAAATTCCTAAACGACAAGTCACCTCACGTCGTCATGCATCGCATGCTCCCCCGTCCGGTCCATCATATGCCAATGTAACAGCCGCCCAACCAATATCCAGTACTACAAATTCAAATTCAAATTCAACGTCAAACATCTTGAACGAACTCAAAATATTATTTAATCCATTAATTTCTCTGATAACTGTAATTTTAAGCAAATTAACAACAATATTCCCATAGCAGTCATTATTTCCAATATTAAATCTTTTATCAACAAACCTCATTAAAATTATCTACAATCCCATTCCATATTCTATTTGTATAAACCGTAATCTAAACTTTTAAACTGTAATCTACAAACTTGTAATAGCATGCAATATGCTGAAACATTTAATTATAATGAATAATAAAAAAAAAAAAAATCTTTAAGAAGACTGAAGATTTATCTAATGATTACTAAAAATCTATTAATAATAAGATTGAATATCCATTGAGAATAATTTTTGACTCCTGAAGAAGTTATTGAATATCTTATTAAAAACAAAATAGAAGACTGTAATTTTAAACTATCGAAAATTATACTAATTATATTAAATGTAATATTTAACAAATTGTTTAATTTTTAAGCTCATGAATCAATGTATTTGTTGTTTTTTTTAATGACATAATTTGTTTTTTACTTCTTATATGTTAAAATTATTTGGCCTCCCCTCCCATTGAAAAATTCCTGGGTATACCTCTGAAACAAATTATTAAGTATTTAAAGAAAAAATTTAACCAATATTCAAATAATAACATCTTGACAACTATATAAAGCACAAAAGATGATCATAACTGTATTTAGAATATAATAACCTTGCTAATTCTGGTGAGCATTAATTATAGGGATTTTTATTTATAATGAATATTAATAATTATTTATAATACAAAGTAGTTAATTTTATAGTATATGTGTAAAAAATATTTAATTTATTAAGACTTTTCAAAAGTGGACAAATTTATAAATATATAGTATGTATACCGCCAACAGTTATTTTATAACTTAAAATAGTACCTACATATAAAAAAAATCACCTATTCAAACATTAAACCTTATACTAACATGAATATTAAACATAATCATTTAATTAAAATGTATGATTTTGATTCGAGTATTTTTTTTATGACCCATGCTACATTGTAATAGGATTCCATAAGCAATAATTTATTCGTCCCCTTTGGCCAGCATCAAGAATAAATAATGTGCAACTTAAAAAGCGTATAATATATTCTCAGGGTATATATTTGACATTTATAGCCCTAAAGTAATATTATATTCGTTAAATAACGAACTTAATTTATTACTTCGTTTTGATGATTTAAAAATTGTTATTCATAAATTAATGTATTTTTTCATTATGTAAGTAGGTAGATAGAATTTAATTGCAAAATATTTTTGATGGGTAGGCCATGTCATATAAATGAATAAATTCTCAGTAAAAACTGTCATTTTTCCTTTAGTATTTGAAAATTGTTTCAAGTACAAAAATTTACGTTTTAAAATAAAAATAAAATTGTATGAATTAAAATTAATAAATTAAAAAAAAAAAAATATAAAAATATATTACCATCTAAAATTACGTATAACTTTCTATTAATTTTTGGGACCATGAATTGTTTGTCTTTAAAAATTTAAAAGCCAATAAATTATAAAATCGAATATCGTCTATTGTAAAATAATATTATGTGATAAATCAGTTGTAACACGAATATTTAACAAAATTAATGTAAGGAAAAAGAACACTTATGTGTAGAGTATTAATTTATTTTGCGTTATAATTTATTCATTTGAAAACAACATACACTCGAAGATAAAAAAGTGCCAACGTGTTCGTTTATATTTACTTTAAAAATATAATTAAAGTGAAACATAATCGTTTGCTTACTGGTGTGATTAAATTAAAATTGTTGGAATCATATTATATAATTAGTAAAAAAAGGGAAAATGGATTTAGGTAGATTCACGAATGAACTAAAATAACTCACTTAGATAATAATTATTTTATCTTAACAAATGTAATATTATTTATTATTTTATTAATATTTAACGTACGAAAAAATAAATTTTCCCAAAGTGTCAAATATAAAATAAAAATATTTTTTTGTATTTATGGAAATGGTTTAAAAATAAAATTCTATAATGCTCTAAGAAAATAAAAGTTATTAATTTTTTCCTCATTAAATTTTACTACTTAAAATATTTTTACGTAATTCATCCATAAAAAAACATAATTAAAGCGTAAGATCTCATTATTTAATTTCGCGGAAAAGAATTATTTTCATATGTGTTCTTGTAATATTTTACACAATACTCGTTTCTGTATCATCAAGGTTTTGAATGTTTTATACAATAACATATTAGTAAATAAATTATATCAAGTACTAAAATTAAATTAAATAATTATATTTAGATTAAAATATATAAAACACCAAGTTCTATACTTATTTTTTTTTTAAAAATGACTGCACCGTAGTAGTCTTCAATCTTAATCTATAACTTGTAGATTAAAACAAAAACCTAATATTTCCGTCTTTTTGGACAACATTTGTTAATTTAGCATTCAATATAATAACGACAGCATTTTAACACAAATACACCCTTTCTACCATTAATTAATTTAATTGATGTGAAACCTAGGGTAGCTAGGTGAGTATACTTTATGTTATAAATGATAAATGATTTCCTAATGTTATTCGGAATACAACCGACTAGGTAGTTAGTGGATAATCAAATGCGACGTTGTAAATGCTTAACTGTTAGTAGACTCAAGTTAGACCTCAAAAGCAATTGCTACTTGTTAACTTTAGTCGTATACGGTTAAATTTACTTAATAATATAAGATTAAGATACGAAAGTGTACATAATAAATTCTAAAATTAGAAAATTTAACGTCAATAGAATCGGTGCATTTGATTTTGCGTCTATTTTATAATAATAAAAATAATTTTAATTATTATTATAATTAAGTTTATTAAACATTTATTGTTCCAAAATGCATACTATTTATTTATTTTTATAAATAACGGGTACATTTTTGTACACCAATTTTTAAACGAACACAAGACATTATACATTTTTTGTTTCTTACTGAGTATTTTTAATAAAATCTTTTTTTCTACATTCTCTTTTTGTTTTTTGAATTTGAGCTTCATATTTTAATATAAATGTCAGCTTGAACATTCTTCAATAATTCTATAAATTGGAAAATATTAGGATACGATGAATTTTTAACATTTCATTTAATATTAAGATTCATATAAATATAATATGCACATGTGTTGGTAATACACATTAAGAAAGTGAGTTTGAAAACTCGGCTCATATTGACGGTTGAAATTTACTTTCTAGTGAAATATAATTTTTTTTCAAAATTTATCTATTCTTCAATCCTTAGGTTTACATAAAAACAGTTATTATCGATATTCGAGATGATGTATTTATTTTTCAACAAATATATATAGAAATAGAATAATAATTATTCTTGCGGACACAATTCGGTTGTAGCAACATATATTTTCGGTTTTAGAGACACAATTGTGTAGTCGAATAAATATGTGGTTATAATAATATCATTCGATTCTGAGTCAAGCGAGGAACTTTTTGTTTTTACTTTATTAATTTTAGATTCTGAATGAAACGAGAAATGTATTTTTGATTTATTATATCTGTTTAT
This sequence comes from Sipha flava, assembly GCF_003268045.1. NCBI lineage: Eukaryota > Metazoa > Arthropoda > Insecta > Hemiptera > Aphididae > Sipha > Sipha flava. Next base: position 199,687 of record NW_020273062.1, read on the forward strand.
ACGATTTTGACTAAAAAGATTGTTTCATTGTTCAACCGTGAAGTAAAATGTTTTATCGACGAAATAAAATTTAAAATTTTTAATTTAGTTACGTAATTCTTAATTTTTTTATTAATTATATTTTTAATATAAGTAATATCCATAATTATTGATATTTAAAAATGATTTTAGTTTTACATCCATAACTTAAAATCTGACATTTTATATTTTTTTCATATAGTTTATTAAATTTAAATTAGCCCAATTATAATTTTCGGATTCGAAGTGAAATAAGAAATGTATTTTTAATTTTTTTTTTTTTTTTGTTTGTACACACGATTTCAATCAAAAGCATTGCTTTGACCTCCATAATCATAACAGATTATAAATCTTTAGAAATGTTAGAAATGTAAAAAAACTGGAAAAAATTACAAAAAAAACGGCATATTGGTTTTCATTGTTACTTTGAAAAAAAAAACAATACTGTAGAAACTTCAAATTTTTATTAAATTATAAAAATATTATTATATTGTTATCTATAGATTATGAAATGTTTAAATAACTTTGACTATTTTTGATCTAATTGCAGATATTTAAAAACGTTATGTTTTTACTAACTTTTTTCGTAAGATTTCGATAAAATGTTATTGATTTGTTAAAATATCTTAATTATAAAACAATAAATAACTCACGCATATCTCTTATTAGCTAACACAAAAAAAAAAATTGTGTTTTATACCATAAACAATTTTGATAAGCGTTTGAATTTGTTTCAAACATATATACGCAAGTGTTAGTTACTAAGTAGTATGTCTTTGTTTTTACGCATTAAGAAAATACCACAAGACTTCAGAAACTCACTGCAGGCCGAATCAAAAATGACTATATTTTATAGATAATACATTTATACACAGGTCACATCTTTATTTTTGGTCTTTATGAGTTGTGGTTTTTTCCGAAGTAAATAGAAAAAGGAAATATCATGAAAATTGACAAAATGATATAGAGAAAGATGGAAAATCGAGAGCTAATGCGGTGCATTTTAAGATTTTATTTGAACAATATGTCTCTTTCAACAATTATGTGTATTTCAACGACCTTTTCGAATTAATTGAGATTTGATAACTATAAATAAATATGACGCGGACTTCAACAATCCCTAAGTATGATAATCAGAACTAATTAGTTTGCGCTTTAGTTAAAACATTTCAAGTCTTAAAATTCTTTATTGAATCATTTTTTTCTCTTACGTTTCATTGACTGTAAAAAAATAATTTATTTAAATTATTATTATTATTCCGCTCGTAAATACAAAGTAGGTATTAATTTGCCTAGTATATGCAAATCATCCACTTCAAAAGAAACATTTTAAAACGGAATTATTTTAAATTCCAAGAATATAATGAAAAAGTGAACTTTTCATAGTTTGAAAAAAATAATGCTTGACAATTTTTTTAAATGTAAAATGGTTTATTTAATATAAATTATTTATATATTTTTATAAAAATAGTTTGAATGATTTTGGAATACGTTACGAAAGTATTTGTGCACCAAGTATTTTTGCTATCGAATATGATGTCTAAAATCTTGATAGTCTTAGAGGTTGCGATTTGAAGATCATTTATTTTGATTTGCAGTGTCTAGTATTTTCTAAGTTGAGAGAAGATGATGCACTGTGATTTTGTGGTGGAAAAGCGATAGCCAGAAGTAGCCGACCATTTTTCTAGTGAAGATAATGTGTCTTGTAATATTGGTTGTATGCTATTTGTATTTCTCTCTCGGCACCATATGGTTAGGTCGTCGGCAAAAATAGTATGGTTTACGGGGAGTTTGATTGATTCACTTACGTCATTAATGGCTATGAGGAAAAGAGTGACGGAGATGGTGGATCCTTGAAGGATGCCGTTTCCTTGTTTGAGGGTTAAGGAGAGGTGTCCATCGGTTTTGACCTGAAAAGTTCTGTCAGACAAGAAGTGTTTGATAAAATTGAGCATATTTCCGTGACAAAGTATCTTGTGTAGTTTTTCTATTATTCATGGGCGCCATGTGGTGTCATATGCTTTGGAAATGTCGAGGGCAACTAGTCCTAGAACTTGTCTGGCTTCGAATGTTTTTTTTACATCCTCCTGTATGTCATGTAAACTATTATATGTGCTTCTATGTTTAAGAAACCCATTTTGTTGGGAGGAAAGGTAGTTAGTTTATTCGAGAATCCATCTCAGTCGTATGTCGATGATTTTTTCGAGGATTTTACACATTGTATTTAATAACGATATTGGTCTGTATCCTTCAGTTGAGAATTTGTCCTTTCCGGGTTTTAGGATAGGTATTACGAAAGAGTGTTTCCACTTTTTGGGAATTTGTCCTCTTTCCCAAATTTTGTTATATAAGTGAAGTAAGAATTGTGTTGCGGAAGTCGGAAAGTTATGTATGAAGCTGTATGGGATTTCGTCGGGTCCGGGAGATAGGCTTGAACATTTAGATAGTGCCCAGTCTAATTCAGTTGCACTGATTGGAGCGTTGAGGTATTGTTGGTCTTGATGTGATGGGTCGATGTTTAATTGAAGGTGGATGTGTCTATTTGTGATGTGTTTATGAATGAGTCGTCGTAGTTACTGTCAGAACTATTTAGATAAAAGTGGTTACCTATTAGATTGGCTACTTCAGAAGGATTTGTGTGTAAGTTGTTGTCTTTTACGATATGAATGTGTTTTTCTCTGCTGTATCCTCTTAAGGTACGGTTTCCCTGCAGCATCTAGACGCGATAGAACGACGCGTCTTGACGCGGCGTCTGAACGCTGCGTTTACCCTGTTTTCTCTGTAGCGTCAGACGCTGCAAATTTTATTATTTTATCCCATTCTTTTAGTACTACTGCGACCGTTGTCTCTTCCACACGTAGTTTCCACATACCTATGATCCGATTTTTTGATTTTTAAAAATGAATCAACATTTTATTTTGAACAGTATCATTAATAATAATAATACTATTTGCGAATTGTTGCTTCGTAATGAAGAAATTGAAAATGAATTACTTATGAACTTAATTCCAAAAAAAAGAAAACCTTTCAAAAGTTTGTTTTCCACAAGGAAATCCGAAGGGTTCTTTAAAAGTTTGATTAGTGGACATCTTATTAACGACGATGAAAAATTTCGGGAATTTCTTCGTCTAAATCGTGATCAATTCAATTTTATCTTATCTTTGGTCCAAGAAGAAATAACGAAGAAACCGACATTACGTGTACCTGAGCCAATATCTCCAGAGAAAAAACTAGCACTTACTTTGAGGTAAGATTTGATATTTATTTTTAATATAAATAAAATCATTTAGTGATTATTAAATCTACCATTTATATTTTATAAATCTTAAAATTGATGAAAAATATATTTAAATAATAATAATGATAAAAAAATTACATTGTTTACAATCCTAAAGAAACTGATAGTGTGTAATTGTACGTTTTTAATTTTTTGTGTAATATCCTGTAATATCAATATAAATATAAATTATAAACCATTTAAGTGCATTTTATATCATAATTTTTGGTAAGTATTTTATATTGCATTTTATGCATTTTAAGTGCATGTTTTATTGCATTTATTTTTGATTTTTTTAATGCATTTTTTAAAGTTTTTTAGTGCATTAAATTCACAGCCTTAGTTATTTGATAAGTATTATTCTTATTAAAGTAATTTATTTTCCTATTAGTAATACAGTAGGTTGAATTATTTTTTCTAAAAATATCGCATTTGAAAATATCATTCTATATGTATAATATAAAATTGAATATTATACTTAAAAAGCTTCAAAGACCTACGACTAATATTATTAAGTACCTTACAAAAATAACTAAAATTGTAAATTACTTCTTCAAAAGGTAATGAGTAATGACAGATACAATATATCATTACATTTATTACTTCGCCCAGTACCTGAAATATTTAAATATTGATTATTTTTATAAAAAAAAATTTATTAAGAAACATTTTAATTAATTTAATTAGATGTAAATTTTCTTGGTTGTTTTTATAAGTATACCACCAGTTATTTATTAAAATATATTTTTTTTTTTAAGGTACCTAGCAACTGGAGAATCCTTCCGATCCTTGGCATTTGCTTTTCGTATTTCCCACAGCTATATTAGCATTATAGAGAGACAAACTTTAGCAGTTATGAAACAAAAATTAATGCCACTATTTTTGCCTGATCCCAGTAAAGTTGACTTAAAGACTAAATCAGATAAATTTTATCAGAGGTGGAACTTTCCAAATTGTGTACTGGCAATTGATGGAAAACATGTTAGAATCCAATGTCCAAGTAATTCAGGTTCTTTGTTCTTTAATTATAAAGAATATTTTTCTATCGTGTTGTTGGCTATGGTGGACGCAAACTATAAATGTATTGCTATTGATGTCGAATCGTTTGGGAGAGAAGGAGATAGTGGCATTTTTTTGAAATCAAGTATGGGGCAACAAATATTGAATTGTACATTTGGATTCCCTGAGGATTGTGCACTTCCTGGCACTGACATAAAAGTTCCACACGTCATACTTGGTGATCAAGTTTTCAGACTGCATAAACATATTTTAAGACTATTTTCACAAAAGTCAGCCAAAAGAGATAGTAAAAAAACAATATTTAATTATCGACTCAGCCGTGCTCGACGAGTTACAGAGAATGCTTTCGGATTATTAGGTAAAGTATTCAGAGTATTTTTTCAACCCATTAATATAAATACAACAACGTGTGATGACTTGATAGTCGTAGCATGTTGTTTACATAATATGTTACGAGATGCATATTTGGAAAAAAATGGAAAGATATTTTATCAACCCGATTCAGAAGAACCTCCTAGTGCTAACATGACGTCTTTGACCAGTGAAAGTGGATTTTTAAGCACAGAAGGCATCGCAGTGAGAGACATTTTTAAAGACTATTTTGTCAACGAAGGAGCTGTATCGTGGCAAACATTAAATTTAGTAGTGCTATAGTTTCATAATTTCATAGTAATATTATTTATATCATATTATTATCATTATTATTATAAACTTATAATAAATATTTTTGTTTTTACCACGAAAAATGTGTTTTATTATTATAGACGATTCTAATTATAAATAATCTAAATGTACTATTTTGTTTGATGTTAGTTTTCATTTTTTTATTTAAACGTATTTATATTTGATTATTTCAAATAATATTATTACGATCACGAATATACTATCATTAAAGAGACAAAATATTAAGCTACCTATAAATAGGTAGTAATAATATAACGTCTTGAAAATAACAACATATATTTTTATAAATATATGGGTTAAACCAGTCTTATGGTTTATTTATTATTTTTAAATAAAATCAACAAACAATTGAATTAAAACGAGTGAATTTTAAAATATAACAAAAAACTTAACATTATAAATACCTAGGAACCTTGGTATGCACAAACTTATAATAAGCACTAATTATTAAAGTTAAAAAAAAAAAATTACAAAAGTTAAATATTTAAAGATTAGACGTGTCATCATAATTGAACGGCAAAACCCCTTGTGATGATGTTGAGGTACTGTATGAATTAGCTGGTAAACTCAGTTGACATTGGTACATATTATTGTTGTAATTGTAATTTGGTGGTACTTGATAAGGTAGTGTTTGAGCCGTTTGAGGAGTTGAATATTTGTCATCTATCTCAGAGATTAAAGTTAGTATCCTAAGTTTAGCTTCTTTGATCGCTTGCGGTGACATTTTTTTAACCGTCATAGCGATACTTTTAAAAAACATATCAACATCATCCTCTTCACATAGTGTTTTCATACTTGTCGCCAATAATTTATTTTGTTCTTGGATACTTAATATTGTATCCTTCGTATCCTTTGAACGTTTGGCCAAAATAACAGAAATCTTTTTTTCTTTTGACCGAATACGTTTTCCTGCGTATGAAGTTGATGGGAAATCGGACATGGTATTTTCTGTTTGTTCTTGTTCTTCGTTGTCTTGTAAATTATCTTCGATGTCTTCAAGTCTAATATCGTCAATAGTAGATACATTTGAAATATCGGTATCAGGTATGTCCATATTTATTATAGTACTAAAGTGAAAATAATTCAAATATATTTATAATTGTATGATAATAAATGTATATATTATTTTTTGTTATTGATTAGTTTTTTTGGTTATACATAAACTATATTATGAATCAACTTTAGAATGTTATACAAGTATCAGCATACCTTCTTTCGTACTCAACGGTGTCCAAAAATGATAAATTGATTGTACTTTTGTTTTTTTTTTATATGGAGCTGCTGATCCTGTCGGAAGTTTTTTCTTTTGCTTCATATACGTGTCTCGAATATTCTTCCAGCGTTTTTTACAGTCATCGACTATACAATAGGTGGAGTGAGGACAAAGAATAAATAATTAATATTAAAATAAAGTTTGCATGTAAATTACTATTATAAATTATAAATACTTAAGAATTATATTTTCAATACATAATTGATCTTCCTACTTCTTCAGATATATTTTTCCAAATATTATCTTTAAAAAAATTATCTTTGTGCTTTTTATGGGCACTATCGAAAATAACTTTGTTATTTTCCACTAGTGAAATCAAAATTTCGTCCTCTGTTGGGGAAAATGAAAATTTTTTAATCGACATGTTGACAAGTTGACTCCAGGCGTCTTGACGCAACACTGGTCCGGACCTTTACTGACGTCGGACGCCGCGTCAAAGCGATTGGCGCGTCGCGTTAAACGCGAGTAGCGAAACCAGTCATACACAAAATACATAATCTAGGGTCTTGGCATCAGACGCCGCAGGGAAACCGTACCTTTAAGGATCTTACTTTGCTCCAAACCGAGCTGGGATCGCTTTTGGGTCCTATAGTTGAGGTAAATTCTTCCCATGACTTTTTTTTGCTGTTCTTTACTAAAAATTTGGTTTTTGTTCGGAGTTGTTTTAGTTTTATGTGATCTTCGATTTTACCTGTTTTTTAGAATACTTTTAGTACGTTGTTCTTGTTTTTGATTGATAATTTGATTTCAGGATTTCACCAGGGGACTTTGTTATTTTTGGTTGAATGGTTTGTTTTTCCTATTGATATGTTAGCCGCGTTTATAATGGAGTCAGTTATATGGTTGACGTCGGATAGGATCGGTCCGTCTTTAGGAGGAGGATTGGAGGTATTATATGAATCGGTTAATTGGGTGAAAAGTTCCCAGTTGGCTTTTTTTAATTTCCATCTACGAGGGGATGTTTTGGGTGGAACTTTGCTTGATAGTATTTCTATTTTGATAGGGATATGGTCACTGTCGTAGATTTCGGGTAACGTTGACCATACTGTTCGTTGAGTTAATGACGCACTGCTTAACGAGAGGTCTATCGATGAAAATATTCCATTGGCTGAATTTAGGCGTGTAGGTTCACCATTATTTAGTAAGGTGATGTTGTCGATTTCTAGGATCTTTTCAATTTGTTTACCTCTACCGTCGGTTTTGTCAGATCCCCAGTGCGCGCTGTGACTGTTAAAGTCCCCCAGAATGAGGAAGGGAGTTGTTAGTTGTTGGATTATGTGTTCTATGTCAGAGGCTTCGAATGTTTTCTGATTTGGTATGTATACATTGCAGATTGTGATTTTGGTCTCTAGTTGGATAGTTGCAGCTACTACTTCTATTGAGGTTTGGATTGGGATTTGAGAGCTAGGAAATTCTGATCTTATTAGTGTAGCTACTCCTCCGCTTGTGCGGTTGCATTGTGTTCTGTTGGAGATGTACGTGTTGAAATTCTTTATGTGAGGTGTATAACTGTCTTTTAAGTTCATCTCTTGCAGGCATATAATGGTCGGGTTGTGGATTTGATTAACTATTTTAATATCGTTGGTTTTTTTAACGAGTCCATTTATGTTCCATTGTATAATATTTATACTCATTATTTTTATTTTATTTTTAATTTTTATATTGTGATTGTTCTTTAATTTGGTTCAGATTTTGAATTATCATGTAAGATTACATATTATTTGTGTGTCTTATTTTATTTTTGGTTATTATTAATATGTTCTTATTCTTGAGGTGTTGATTAGAATAATAGATTAGATAATTTAGTAAGTTTTATTTTTAGCGCCCGGTCTTTAATCATTGGTCTAACTATTTCAATAGTTGTAGATACTGTAGGTATGTCTACCGTTATTTCATTACAGAGTGTATGAATGTTAATAGCTTTGTTTGAGAAGTTTTCTAATATATAATTGAATTGAGAAAATGACATTGGGATTTCGTCATTTTCAAAAAATATGTTTTGGATGGATTTAAGAATGTCTTCAGTTGTTAAATTTTCAAGTGAATTGCTTTTTTTTAGTTTTTTATTTGGTTCTTTGAGTTTCCCCTTAGTATTTTTAGATTCAGTCAATTTAGTTATTAGGTTTTTGGACTGATCACGATTTTCGTTGTTTGGGTATGTTTCGGGTGGATTCGGAGTTGCAGGTGATGTGGGGCAGCTTGATGATGGAGGAGATCTTTTGGTTTGTTTATTGGGTAGACATGTGGTAGTATTGGATTGAATTAATGTGTTTAGATTGTGACTGTTTTTAAGGATGTCATTAACATATTCTTCGATTTTATTGTTTTCTTGAGTAGAGTTCGAAGAAGTGATGGGGATGTTTTCTTCTGTTGTTGCTTTTTTTGTGATATTTATGGTAGTGTTTGTAGAGTTTAATTCTTTTTTACAGTAATTGGATGTGTGGCCGGTTTGTTTGCATAGGTAACAAGTGAGTGTATCATCGGTTAAGAATATTCTGAAGTCTGTGTTATCATAATTAACTATTAACGATCCGGGTACCTTTTCTATATCATCTGGGTGTATATATACCGGTCGCCTAAAACTACTTATGTGTGAGAGTTCGTCTTGGAAACCGGCTTTTAAGAATGATATTGGAGATAGTGTTTTAATATTGAATGATAGAAGGTGTTCAGTGATTATGTCATGCGGTATAATTGGGTGAGCATTAGATATTATGAATTGTTTGGCTGGATTAATCGTATCGTATACGCCACGCAATAGCTTCACGTATATAACAAGTATATTTTTGTTATTAATTCCTCGACCGTTCAAGGAGAAAAAAAATTCTACTTACTTAAAATTTCGAGTTATCAAAAACTTTTAAAGTGTACTTGTAAATTATACTTGGTTATACCTTTTAAGTATGTTTTTATTTTGAAATAATTTTTACGTTAAAGAAATAAAAAAAAGGTTTTCTTATATTCCTACTTAAATATTATTATTTTTAAAGAATTGGTCGAAAGTTAATATTTTTTGTTTGTTTAATACATTGTTCTCAATTCTATTTTCTAAAACACCTATTATGTGTCCGACATATTTTCCTCTAACAGAAGTGTTACTTTTTTTGTGCTATGTTTTCCGCTTGAACAAGATTGGCCTTTAAATATGAATGTTTTTTCAGGTAAACATTTGAAAAATAATCCTGTTTCGTCCACATTTAAAATATCATCTGATTAATAATTTTCTATGAGTTTCGGTAAATTATTCATCCATACGGAACATTTTTGTACATCTACAGCGCCAATTTCACCACAAACTTGTTTAAAAACTTTGTTTCTGATTTTCTAATTTGTTTACCATCTCCATTGCTGACTTTAAAATGTTCAAGCCCTAACTTATATCTAACAAATATGCAGTTGACTATAATGGTCGGGTTTTACAATACAAGTTTTTTTTTTTTTCGAGTCAAGGTGACAGGTCATTTTACTAGTAAATAAATGTATAATCATCATTACATGTAGATTAACTTAAACATATAAATTAACAAAATGTCATCGGGTAAATATATAAATACTAAAACAGGTGTATAAAATAAAATAAAATATGATAGAGTTAATGTACTAAGTAGATATGGTAATTATCATAATGGTAATGGTAACAACGGGTGATTTTATAGGTAACGTATGAAATTATGTTTTAAAATTTCGCTACTCCAAAATTCTGCCATCCTTATGGCCTTGTTATTTGTGGCTTAAAAGTCTGTTACGTCACATTTTACTGATCATTCATAGCAGTTTAGCAGGTGCGACATTGTCTAGGTCTCTCCGCATACACAGTCAGTGTCTTCCTTCCCATCGCTTATTTCCCATTTTTTTAGGTTCTCCCTCGAACGTCCTACTCCTGTACGAAAGCGATTTAATATCCTCCAAATCACCCATTTGTTGTCATGTACTCGGGGTAGCTTCTCTTCGACTATTTGCCTGCTCTCCACCTCCCACAATTTCAATCTTGCTGTCTGTGGGTTATCTTCTAATTTCTTCGTGCATTATAGGAAGCTCTTTCTTGATTTTAGTCGGAAACCTTCAGCTTGTGTGTTATACATCAGGTGCCTTTCATCCATGATCTGTTTCGTCCGTTCTATGTCACTAGCAATTTTTCTACGTATATATGGTGGCGCTATTCCTGCTAGAGGGTATAATTTCTTTACTGGTGTTGGCTTTAAACAGCCTGTTATAATGCGTACCGTTTAATTTAACGCAGTATCAATTTGTTTGGTGTGTGGTGATTTACCCAACACAGAGTATGCATATTCGGCTACCGAGAAACATAGAGCTAGTGCAGAGATTCTAACTGCTTCGGGATGAGCTCCCCATTTTAATTTAACCAGTTTTCGCAGTAGAGTGTTTCTAGCGGATATTTTTCATTTCAAGGCATAACAGTGTTCTTTATAGTTGAGTGATCTATCAAGGTTAACACCTAAATATTTAGGATAGGGTGTATGTTGTAACTTAACTCCTTCCCAAGTGATGTTCAGTTTTCTAGATGTTAGCCTGTTTTTCAGATGGAACGCACATGCATGAGTCTTCAGTGGGTTAGGTTTCAGCTTCATACTTTTGTAGTATGTTGTCATGGTTTAAAGTGAAGACTCCAGTTAAGTTTTTACTCCTTCAAAGTTGTTATCTTAAAATGCTATCACTCTATCGCGTAGATGGAATGCCTGGCACTTGAAGTGATCGGTTGGTTGTTTGTATAGATATTAAAAAAGGATTGGAGTTACTGCCTTGTAGAAGTCCAGTTTTTTGCTTTCTCCATCTACTTTTCTTGCTTCCTAGAGTCACGTAGTATCTTCTAATGTTGGAGTATTGCCTGTATTATCTGCGTAAACCTTTGTCTCTAGTTAGGTTATAGATTTTCTCGAGTAAAATTCTGTGGCTGACCGTATCATAGGCTGCTGTCAGGTCTATTAGGGCTACTCCAGTGATATATTTCTTTTTAAAACCGTTTTTAATAAACTGGGTCATATTTAGTAACTGTATCGTACATGATTTACCTTTCCTAAAGCTTGTTCTTGTATCAATTTTTCGTCAATATGTTCCGTTATGCGATTGAGCACCATTCTTTCGAAGGCTTTGTATAAGTGACATAAAAGTGATACAGGCAGGAAATTTTTGGGATTTATTGGTTCTTTACCTGGTTTTAAAAGGGCTATTATATGAGATTTTCTCCAGATTTTGGGTTATTTTTTAAGTAGATCTTATTTCATTAAACAGCTCTAGTATCCATTGTTTGGTCTTGGGGCCAAATTCCTTAATTTGCTCAACACACATATCATCCAGCCCAGCGGCTTTCCTATTTTTAAGCATCTTTATGGCTTCGTTTAGTTCTTCTATGTTGAATTGCTCTTTGAAGTGCCCATATTCTTCATATATAGTTTTATGTTTTTCCTCGGTTCTCTTGCGGTTTATATCTTTCTGACCTTTTCCGTTTAAAAGAAATTGATGCGCGATTTGATTTGGTGTAGTTATGACTTGTGAATTCCTTTGTTTTAGATCGTTATTTAGTTTCTTCATTAAGCCCCATGCTTTATGGCTACTGTGTTTCATACCTATGCTTTTTATTAAATTCATTCAATTTGTTCTTCTTTCTGTACCTATTGCTTCTAGTAAAAATTCACCTTTATTTATGGTTTCAAATCCAAAAGGGTCCTTCTCATACATTTTGGTGTATATATTCATGTGTTCTATTAGCTCTGAAGAAAGACCGGTAATGTATTCTGTTCTACAGCCCCTTGGTATATGATTTATCGATACTCTTTTAACCATATAAACAAAAGTCTCGTCATTTTCTGTGGTTGGAGCGATTTTTAAGATCTCTAAATCCAGTTCGGTTCTGAGGTCATTCCAATTAGCCTTTCTAAAATTAAACTTTTTCATTGGCACTATAGTGGGTTTAATGAAAGCATTTATTGAACACAATTAGTCGGTGTTGGGTGCGCGGGATTAGTTTTTCTACTATCTTAACGCACTGCTGTCTAATAGTTTCACTGACCTTTTTATTTATCATGTGTGGTCTAAAAGACCTGTGCCCCGTGGTGGAAAGATTAGCCGTTTAGTGATAGTATCACTAAATGGTTGCCAAGGGTGTACCGCGTAGAGGTACTTTTCGTACACCCCACAATACAAGTCATAAGCTAAAAATAATCTGCCTCGGTAAACAATTTTTAGTACTAAATTTAGATAAGAAAATTCGAAATATCGAACGCTTGTCAAATTCATTTTCGAGTTAAGTTTGTATCGTATTATTGTTATTTGAAGGGGAATATTAATTATTCGAGATATCGAGAGTTCCGAATTATCAAAATTCGAGTTACCGAGAGTCAACTTTATCTACATTATGCGTATATGAGTGAGCCGATTGATCAAAAGATAACGCTTCAATAGGAAAAACCCCATTGTTAGGGCACTGAATTTCGTGAGTTTTCGTCGTAGTCCCATTTTTGTCGGAATGATATACAGTGGTGTTCATAGAATTACAAGCTTAATTACCCAGCTTCGCACCGAAAATTCTTGGCCGTGACATAGGTTTTAATGGATTATTATTTTACACTATTTAAAGCCAAGTTTGGTGTAACTGTTGGTGGTTATAAAACAAATAAAGCGAAAGTTCAAATGAATCAGTATAGTAATTTTGGTAATACGCTGAATTACCGTATTTGCTGGTTTCAATATTTTTTAAAATCCCTTCTTATTGCATGTATTGAATATTAGAGAGACCACCATGTCAAATTTCGAGTTCATATAGTTTTGAGATGCAGCGATGATCAATGAGGAGTAATACCTGACGTTGTCCGTTGAGATAATTGTGAGTATTCAACTCTTTTTGGGTATTACCGTTGAACCTATATTTTTTTAAGTATAAATCACCCGAAATAACGGTTGAAATATTAATTTATTATGTATTATAATAAGTAAATATTAAATATAGCCATTTCTATCACGCCTTGCTGTACTGTTTACTATATTTAAGCATATACTAATATCCTTACAACAATGTTCAATTTATTTTGGATTATTATTTTTTTATTTATTAATTTTATTGAGAAAAGTCTGACAATTCGAGGTTTCAAATAAATGCTATTTATTAAAGTGTATTTGGATTATACAATATTTTTTGTTTTTCCTTTTGTGGTGCGTATACAAATAAATCAGAAGGTTTTCTGACGCGTGAGCAGACTACACACAGTTATCCATATGAGAAGCATGAATTTTCAAAATTTAGTCCACACACTTGTTTTAATTGTCTTTGTAATTTGTTAATGATCGTTGCAAAAGCGAGTTGCACTGGAAACTGCAAAAGTTTGAATTCCAATGGCTTATGTGTTGGAGTCATTGGGATGCGTGGTAATAGTACTTGTTCACCTTTAAATTTTCCGTTTAAAATTATGGCTTCGACTATGTTGTTATACAGTTTAATAATTTACATAATTCTTAATCGGTGTTTATTAAAATCAACATATTAAACAAATCAAATATATCCTAGGTAACCGAAAATTGAAAAATGTGTGCATCCAGTCCAAAACTGTTTCGACTCTTAAATATGCGATTTTCGAAAAACCCTTTCTTATTACATGATGAAAGTATTAGAAGAAAGACTGTTCCAAATTTCAAGTCCGTACGTTGCACAGTGGAGTATTCGTACAAAAAAACTGGCCAAAAATATTTTTAAAGATTTATTAAGTTGAAATGAGTTTAAAAACAATACTAGATTATAGTTATATAATTTTTAACAAATTTTTACAAATAAAAATGTTTATTTTTATAATAAAACTCACGTTAGTCACAATTCTCAACTACGCGTTACGTAGTTTTTGAGATACAGCCATCAGTGAGTGAGTGGTATTTGGATTTTATATGTATAGATTGTCTAATTCCATATCGGAGGACAGGTCATTAGTGGATAAGCTAATTGCATCATTATCGACAACGGGAGAACGAGTGTACCGTTATCTGGATCATTAGTATTTGGAGATATTGAGTTAAATTGAAAGTTTATTATACCTCATGAAACCGGTGCACCGTAACTGTGCATGCATCGTGGCCATTTTGTAATACATCACCTAAACTCCGCATACAATATTTTTTTTAACACCCTAACTTCGCACATCATTTTTGTATACATTTTTGTACATAATTAAAAAAAAAAATAATCTGTATTCTATCAATTGACCGCCGTTATATAATTCTATAATTTTATTTGTTGTAACAACTAAAATCTAATAAAATTAAAAAAATTATAATAAAAAAGACAATTTACAATAAACACCATCGTCGTTTATATAAAATTAAATGTAATACAATTATAATGTAAATATTATTAAATAGTGCCAAACTTTTTACAAAATTATATATAGCAATTTGGCCGTCATTATATAATTCTATGTTTTTATTTATAAATTCTGAATTAGTTTTTTGTTTAGTTCTAACTATCCTACTTTCATTATTATTAACAGAATTCATTTGTATGTAAGAATCCGTCTGCATAGCTAATAAGTTTTTAACGAAAACTGTAATATTTGGATGTTCTGAAGTAAATAAATTACCAAATTTGGCATGAAATGACTCACAGTCGTTTGTTGTTTTCTCCAGTGTTGCTTCTTTTTTGGCCCAAAAACTAGGTGGAAATGTTGCATCGTTTTTTATGTATGTTTTGTCTAAGTAATTGATAATTTTTTTAATTCGTGAATCCTTAGGTTAGTCATTTTTAAAGTAATTTTCAAAACATAGTTTTATGCCATGTGGCATTTCTGTGTTAAAAATATTTTTAGAATGCGGAGCTACGGTACGTTAATTTTTTTGATCGTGCGGAATTACGATGTAAGTGGAGTTGCGGATTTACAAAGTAATTTTATTCATGCGGACCTACGGTGCGTCCGATGAAACAAGCTGTGGGTTGTTGTCAATAATATTATTGAAGATTCGGAGAAACTGGGTTTGATTTTGAATACTGTTGCGCTTCACGATTATTGGCGACAACGAACCATTCGCTCGAGGATTTATTACTTTTTTGGAGATTCACTTTTATTTTCTGTTTAGAGTTGGCTGTTTGACCCGATCCACTCGAGGTTGACGACATAAACTGAACGGAGCACGTTATCGCGTGACGTTAATTAAATAACACTGAAAACAACAAGAATTATTTGACACTGACTGTGGAAGCTAACGATAAGACGTCCGTATGCTGAGACAGCTTAAACCGAACTCGATTTGAATAGTTAAAATTGTATAAAATATAATATCAAGCTATAAAATTAAATAGGAGAGAAAAAATGTATTTACATTTAGATTGGATTTGACAGAGTTGAAAAAATTTAAAACAATAATTACAGCTACCAGTGAATTATGTATTGATATTTTTTCGGTGTTATATAACAAGAACTTTTTACATTTTGATAAAATTGGTTGGGTTTTATCGAAATAGATTTAAAACTACTTGAAGTGGTATACATTAAAAATTTGTGACTAGGCAAACACTGAGCTCAAATATTCGCATTAGTTGTTTTCTAGTCTTACAAAGTAATTACTCAATGCTGCTGTCTGAGCACTGAAGACACATGATTAAATGAGATATTTATCTGTACGGAAAATATTTAAAACATTGACTAAATCTATCGAGTACAATAATAATGAAAATTCACAGGCCATAGGATTATTTCAATTACTGAATGACTGTACACAGACGAGTAACGAGTAATGTGCTTGTGGGAGTAGACTCAGCATCAATAAGCTTACAATAATATTGAATGTATTTGAATCGTTTTTTACAGAAACCCCTTAAGTCCGGAACTTTAAACTTTCGAGAAACTAATAAAAAAAATCCCCTAAGTGATGTCACTTGTGGGGTTTCTGCTTTAAACGAAAATTTCAAAGAAGCGAATTGTACACGTAAATAAGACGGGGCTTCTACACAAACTGATATGTCTACTAAAAAAAATACGAGCAAATGAAAAATAATATGTTTCGAAATTTCTGTCTCTTACGGGGTTTCTGTAATAAGCGATTCATTTATTAAAACCCACACATTTTGGGGATCAAACTTTTCTAGAAATTTCAAACGCCTGTCATTTGTAAAATATTTACGAGTATATTACTTAAATATTCATATATTTTCATTGTAACTAATGAATGTATGAAACGTTCACCGTTAGTTTTAATAATGACAATCGCAATGCAACTTTCCTTAACCGATCTCAAAAACTTTTAATATAATGTGCTGACGAACAATATTTATCATCTTATGAGTATTTGTAAGACGTTTATCTGCTTAATGTCGAATATATCGTGTGCGAATTGTTGACAATAAAGTATTGTTCTCAGAATCTTATCTAAAAAACACACGTTTTAACAATATTTTTAGATAACAGTTAAATAAATTATAAAATCGGGTTTAAAATATTTTGAAGTTATAAGATGCATAAGCATATTATCATATTATACCGACTACCGTATTAACTATCGTGAGTAACAACTGTACAAAAATCGGTATGTAAAACGTTAAAACGTAATTGTGATTTTATGCATTGTATTGTGTAATAAATTTAATATAGTATTATAAATGTTAAAATATAAATTTATATTTAATGTAAAATATGATTTTGTAATTGATAAATATAATTTTGTAAAATAAATTGCATTGATGTTTAACCAGTCTTAAATATTCATTACAGCTCCGTGGCCATAGAAATAATGATTTAAATAATATTGTCAACGATTTGTTTATATGGTTAATAACCATAGAGAAAAAAAAACTTGCTATAGGTAACATAATTTCCAACGTCAGCCTCCAGTTTGCCGAAATTCGAAATGAGTAAGTTATTATAATATATAACATATATAAAATAAATATTTATATTCTTTCATCAAACTGGAACAAGGACTGAAATCAAGTTGGCGTGATGAATGAGCTGGTCAGCTAAACCGTGCTAGAGAAAAACTCGCCGGTAAACTTCTTCCCCCTAGACTAACTTAATGGATGTTCTGATTGAACACACCGAGCTTGAGCAAGGACTCGCCGGTAAATATCTCCCTCGAGATTTGATGAATTTCTTGAAATAAATTAACTGATGTATAGAGTTTGCATGTTTTGTTACTTTATTTAATTTTACACCACTTCTGAATATGCATTTGTTTCCGTCGAGTTCAAGTTATATTACAGATGTATGAGTTTTGAGGTTGGTAAAAAGTGAAACGGATTAACGTTTCTCGTAGACAAATATTATAGTGAGTATCTAGTGTAAAAATATAAAAGTTCAATATTACTTGACTACTGGTTGATCTCGTTTTAACTCCCATTTATTTTCTTCTCGTGTGGACGTTAGAAATATTATTTTTTTTTACACTGACTTTATAATAAACAATTTGTTTTATAGATGAGATTATAATATTATATTACTTATTAATTAAAGTCTTATAGAACGAACAATTTAATTATTTTTTTAACTAAACTGTAAAAAAATGATAATCACAGTATAGACTACTTTAATAATCCCCATATCTTTGGGATAAAACAGATTTTTAAAATAAAATTAACTTTTATTTGGTTATTTTAACTCAATATTGAATTAGTTATTGAACTCAAAAAAGAAACTGATTTAGTAGTTTCGTATATTTTGTTATTATTACGACACTTTCATCGTTTTACTTTGATATTTACACTTGTTGATTCGTTGATTTAAAACTATTTTTCTTACATTTTATGTATACCAAATTCACTTTAAAATTGTTGTTCATATAATTTTATTTATATCTTGTACAGAGTTTTTCGTGCAGATTTGGTAATTTTATTTTAGTAATTTAGAAAACATTTTTAGTACGGTCTTCCGATACAGTTTATTCTTTTGAAGATATCGACGATTGAACATAAACATAAACATTATAAACATCATTATTTTGAACATTTAGTTTAATTTACAGAAAATATTTTTATAAGTTGGGAATTTACGAAGATCTGAATTAATTGATGCGCATTGGTGATATAGGATAACTAAAATCATATGGTATAATATGAATATAGTTTGTTGTGAATTAAAAAGAATATTAAAAATCATATAGATTATGAAATTATTAAGTTCTAAATAAACATCGAATGAACATTATGTACCACGGAAATGTAACTAACCGTGACATTTATAAACTCGTATTTTTTTTTTTACTCATAGAACGTTTCACAAACTTAAGATATTTTATTTAATGCTAAAAATGTAGAAGGATTTGTTAAAACCAATTTTTGTTGTAAACATTTTAAGTTAAAAGTAGCTCACGAGTAGCTTTGAAATTTATGACGACATGACTTCATGTATAATATAATCGTTATAATATGTATAAATATATAATATAGGCTTTTAGCTTAGATTATAAACTAATTTTAGCTTTAGGTTTATTAACGAAAAAATATTTCAATAGATCGATTAATATATTTTCAATACTTACGAGATGATACGGGGTATTGTTATCTAAATTGCATCATTATTAAAATATTTCAAATACATTCGTTATTTTTCCTGAGTCAATCTACACAAAATAATCTATGTATACTATAAAGAATATGACAAACAATACAACTTAAAATGGGATCATAAACTAATTTTCCACTCATTTTAAACCATAATTTTATCAAGTTTTTTTTTTAAAAATATATTATTATTGAGTCACCGATTAAATTTTTATTTATAAATGTGAGGTAAGTGCAGTTTTAAAGGTAAAAAGAAAATAATTATAATATTTAACAATATAATAAATATATAATATATATTTAAAAATATTTTAAAATATTTTTTAAACCTCTGTACATCAAACGCTAATAAAAATCAATATTGGTTCGACGCAAATGTATTTCATTAACTGTTGTAAGTAGGTATGACATTTTATAGTTTCCATTTTTCACATGAAATATACGTTTATCATATTTGATGTTACTCAAAAGAGTGTTTCGAAGAATAAACAGAAAAAATATTGCGTCGTACTCTAGCGTAAGAAAAGACACACGAAGGATATTGCATTAGGAGAATACGTTTTATAATCTGTATTAAGCGGAAACGTCACAATAAGTCTTTTGAGTGTATATTGGTGGAAATTTTTATATTTATTTGAAACGGGTTTTTTATTTCTTACACATTAAAGCTTTGATATTCGTGTACGCATAACATACGCATTTAACTGTTCATATCACCTCTTGCTACGGGCACACGTCTTAAGATAAAACGCTCGAGTGAATGCACTGTAAGTTTAATAACAACGTGTGTCGTGGCACTGCGAGAACAAAGCAATGAATATAACGAATGTAGAAACGCGGCTACGAATGTTACCTACCACCGAGTTTCACTCTCCAAGTCATACCTATTTTAACTATTATAGTATCCTCGCCACATCATATTTTTTTGTTTATTTATTTATTATTTTTTTTTTTTTTTGATTATTAATCGGTTGATTGTATTAAATTAATTATCTAAAAGTATATTTGAACTTTTTTTTTTCGATTCAGGAACGCGGATCAACACTATTTTACCGTTAATAATGATTAATAACCATGGGTTTTTAATTTGTTATGTTTGTGTACGCGATTTCTACAGAAAAAATGACCTCGAATTCGGCATTCGTGGAAGATTTTATCTGATAGGAAAAGTTATTTAATTTGGTTCTTTGAAAGGGGGGAATATAACTGTTTAAATGTACATGCTAAATACAACATAATTTCTGTCAAATTATTGAATTACGTACAACGACTAATAACAGCCAAATATGTAATTAGTAATTACTAATAACCCTAGTACGTTAGAATGAATATTTTTATATAAAAATATGTGTGTGTGTGTGTGTAGGTGAATTGGAACTTGTTTATAGCATTTATGTAATAATAAAATATTTTCTCCTATTCGCCATAATATTATAAGACAGTTTTCTCACCATATTATTCAAAATTTATTTTCAACATGAAATTGTTTTCTTGAGAAGCATTATCTTGACAACGAACTACGAGGACATGCGCTTCTTGCGCGTTTAGACCCTTGTGACACGAAGTTTTAAAATAAAATAAAAATCCTAATTATTAAAACTTGATTTTTAAGATTCTGAGCGAAACGAGGAATGCATTGATTTTACCATGATGGGGGTTTTTTTTTGTATATACATCCCTGATATTCTCTGATATGTTTCGATCACCACTAAAAAAAAAGTAAAATATAAGATTTAGAAATGTATGGATTATAGATTGTACCTTAAGATGGTAATTTGTTGAATAATTCAACAGTTCCGAATAATTGGGAAAAACGGAGAAAAAAATTCGAAAAACTTAAACTTGAGATCGAGATTCGGATTCCCACCATAAATTGTTTTAGCTACTTTTTCGGTGTATTTGTGTACACGATTTTGGACCGAATAATTACTCTTGGGCGCAACATGAGTTTGTGATAATGATTAATAAAAAAAATAAAACAATTGTGGATAAGTGGACTGTATAATTGAAAAACGAATAGAAAAATCACAGCAGTTGGTATAAATGCATAAAAAAAAATAAATCACAAATGTAGCCTGTTTGGCTCAATAAACAAAAGAAACAAAATGGTAACAATAATGTATTAAATGGATAAATGAAATAAATAAATAAAATAAATGAAATGAGATATGTGGCCCACACGGCGCACACCAAAGAATAAGTATAAATAAATTATGTGCCTATGTCGGCCAATGCAAAATATAATATAAATAAATTATGTGCCAATGTCGGCCAATGCAAAAATATAAACAAATTATGTGCCTATGTCGGCCAATGCAAAAATAATATAATAACGTGCCTTTGACGGCTAGGCCCGTCGGCCCTTAAAACACAAATGAACAAATATGGTCGACCAATACTCACATGTGATGACTGTAATTGGTGGCGGATTTTATACCGCACCAGAACTATGACGACAATTGCCTCAGACGGCACACCGCAGTGTTTAATATTATACAAAATAAAAATGTCACAGTCTGGTACGTGCGACCACCGAATCACAATCACCAACGACGACAGCAAATGTAACAAAAACGTGAATTCAACATAAACTAACAAAAAAAATGAATTTCGGTGTGCACACTACGAAGACAGAAAAAACACGAGCGAATCGGTGCCGACGACATTTACCACGAAGGCTCTGGCCGCCGGACACCACAATGAAGATAAAAGGCCTCAGTGCCACCACACAAAACTGAAAAACACTTGAAATTGATGAATTTTGTGGCACTGAGAGCATGACTTTACTTTTACAACAAACATAACCGACAATTTTTGAAAACGTGGATAACAATCATTCACGCGCGACGATAACAGCGCGATAACGTATCCGGCCGGTCGCACACGGAGGCTTATCGCCGCCGCCGACGAGGCTGCGAACACGCAACGCACCACTATGTATCGCACGTAAATGATGACATGAACAAATTTAACAACAGATAATTTTGACGCGAAATTCAAAAAAACAATACATACAGCGCGAACAATAATCATAAGAGATTTTTGATAGGAAATGTTGTTTTTTGGTGCCTACTTTTAAGAGATAATTTTAAAAATATTTCAATAGTAATTTTAAACGAAAACCTGCTACTTTTTTGACAACTTTTGAAAACAATTTAAATGTTTAAACTTATAGCTTTAATACTGGAGAAAAAATGTTTCATAAGATTTTCTTTGAGACGAGAAAAAAATGAAAATACATTGGAGTCGCAAAAATGATTTATTAGTACCTATTACAAAATAAAATACGACAGTATCAGGTATTTCAACGAATTTCCAATAAAGAATATAAGTCATTTAGTTAAAAACATTTTATAGTTTATAAATATTTCAATGATATTTTTGTTGTTTATAAGATATTAAAATTTTCGATTTTCCCATATTGTATTGAACAATTTAGAACATTAAAAGTTCATAATATTTTATAACTTTGGTTCTTTTACTATATCAATCATCTTTAGAAATGTAAACTAATTCACTCGACCACTTTCATCCAGAATCGATTTTTTGAGATCAATGGTACATTGGTTATAAGGTTAAAAGAATAATACTGCAATACCAATCATCTACCCCTGTACCATACCTAACCGTGGACTCTCATCCAACCCAAGCAGGCGCGGATTCAGAGGGGGGGCTATGGGTGCTCGGGCACCCCCTGTCGCCTTGGCCACCAACAAAATAAATTTATATTATAAATTATATTATTTCTTATTTTTCAAAATAAAAATAATAATAATAATAATAATAAATAATATCGGTTATTCCGTTATCGTCGTCACATACGACAGTAATAACACTAATAACTATTAGTTGTTATCTTATATACTCGTATGAAACGACATGCGACGTCGGTGGAAAGCACCGATAGTTATTACAATATTACCCATTAAATCGCTATTCGGCATTCGCTGTTAATGTGTCTCGATTAGTTTGCTCGTGTTTGCCTGACGAATAATATACAAGTATAACACGGTTTCTTTTTTTTTTATTATTACTCCCTGTTTTCGTACATACTTAATTTTTAAAATATATACGTGTATATTTTATACAACTATTTTACGATATCGGGTACTAAAAATGACTCTGAATTGACTGAATCTCACAAAAAACGTGATCGTTCTGTCAGTACGCAGAGATCATTAATGTCATATTTTTCAAAGAAAACTCGTTCCAATGAATTTCAAGATCGATCTGAAGCTGAACATTCTGAAGTAAATAATGAAGAAAATGTAAGTTCTACTAGTACTAGTAATGATAATTCAGCACCTGTCGATGATAGCTATAATTTTGCAGAGTTACAAAATGTTGTTGACAATAATGTACAAAAAAAATATATTTTTTGATGCATTAGATATTGGTAACTTTATTGACAATCAAAGTTCAAAGTTAAATGATAATAAAAAATATTTTGCATTGACAAAAACATGGAGGCCGAATATTTTATATAACTTTCCCAAAGATAAAGATTCAAGAAAATTTCAATTAAAGTGGCTTAACGATTTTCCGTAGTTATCTTATAGTCAAAAACACAAAGGAGTTTATTGTAGAACTTGTGTGTTATTTTCTCGTGATGTAGGGGGGGAGAAGTAAAGAAAATTTTGGTCAATCATGTACAAAATCATTAAACAAGTATAAAAAAGCTTTAGAAGTATTTAAAAAACATTCAAATAACGATTATCATAAATTTTCAGTCCTCAAAGCGGATGATTTTAAAAATGTTGTAGAATCTGCTGAAAAGTCTGTAGTAGTTAAATTAAATTTAAATGTTCAAAAGCAAATTGAAGAAAATCAAAAAAAAACTTATCCCTATAATCAATACAATTTTTTTTTGTGGTCGTCAAAACTTTCCGTTGCGTGGGCATCGTGACGATGGAGATTTGATTCAAAATAGTGTAAACAATGAAGGGAATTTTAGAGAGCTTTTGAAATTTCGTATAGATTCAGGTGATGATGTTTTGAAGAATCATCTTCAGTATTGTCCAAAAAATGCTAGTTTTATTAGTAAAACTACACAGAACGATTTAATCGATTGTTGTGCTAGTGTAATTCTTCATAAAATTGTAAATGCCATTAAAGAATCAAAATATTTCTCAATACTAGTTGATGAAACTTTCAACATAAGTACAAGTGAACAGTTAGTTTTGTGCATTCGCTATGTTTTTCATGATAAAGTGCAAGAAGATTTCTTAAAATTAGTTATTGTTGAAAATACATCTGGTTTAAATCTTTCCAAAATAATACTACACCAATTAGATGACTTAGATCTTAATATAAAATATTTGCGTGGTCAAGGCTATGACGGAGGTGCTAATATGTCCGGAAAATATCAAAGCATTCAAGCTCAAATACTAAAAATTCAGCATCTTGCATTATATACACATTGTGCTTCACATTGTTTAAATTTAAGTATATCAAAAGCGTGTTCTGTAGTTTTGATCCGGAATGTTTGTTGATAATATACAAGAGATTATAACTTTTTTCCGAGCTTCACCAAAACGAATGTTACTTTTAAAAACTACATTAATGAAAGTTTTACCAAATTCTAAATCATTTAGACTTAAATCTGTATGTGAAACACGCTGGATCGAACGACACGATGCAATTCTTCAATTTCTTGAATTATACGATGTTATTATAAATTGCTTGGATGAACTTGTAAATTCTAATGAGGAAATTGCGCTCACTTCTAGTAAAGCTAATAATTTACTAAATTCTATGTTGAAATTTTAATTTTTAATTACACTTTAAGTTTTGGCAGAATTATTTTCAATTACTTTGCCTCTTTCAAAGCAACTGCAAAATCAAAATGTAGAATATTTTCAATCATTGAAAATGGTTAAAACTATTAAAGACGAGTTCGAAAATAAAAGAAAGAACGATATTCAAAGTTTTAACTTAATTTATACCAAATCATTAACATCAGCCGATATACATAAGATAGAAGTTAAAAAACCTCGAACGTGTTCAAAACAAATTAATCGCGAAAATATATTGGCCAACGATCCAAAAGAATATTTTCGTTTGACCTTATACCTACCATTTTTGGGTTATTTAATATCAGATATCAAAAATAGATTTGTAGGTCACGGACACGAAATGATTATGTATTTACAATACTTAATACCATTTTTCCTACATGAAGATACAGATATCGAAAAAATTATTGAATCGGCCAAATTTTATATCGATGATCTAATTGGCTCGATTGAAGAGGTTAGAGGTGAAGTTACTTTGTGGAAACAATTTTGGAAATCCCAATTAGATAAACCTAAAACTGCTATAGAAGCTTTGACTCATGCATCTGAATTTTATCCTAATATAAAGGAATTGCTAAAAATTATTTGCGTTATACCAGTTACCACTTGCACCGCAGAAAGAACATTTTCCTCACTTCGACGAACAAAAACATATTTAAGATCAACAATAGGAGAGGATAGATTAAATGGACTTATGCTTCTTAATATTCATAGGAATATTAAAATTACTCCAGAGGAAGTTATTGAAGAATTCAGTAAAAAACACCCAAGAAAATTACAGTTACAATATATGTAAGAAATTATTGTTATTTTTAAGTTTATATTTAATGAATACTGATGTATGAAAAAAAAGTTAGCACCAATAAATCAAATAGAAAATATTAATTTAAATAAATAGAAAGGTGTAACAATCTTTTTTTTTTGAGCACCCCCTTTCAAAATTTTCTGGATCCGCGCCTGAACCCAAGATTTTCGTCTTGATTTTTTAGCTAAAAATTCATAAAATAATCAACTTATATATGATACTTAAGGCTTGGTTAGGTTATTTATGTTATGTATGTTATGTTTATAAATGATTTTTTGTGAAATTTTAAATTAATGAATGCAATTTTATCGAGAACCATGTCAAATTATTAAAGAAGGAAAACGGATAAAAACATTTTATAGAATTTCCGGTAAGAGACAAATTTGCTGTCTCGGGCTATTCGTTGAGATTCATTTTCTAAGGATTATTCAGAAATACTTACGATGGCTTCGAGCTGCTGCAAAATATGTAAGTTAATCGAAAGACAGATCAAATTGATATAATTACAACGGGTACATTCGGGTAATCGCTAACTGAGAACACTTAATATCTTTGCATAGAGCCCTGCAATTTGAATTCTGATTTTTTTGTTGGTTTTTATGACTTAAAAATGTGTATTTTTACGAGTTTTTAATTTTTTTTTACTTAAATAGACATGAGCATGTGCAGTATAACATTTTTTTCTTAAATGGCAACCATCTATTTTAACTACTAATTATTTTTTGTCTATTTTCTTAATGAATTTTAATATTTTTCTATTCTAATTATAATTCAATATAAAATATTCTTAAATAAGATTTTTCTGCTTTTTCATTATCATTAATGTTAATTAAGATCTGTTGTAAATTGTTAATATATATATCATTTATATCATTGCTTAATGTAATTTTTTTTCTTTTTTGTGATTAACTTAACTTAGGTATTAATTGAAGTTAAATTAAGATAACGATATTTTTTAACTTAATTGATGTAATTCTCAAGTGAATTAACTTAATTTAATATGAACTCAATTAACTTAACTTACCTGATTTAAAAAATATCATTAACTTGCTGGGTGTGCAAGTATATATATAAATACACAGTGGCCGAACTAGGAAGAGGAAGACGGGGATACATATTTGGGCGTAACATATTAAAGGGTGTAATTTTTATAATGTATAATCTATAATTGACTACTAGTTTAATATTTTTAACTTTTTTAATGATAATATGTGTAAAACCAACTTGTCACCAACTAATGAGCAATTCAATGAATTCAATGATAGGTTTGGTACCTACTGTTGATATTCTAAGCACTAACAAAAGTTTACTATTCATACTATTCAATTGATACCGTTTCTGATAGAGGAGGTGGTATATTATCCTACTGAACCAACGCACAAATTTATTTGAAAGTTAGGTTCTTTTATACTTTGAAACTTGGGTCCACCAAAATTATGCAACGGCACACGATTACAAATAAAATCTTTAAAAAACTGTCCGCTAAAGTATACGATTATTACTGGCTATAATTAAATTGTATAGTTGTAATATAATTTAATACAATTACGAAGATTAATTATCGTCTTATGTCGACATTTAAATCGCATCGACTTAAGCTAAAACAGTTTGAATATTAGATATTTTTAAATAAAAATATAACTAACCAAAAGAACATTTGATTATTTCTTTGAAGAACACAAACATTAAACCAAACCAGTAAAAAATTGCCGATTATTATTTTAATGAAAATTGAAAAATATGATTTATACAGTACCTACATTGTTTTTTTAATAGAATACTTTATTCAATATACATTTTTCAAAATAATTATCACTTGACAATAATCTAGCTATCACGAATTGATCAATTTTTATTCAATTACAGTAATCTATACAATTTTGAATGTAAAATAGAGAGTACGAAATTAAGAAGAGTTTCAAAAAATCTTCAAGAACACAAGAAAACTGTATATTATTGTACACAGTTGTAAAACAACGGGTATTGTAAAAATGTAATATTGTGCAATGGTTTGATAATATAATGTTCGGAATTAACATTAGTACTATGTGCCTATGTGTAAAATGATATATGTTCTATGTTTAGAAACCTAATATATATATTAGGTTTATATATATATATATATATATATATATATATATATATATATTATATATATTGTACCAGTTAGTAATACAGTATTTATATTATTTATTTGCATAAGATAATATTTGTAGGATAAGAAATTTTTTTTAAAAATTTTGCATAAAAATTAACATTTATTGTATTAATAATAATAATAATAACAAAATATAATACACTCATATATATTATAAATAATATATATATTATTTATAATCAAAAATTCTAAATTCAAAATATAATTAGTGTGCCCGATTTTAAAACAAAACAGACACAGGTTTTTTCATGTGTGTGAGGGTGTGTATGTGTGTGTGTGTGTGTGTGTGTGTACATAGATATACTTAAACTTTGGAGTATAGTCAGAGTGAATATAATATAATTTAATTTATAAATCATTCGAAAATATACAATAAAAAAAAAATTAATATAAAATTGACATACATTTCTTGCACTCATAGTACTTTTTTTTTAATTTTTAAACAAACATTTGTGCATGACAAAGGTATATCATAAACATACACGAGGACAATAAACAAGTATTATAATGTTAAAATTGTAATATAAATGTTAGGTGCGTATGATTTTTTTAAGTAAACTACCGTTATACTTACATTTAATACAGTTTAAATAACTGTAATAATACTATAATAGTCTATTACAATCAACGATATAATATTAACTAGATTTTATTATTATGTAATTTTTCCTCTTCCCAATAAATTTCCAATAAAAAAATTGAAGAATAGTTAAAAAAAAAAAAATCATCCGACTCAAATATCATATTATTATTAATGTTATAAAGTATAAATGTTAGTTATTCGGGTTATTTTTTACTCTATAAATAAATGCTTATACAGCTGTATTCAAATAATGAGTAATAGGACGTTTATTTCACAGAATATATATATTTTAAGAGTATTACTATTCAAAATTTAATGTTTTAAAAACAAAAAAATAGTGAATTATAGTAGTTTTTAAAATTTTGGATATTATAATGGTGGTAATTTCTGTATAATTAAAAATTAAGATTAATAAATCAATACAATTTCAATTTTTTTTTAGCTCTAGCATGAAAATGATAATACTATTTTACTTAGATTTCTACACCTATGAACACTTAAAAAAACCTTTGACATAAAGTATGTTTTTTAAAGTATTTACAATTTTTATAGGATACATTTTATAGTCAACAGTTAGCCAGTTAAATAAATTACTTAACATAAAATTGGGTAGTTATGCTATTATGTGCATGGACACAAACAAATAATCATTATCAGGCAATGTTTAGTATCAAATACGTAATTGTTACAACGTCAAATATTAGAATGCTTTGGTATATGCTTTACATAATAATATTATTAGCTCTTAACAATGATGGTATAATTAAAAAAATAGAAATAGATAATAATAAATTTACATTATTAATACTAATTTTAGTAGGTAATTACAATAAATAACGATTAATTTTCTCATCGTTTCGTAAATAATAATTATGTAATATGTAATACTTTGGTATCGCGTTGCATTATATTATCTTCATTATATGAAATGGAATATTGTTAATCGCCAGTGGCCTAAAGGTATTCGAAGTAATATCCACTGCAATCAATGGTTTGTTTTTCAACAATATGAGTAAACAAGTAATGATTCTACCTTAGTCTCAAATGATGAACTCTAAAAAAAAGAAAAAAAAAATTAAAACATTAACATTTTTAATTAAAAAGGGTCTCAAGTCAATGATAAATATACACCGCAATATTTTCAATAAGTTTTTATTTTAAACCAATGTAATCAGTGATTTATGAAGCAGCTGATCATCATTTAGATTTTAGAAATGTATTAATTTTTATTTGAATAACAAACAGATAAAAGTTCTTTAACAAAAACACTTTAATAATTATTAGTATATAGACATAAAAAAAAAAGTTTATATAAATATAAATAAAATATAATATGCATATATAGAAATAGGATATCTAACCATAAAAATAAAAATGTCATAGCATTTAAACAAATTACACAATAAAACAAGATTTCGCCTTTTATGAAATGGATTTATGAAATTATTGGAATAAAATATAAGCCTTGTGTTCATATTGTTCGACTATGTGAATAGTACCCATACCTTTAAATCGTTGATGCATTGGGGTTGGTGGTGTAATTTTTTAACAATTCCCTCAACCTAAGAATTTCTTTTGACGCAGACGTCAATTCCGACTGCAGTACCAGTTCTTTTTCTCGAAGCCTTTTTATTTCGTGTTGACAACTCTGAAAATAAGTGGAAAAAAATTGTAACAGTAAAAAATATTTTTGAGGAAGGTGATACAAAGTTAGGTAAAAGAAAATAGAGTGACCAAAACTTGATGACGGCACACTTACCACGTTCTGTCTTAACAGCTCCAGCTTGTCACACTTCAACCTAGTGACATCCTGTCGGAGACCTTCCACCCGGGAATCGTTGTTCTGCGCGTCACAGCACAAACTACAAGGTTTTCCGCTAGGTGTTTCAGCAGAGGACATGCTTTCCAAACCGGTATCACTGTCTACTGCACCGGCCATGCCTAAGCCATCGAGTTCGACGCTGTTAAGCGACGACGAATCGCTTTCCGACATTGCTACGCGGCTAGCTCCACTGCGAAGGAAAATTACGAATTATATCAATAAACGAATCAGAAAGATATAATTCGCTATACTACAGTTCGGAGATCTACCTGGAAGTTCTGTGTACCGGATGAGTGTCAGGACTGGATATGGGTGATGAAGGTGAACTCTTTTTACTACCTTTGGACAACGTTCTGCCAAACTGGAAGAAACACATGTATATTATAAAATGCAATGTTGTAAAACACATGCACAAAAGAATGGATAAACGAATACTGCAATTTTTTTTTACTCACAGTAGGTATAGATCCGTCTGCTGAACAACTGCTGGTCTTTTTGGAAAGACCTCCCAATATGTTATTATTTGCTTCGGCGTTCGTCAGCGTTTGCGTCTTGACTCTTGCTATAAGAGCTTTACGTACCGTATCTATGAACCTGCTACCGGCCCCCGAAATGGTACCGTTACCGCATTCCGATGATGACGACGATGAAGCTGCCGATTTCGTCAGCTCAGTGTTCAAGCCACTTGTACTGCTCCCACTGCCATCTCCATTGTACCCCAAAAAATCTTTAGTCTTGTCTTTCAGCTCCTCGCATAAAGAGTGCAACAACGAAGTTCGAGTTCTTAGCTACATAAATCGAACAGTTTAGTTAACACATGATCGGTAAAAACTACGATGAAGACGTAACGTCACCGTGAGAAAGACTTACCTCCAACTTGGCAAATTTGTGTGCTTTATAACACGCGTTTTCCGCGTTAACCAGCTTGGTGAGGAGGAACTGTTTTAATTCTGGACCATGCCTAAACACGGCTGGATTAGGCAACGTCGGTCCGAAGAATGGTACATCGTCTCGAGCAGTTACGCTAACTTTATACCTGTGCACGAAAAAGAAAACAATAATTGTTAGAATACTCATATAATATTATACATATTATTACAATATTATTCCAAGTATAGTTGGACACCACACATACCTAACGTTGGGAGTGTTCGGCTCGATCACTTGAACGATGATATACGCGTGTAGGAAATGTGACGCTATCATGTCAGGCGTAAACGGAGTGTTGGATTCTTGAAATACAATAGCTACGATGTCATTACCTATATAAAAAAAATAATACTAATTATTTATGTATTTTTGCTTACAATCTATGTACAATCTACATTATTATGATAAACTCTGATCAATTGACAGCAGCTTTATATTCGTAGACTTACCGATATGCCTTTTCCTTTGCAATTGTTGAGGATCGTGTTCAGTGTATGGTAGCAAAGAAGATACGTGGAATATAATCTCTCTGTCTTTGAATACTTGGTAAACGGCTTCGTCACCAGTTTGACCAAACTGCGTGTCTAAGCCTCCTCGGTATCTATCGGAATCGAACGATAAACGGTTATCGTAGAATATTCCCAAATCTTGTAACATAAAAATTAAGGCGCTCCCATCGAATGTACTACATACCCTTTATGGTCTTTCAGCTGTATTCGTTGACCGAGCAGCTGGAGGAACTGATCGAATGCAGGTGAGGTATGTTGATTGGAAAATAATTCTTCTTCGCTAGTCTGGCCATACTTTTGGTACAATACACCGAATTTAAAATGCGACACAAGCACGTGTTCGTCATAGGCCGCAATCAGTTCCGATGCTTTACAACTCAATACGGGAGACAGTTTGGTAATAGTAAGCTGATCGTTCAACAGCTAAAAATTCGGAAAACAATAGTGAAAATCACATTTTTTATTTATTTATTTTTTTTATATAAATTAGAATCAGAAGTTTGAAATAGGTATTTCATTATTGAACAGTGTGCAAAACAATACACAGAATATCATCCATATTTTATACAAGTATTTTAATAAAACTTCATATTATTTTATAACGAGAATAAGCATTTAACTTTATCTATAATTGAAATTAAAATAAACACTTAAATTCCACTTTTTATTATTTCTGATTTCTTAAAAATAAAAAGTAGAAAAAATATTAATACATTAAATACATTAAAATTAATACTTAACCGATTTATCAGCTTGATTAAAGATACATTATTTTAAGATTAAATAAATTTTAAATAAGTAAAAATAAGAAATTACGAAGGTCACCATAAAAAAAAAATAAGTACAATTTGTCTAAATAACGAGGAGAGAATAATTGTTTGGCTTACTAACGAAAATGATCTTAGACAAAACAACCATATGTATGACGTAAAAACAAGTTTGAAAAATAAATTATTATGAAATAAGGTGCAACAAAACGCTTAGTGGTATTTACACGAATTTATTAAAATGCATAATGATCTACATAAGCATATAATTATTTTGTGCCAGCCAAAATCAGTGGTTTCAAGTCCAATAAATGAAAACAAAATCTAAAAAGAAGTCAGAATACGAATGGGTACTTCTCGGTTTATAGTATTAATTATATACATCGAGTACCTACTAAAATTCAGTAATGAAATAAAAACACTCGAATAAGAGTATACACATTATTATTATTATTATTATTATTAAAATGCGTCTTGCAGTATCAGATATAGTCTGGACTATTTTTATCCAGGCCAATGCAGAGATCCAATGATGTTTATATTATGATATTTATTGTGTTTCCGTCCATGGGCTAGTCGCCAACTATCTTAGTACTATTTTTTATACACTATTATTATCATTGTTATTGCACTATCGAATAAAGTTGGAATTCAAAACTTAACTATCTACCCATAATATGGGTATGAGTATGGGACGATAATATTGAATCCTTATAAACTTAATTACATTTAGCCGTCTAAATAATGTACTGTCTTACTTTTTGATATATTTATCTTATAAGTTTTTAATGAATTGTTCCACAAAGGAACTTGCAATAAAGTGAGATCACTCCCCTCTAGACGTTAATTTAATGATGCATCTTTTATTTATAAAATGTTAATAATATTCAGTATCTCAAAATACATGAAAAAATTGGTTTGTCAATTCCAACTTTTTATACGAGATCAAAAACTGTTTTTTATGAGTCATTCAAGAGTCAGTTTATATAGATATAATTTTAATAAACCCAAAAGTCATATGCTTCGGGTTTTCCAACAGCCTCGATAGATTCTACTTTAATTTCTATTATGAATTTAAAATTCGTAATTTATGTTTGAATTTAAATTTGTTTATATAAATTTCATTTTTAATTTTAATTTATAATTACAATAATTATTTTATTTTCTTATAATATATTACCTTTATATTTAGTAGCGAAACTGTATTATTATATTTAAAAATCTATTTTGTATTACTAATCATAATATTAAGTTAAATCAAAGGCGCATTAAAACTTACTTCTAGAGGGAGGGGCTTAAATTTGTTCTTTTATTCAGGCTCAAAATTTACAAGTAAAATTATTGGTAATATTTAAATCAGGTGAATCCTTAGTATTTTTTATTTTTATTTTTTTTTAATCTAATGCCGGATCCACTTAGAATCGAATTTTATGTAGTTATTTTTAACACCTGTATGTGTTTTGAAAGTTATGCTTATTTGATTTTTCACTAAGTATGCACCCGACAAAAAAACCCAATTCAGTATTAACAGCCACGCGTAATTTGATTTCGTTATAAATTAATCTTATTAAATTATCTTATTTACATTAAAAAAAATTTGAAATGTGTACCTCATATATCATCGATTCCTTAAATACGGATTCAGGGGGGATTGCTACCTTCGTATCCCTAAAATACGCCCCTAAATTAACTATATACTGAATTCTATGTACACTCTCTTACCTTCGAGCGTAAATAAATAAAAATAATATAATGATGAAGAATAATTGTTTTGGAAAAACTTTAAGTTTTTTATTCAAAACCTATAATGACTTAAAAGAAATAATCGTTAATAAAAGATGATCGTGAAAAGATTTTCGTTGAATTGTAGGATATCAATTCTTTGCAACGCATTTTACCAACCGATTGATTTTATCTTGATACAAACTTTTTCACCTCAAATACTTCAATTTAGACTTTATAGCCTATTTCTAACTTGAAAGTGGTGGGATAGAACTTTTAAAACAATTTAAGAAGAAGCAATGCTCGCGGAAGACCTTGACCTCCACGGGAATTCAGTTTTCAGTTTAATTTTTTAGAAAAATTGTAAGAAAAATTAATTTCAATTTTACAACACTAGGTGATTATTTAAAAATTCCTACATAAATTAAATGATATTGTATTGGTAAAAATATAGTCCAACTCAATAAAATGAAGTATCATGTCATTTCGTTACAGGAATCATGTATTTTTAATGATTTATTGGCATGTGTGTCACTAGTGAGTATGTATATATAACATATATTTATTAAAAAATAATGTAACGGCGACGTTCATTAATTTTTACCTCAACATCGCGGTTTGGTGGATTTTTTTCAGTTACTATTTTCACAAAATAACTGTTCATTTTAGAAAAAATGAATATAGACATAGAAAAATAATCACGTCTTTCGCGACTATATATTGTTAACTATTAATGGGTATTCATACTGAAAATATCTTAAAGATGAGACTAAAAGTACCGAGTACTCCATACGCGGACCTTTGTATCAGAATAATATGCTATGTTGTACTATGAATGAGCTTCATTAAACTTCAAATTCTTAATTATACCTATTATCGTTCCCGTTTATTTTCTAATAATGTATACAACGCGGTATATTGTCAAATAACAAATGTTTAACTAACCTTAGCCATGTGATGAGGTGCCGATGTGGCGCAAGTTGAAGGCACCAATTCATGCGTGGTGCCAGTCCGTAGTCGTAGCAAAAGTCGCGTTTGCTCCTGGGAAGCTAGGCTTTCCGATTTTACGCTCAATAGAACCGGTCCTAGTTGATCATCCGTGCCGATGAAGTTGAAGTGTTCCTGAAACAGAAGACAAATAAAAGATGAGTTACGAATACACGTAATTTTTGGCCATGGCCGTGGCCAGATCATAATACAAATCAGTTTCATATAATCGATTATGTCCGGATGGATTTTAGTGTACAAGAAACTATAACTATATAATATAACTAGACACGGCCAGCACATTTTAGACTCATAAAATCTACAGAGAGTACGAAAGAGAGAAAGAGAGAAACAATGAAATATTATTTTGTACACGAGCCAATCAATATAGACTGCTATAGCTGACACACGATATCATGGGTATTTCGCAAATCTACGTTTCATAATATTTTTGTGTAAAAACTTTGATTGCATATGTATTTAGATAAAAGTACTATATACATATACATAGGTGTTCATAAAAATATCGTCCTTGAAGCGTCACATCGACATTGTGGACTTTATGGGCATCTAATATAAATATACATAGGAATACCTAGTCGCTAAAATACAACCGGTTCTAATGAGTCACGCATTACAGTGGTGATGTTTACATGTAGTAGCAGGTATCTACAATAATAATATAAATTGTGAACATTTAATATTATTGCACGACTGAATGCCAACGCGGACAACCCGAATCGAAGAAACATCCGGTCCATTGTTGACCATATAGTATACATATACATTTAAAGACTGTGCCAACTATTTTCTGGGGCTAACGGCATCGAAAGCTACTACGCGATACGGTCGTTTTCCTGGTCTTTAGCTATTAAATCGAGTAAATCGAATTCATGGAATCATAAGAACCTAAAAACTACTAATGTTTTATTTATAAATGCGCGACGATTTTGTAATATTTGTTTTTCCAGTGTTTAAAATATTGTAACATTATATACATAGTAAACAACGAACAATATATTATATAACGCGCGGTGGTGAACACAAAAAATAATGTCGGATAAAAATAACTGTTATATTTTTGTATTTTTTTGCACTCCGGTTTCTATTGCTAGGTTTTTGTACCGGATCATCGATTTTAACAAACCAAGAGAACGCATTCACTCATAACATTCACCTATTTCTTAGCATTAAATTTATGATTGTATGCTCTTTTATGAAAAATCTTGTTTTGGCATGAATGACAGTAGGAATATAAAAGAATATTGTAACTATTATGAATAAATAAGTGGGTACATAAATTTACACAACAGATACAAAAAATATAAGTGCGTTTTATTAAACTTAAAGATGAGTATATATCAATTTATTTTCTATGTGAATAAATATAGTAAAATGTACGAACAACTTATCTACTTCATAATTTTTTTACTGTCGTAACATAATTAAAAGTCACGCTCAATTCAATTTGACGAACTTTTTCATGTAATTTAATATAATGAAAAACTATATATATCTTTGTTAAAACCGATCTAAAAACAAAATGTGGATTGTATTTTACTACAAAAATTGCAGACATTTAAATTTAAATTAAATTCGCTATAGCAAATCTAATAAAAAAACATATTTTTTTGACATTTAGAAAATTGGTTGTTAATTTATTATAAATTATTTATATTAAGGTAAAAAATATAATATACGTATTATACAATGTAAATAAGTATAACTCATATTTAACCAACTAGTATTAAGGTTTGTTTACACTAAATTATTGGGAATACTGGTTTATAATAATATTCAATAAATTAAAAACCATGCATATAATACGTTATCATCGTAGCATCATTGTTTTCTTCTTTACTATTTATGAAAAATAGGTAAATTAAATTGAAATTTACAAGATAAACTACTACAGGTGGTTTTTTCTTATACATAATAAGTATGAACATAATACATTTAAATATTTAGTAAAATTAAAAGAGATTAAAATTAGTGTCCATATATATAGGTGTAAGGTAAGTTGGCTGGTAAAGCCTTATCCCCACCTCTACGTGGTGATAGCTGGTAACGGGACTAACTTTCGTTTAACAGGGGAGGTACAGAAAAAAAACTGTATAAAACCAATCACCGGCGGGTCAACAATACCGACCAAAGAAGGCCAACATCGCCCTCAAACAACGACGCAACAGCCGAATGATCTCACATTAGGGTGAGGACCAATATAAGGACACTTTATCGGCATCCCTTCATGTTCCTCACTATCCTCATCCGAAACGGCCCCACAACGGTAGGCCGATAGTAGCAGGGCATTAGTAGGACACCCACATTACGGTTGATCACCGTCCGAATGATTGAGGCTAGGAATGGGCACACGGACGAGACAGTCGCAGAGTGCCACCTTCTGATGACCTCACCAAGACCGATCAGCAAAGCAGCAATAGGATGGAGAACGACAAAACCGGAACGAAGATAGAATTGAATCAGAACGAGGATCTAGTTGGGGTTGGTAACGAGCCAGGTCGAGAAAACTTCGAACGTTACTTCAAGTCTCGAGCAACATTGCCGCGATGTGGAATCAAAACACACGCAAACTGGCCTTCAGCAACACCGATTCAAGACCAATACAAAAATTTAAATGTTTGCCCACAAGGGACACATGCCTTTTTTAACTAACAATGTCTAACTAATTTAAATGTGCATCCTCCAAGGGACATAACTCTGACGTTTGTAAATTGTATAA
Source organism: Sipha flava (assembly GCF_003268045.1). Classification (NCBI taxonomy): domain Eukaryota; kingdom Metazoa; phylum Arthropoda; class Insecta; order Hemiptera; family Aphididae; genus Sipha; species Sipha flava. The sequence continues at coordinate 237,264 of NW_020273062.1, forward strand.
TATCTATGTAATGTAATGTATTTAATAAACGGTGTCGTCAATGGGGAAGTATTGGGAAACCTATTCCCCCAATGCTGTCGGTTCAAACAGAAAAAAAAAGATTTAAGGCAAGTTATAATTATTGTTGTGTTAAAAAAATAACAGTAATTATCTCATAGAGCTATATTGAGTTCCAATAAAATATTTCTGGGAGTGTATATGTATACTTGATTGTAATATTTTTAATTATTATTTTCGGACAATAAAAGTGAATTCATAAATAATAAAAAACTTTTAATAACTTATTAAACAAATCCCGAACGTTAGCGTGTATATATATACTAAGTACATAAAAACAAATTCAAATTTCTTGACGACTGAGTAAATGACGTACTAATTGTATTTTATAATGACTTTCTGTACACAAACATACTTAAAATACACAGTCTTATAAATATAAACAAAACATATGCAGCGTATAAAGTTATTTCGTGGTTAAAAAAACCTATAAACCAATCGTTGGAAATTGTACGTAGAGTACAAAAGTAAACAAAAGACATTAGTCCACAAACATAATTATTTCTTGCATCGCAAGTTCATATTATATTTTAGTGTAAGAATAGTCGTTTTCCTGTTAATATTACGACAGTTTTTCTTTGTGACGTTATAGAAACAATCGAGGCAGAGAAGTGTTCACAAGTGGCAAACACTAAAGAGGATATTATTATTATACTATAGTTACGTTACTTATTGTGTATTACCTGTGGCTATACCATTATACCAATAGTAAAACGATTTCGCACTAACCAACAATGTCGCAAACGAAACCTCATTATTATAACGGGGTTGTAAAAGCACTACTTGGATGATCACAAAACAATGAAATAGTATAATAATTCAAAGGAAATTTTTATTTGAATTTAGAAGTACTCTTATAACAATAAATAGTTTAAACTCGAAAGGTAAATATATATAAGTATTTATTTAAAAGAAGGGAGAAAACAACGGGACAACCGTTATAAATTTGTGACTGTTAAGGAATAACTTTTGGTTCGTTTATTAGCACTGTATTATATAAATGAAGAAAAAACAGTTAAATGCAAATCATAAAAGGGAATCGCGGTTTTTTTATTTCAGCCATAAAATCGGTATTTAGCAGTAATACCGTTAAGAGGAAATTCGGTAGAAACTGTAAATAATAGGTAGTTACATATATACGTACCACTCTACATATATTTTGTACTATTTTATAGGCTATACGTAAATACACACGAAATATATACAGTCGAATTATCGTCGAGGGCGACTAACAATATACAACTAAATTCACTTTGAAACTACATTATTTTACCAACATTTTTTATGTAGGTATATATTTTAATTGAAATTTACAAAAAAAAAAAATAATAATAATAAAAAAAAAAACCATTGTTGAGGGAAGGTTGTTAAGGATATGGTGTTTCACGATCGATACGACGATAAATGTTGCAAACGACAACGGTATTTACGCGTACGTGACGTCACCAAAACGTCGAATAGGGACAAATGAACATAACCGTTTGGACGTGGAGACAAATGGACGTAAAAAAAAAATAAATATTTATAAGTTATAAAACCACTGATATTTTATGTTAATAATATAATTAATGGTATCGTATCATAATATCAAACCTTATCGAATTTTATCGTTTTGGCAATAGATATCTTTTATATCAATATATATAACTTAATGGTTTTTACAACTTGTAATAATTATCACACTTTATCGAAACACGGAGATACACAAGACACGACAATACACATCTATAACTGTGTTAGTGTAAAAATATAAATAACTTATTTATTTTATTTACTTATTTATATATATATATATTTTACGTCCATTTGTCACCACGTCCAAACGGCCACGTCCAAACGGCTACGTCCATTTGTCCTAGATCCTTAAAACGTAAATATTTAACAACGCACATATCGGTCGTTTAAAACTATAATAATGAAATAAAAAATATATACAATTATTACATACAAGCGTATATCACTATTTTTTTTTCTATAATCATAAGTAATTTTTTTTAAAACGTTTACATATTTTATTCTTAATATATTTTTATTTAAATATATTTATAATGTTATATTTCTTTATTGTACATCGTTTAATACTAACGTTTCCGGGTGAATCGCGTACACGTTATATACACGGGTTGAGTTTATACAGCAAAGGCTATGTAGGCATTCGATATGCATGACGTTCCTGCATCAGTATTATTACATTGTCCACAAACGTACATTTCGGTTGCCACGGAAATGAACTACAGTATAATATGTACACAAGGAAAAACAATACCACACACGTGTGCCTATGTTTTTTATAATACACATATATATGCAGTGCGCGATCGTGTGTTTAATTTTTTCCAAACTCACACGATGGATACATAAAGTACGCAACACGCATTTTATTACTGAACGCAAAGAAACATCGCAATAATAATATTATTGTCATGTTATATCATCGGCGACGGGTGAGCGTTCGTTGCGCCAAAATGGTTCGGGCAGCCGCAAGAAGAACAAATTATTACACTTAATGAAATTGCGTGCATGTAGGAAAGCAAAAAAAAAATAAAAAAAAATACCAGCAGATGGCTAATATAGAAGCCCGCTAAGTCGACGAGATGGTGATAGTCTAATTTGTGATAATAGCATCCGCGTGTATAAGAATAAATTTATATTATATATCATATAGGTATATTTATATATATGTAGGTATATTAATGTTCACATAGTATTTAAATTGCATACAACACATAAAATCCGTTTCGAAAACGCACATATTGAATAAATTGATTGCCACGAGAGTGGTTTTGAATAATAGATTTGTCACAAAACCATGACCACGGTACATACTAACACAGTACACTTCGAGCTTAAAATTCTTGTTTCATATTCACTATTATCGAATAATTCTTTCACGCGGTACAAATATCAACAGAAACTGACTAAAATCCAGTATAAAATAGAAAATTGAAAACGACTATCGATTTTTTTTTTTATTTCCGATTCATGTTCGGTTTTCAACTGAAGTGTATGGAAAAAAATATATACAAAATAAATATTTTAATTAATCAATTTAAATAAATAACTAGGTCGGTAAAAAAAATATATATACATACATATATATATACATATATATATATATATATATATATATATATATATATATATATATATACTCACAATTAAGGTTATAGATAAATACTATTATTTGTTAATCAAAATAAAATATACAATACATAGAGATATATAATCAATAGGCAAGCGGGAAAGAAATTATACGTCTTCAGTTGAAATCGTATACTTAATAATTATATACCATACGGTCATATTTTACATATAATATATTTATACCTTAAAAACAATTATTACATACATTTTGTTATTAAAAATTTTAAATATTTATTATTTACATGAAACCCATGTTTTTTTTTAATTAATATATTAAGTTTCATGAATATCAATTAAGGTTATTGCCATTACTGGTATTTAATATTTATGGTTCAGCGTATTTAATTTAATATTATTTTTGAGTAGTAGTACCTATTTTAATTATAGTTATACTTATTTAAAAATATGTATTTTCACCGATATTTTTGTATTTCACAATGCATTGCAGAATGTTATGGATTAGAGTAATTTTATTTATTTTGTATGTTAATATATTATTATATATTTATATATTATGTATATATATATATACACACATATATATGTAATAGAATAGGACAATCGCACAAAATACGAATTTCGATAACGCAGGGTATAGTAAACATTATGCATCCAACATAACCGTTGCGTTAAAAAATGGCACTTGAATGATTTGAACGCGAAAAAAGAAGCGAGCTGGTAAAACGTGTGTTTCGACTGGAGCTTCTATGCCAGGAGTCAGGAACTTTTTTGTAGAAAAGAGCTATTTTTTTAAAAAAGTTACAAACCCATGATATCCAGAGAGTCTTTTGAATAACTTTTTTTTTTTTTTTTTTAATGCCGTAAGTTTTCGTCACAAATGAGACATTATGATTGTTCCATGGTTTTAAACAAATGCAAAAGAATCAGTCCACTTATTTCTAAATTCTCTATTTTCCTCTTCAATTTTGCGCTTTTAGTTTATAGGCATCTCGTTCACAATATTGCTATGTTTTAATACGGTGGAAAGTTAATAAAAATGAATAATAAATGTTGTGGGGTCATTAAAGATAAAATATTATTTAATTTTTACATGCTATAAACATCCTTATGAAGAAATTCAAAAATGTTTTGGCTATAATAACATATTATATAATTTATATTTTACGGGTTTCGATATTGATGCATTTTCCAAAGAGTCACAAATTACATATTAAGGAACCGCAGGTTCCCGACCACTGTTCTATGATATTATTGCATCGTCAGGTTAAATTTGAAAAGCCTTCTTACGCACCTAAGTGTATTATAGCTGTATTTGCAGCAGGATCTAATATCTTTGTTTCTCGTGAATCACGGTTCGTGCGCTACAGTATTTACTATACCATCGTACATATTATTTAGCATATGCACGTTTATAATAACATATAGGTAGAGAACTTTTTTTTTTTAATGACTGCGAGAAAAGCGACTTATACATTAATGCTATACACTAAAATACATCTATTGTTCCGAACTTGGTTTTTATACGCATGTACATGCATTTTCGTCCACACGCATAAAGTCCTCAAGAGATTCGAAAATAAAGCGAAAAACAATTACGATTGTTACTTTAAGTGAATTTTACACCGTTGTAGTATAAAAAGCATTTGACAAAACGGTTAGCAAACCGATGTATTTTCATATTACACAAGCAGACCCGTTCAAACATTAATAATTTTACCATTATGAAGGGGCGGCCGTGTCAAAGTACTGGCTTATATCAGCTAAGTCTTACGGAAAATTATGTATACTAAACAGCTCTTCTCCGAGATTCAAGGTCGCAGTGTGCATGAATGGACACATAATTACTATTATGTAATACAAAAAGAACTTAGCCGGATATTGATGATACGTAGGCTTGTTGGTGCATCGTGCAAGCAGGTAAAAACGCATAATCAACAACCTTTAAGTTTACTACACAAGGGTGGTGTGCGTATATAAGCAGTGCAACTCTGCTCGTTCTCGCGAGAACAATGGATTATAAAACGACCGGCGAAGCCATATGGTGCGCGTCCAAGACAATGGAAGATAAGTGAAGAGGCACCACGATATACACCGCCATCATGAAAGACTCACGCCAACGCGTGACAACTGTTCGTTGCAGCAGCAAGCAAGGGCGACATGATATGAATGAAGGTACGCACGTGTGCAGCGCACACCGTATAAATAGTATAAGTAAAGGTGCAACGTACGTATCGTCAACAACGTTTATTAGACCCGTACGTTTGCTAATACATCGGAACAAGACGAGTTTGTTCATCTTCCAAAAAATCAAAAAAAAAAAAAATAAAAAAAAATACACCTAATGGTAGTAGAATTCAAGATAATATATATGCTTAGCTGTACACGAAAACATTTATACGTTTCAGGAGGAGGGTCACAGACCTCCGTGGTACGAATATACCAACACTATCTTGCATATTACATGAACTGTACATATATTCACAAAGAAATCACGACGTGTGTCGGAAACACGGCAGGGAAACGTGTAGGCGTGTATAGGCTAAGACAGGTCGTCCCACACTCGAAGTTCACCCGCCACCATCGTTACCATCGTCGGGTACTTATATCTGCGGCTGCTGCTGGTTCCATACAGAAAAGATAAAACTAAAAAATATGCTGTCGAAATAATAAGCCGTTCACGACGACAGCAAACAAAACAACGAACAAGAAAATACATAGATTATTATAATAACGCCAGATTAAAGAACCGTTGCCGCTATATGTTTAAAATGATAACAATCATTAATTACGCGCTAACGAAGCTAGAAACGATTGCATTTTACTGACTGTCTAATGGTGGACTCTTGTTAGCGGTACAAAATCCTTCCGGTCATGAATATGACAAAATAATGTTTTTATTACACTAAAAATTTGCTTACATTACATGAAAGTTCTTTGATCAACGCATAATGTTATAAAGCAACCTGAGAAGCGAAAAAATGTAAAAGATTTTAAAAACCATAAAAATAAAAGAAACCTAATTTATACTCAAAATTGAAACAATTAAATTTAAATTAAAATCTGTGTACATATAAATCAATAAACTAGTTCAAACAAAATGTATACTTAACACATTGAGATGGAAAATAAAATATATATTTTCATATTTTCTATGAATGATCTATGAAAAATGTTGGCGTGATATGGGGGAGGGGTGTAATAACTGTCTGTCATACACTTGATGAGGAGCGGAAGGATGAGGTTAAAAATAAAAAATAAATTCTAATGAAAATTTTGAATGTTCTCCATCGACTGAAGTAAACAATTAAATTGGTTTTTACAGAGATTTTTATAAGCTTATATACAAATTAAAAAAAGCAAATATTTTCTTTGGATTATAAATAATTATTATGCTACAACATAAATCATAAATTTAATAAAATTAATTTATAACCTTAACCTTGAATTTTAAAACGATTAGGTAATCTAATAAAATAGCACAATGTAATAGTAACTATATTTTTTTAAATAAAATAGTAAAATATTCTCAACGATATAATGAATTATGGATAAATAATATGGTAAATGCTTACAATAGTATATAAATGATATTCCAAGTAGACAAAATCATAACTTGTGTAAAATTAATGAATTTCATCTATATTACAATGTAATTTACTCTAATATTGTATTATAATCAAAGGTATACCAATATGTTACAAAATGTCGCATTATCATTTAATGTCAACAAAAATGTATTGAACGCTGGCCGTTAGCTTTTTTTATAAACAGTTATTGGTAATATAACATTTTGGTATGATAAAAAACGTGTGTATGTAAGTACACCGTCATAGGCCTTCCTTGCACGATATTATAATATTATATTAATGAATCAAACACACGTTATTATTTTCCAACCCCGACCTGTCCGTTTACGATAGTCAAACAATAAATTATAAATGTGGTTTATAGAAAATAAGCTATTATAAATTCAAGTCCATTGTTAAATTAGATTTCTATAAAGCTTTTAACGATTAAGGTGAAAGAGAGAGCAATATACAATTATTATATAAATATATATAGTGTACGTGTTTGTGGATAAATGTAAGTATAAATAACTAAATACGACCGAACATCGAAAGATAAAAGGTCATTACAGAATTTCAATTCAACTATAAAGGTCGTTCTCCAAACAAAAAGCTCAAAAAGGGTTTTTTTTTAACAGTCGGAGTTTTTTTATATTTTATTTCACAGAGGTCGAGACCTTTTTCTAGGTCGCATGTACGCACACGGTGGTGGTTGATACAATTTTTATTTAAATATATCTACAACGATCAATATTTTATTACGAAATTGTCCCATCACTGAAGAACTCGGAAAAGTATTAAGAGATATGAATGTTATGATAAAATGTATATTAAATTATTTACTGTATGCGCTTAGTATACGAAAATTCACAAGGAACCACTATAGCGCATATAACTTGAAGAAGTATAATCAGGTTGAATATATCAAGAATATAACAGTATTAAAATCCAAGTCATGGGTTAATTTGGAAGTCTCATATAGTATTTTATAATCAAAATGTTTAAGTGTGTAAAATATATGACTTATTAAAAATATTGGAAAATTTTTCTTTTTCTTGTGAACGGTACAAACTTACTTCCATTAAATAAATTAAACTTTTCTCAGACTATAAATAAGAGAATATAAATGAGAATTTTTTGAAGAAAATATCAGTTGATTCATTTTTAAAATGTTTAGTTTGTTATTATATAATTAATAGTTATTAACTATTAATACGTAATACAAGACTTGGTATTCTTTCAACTGCACTACGATATTTAGATTCACAGAGTATACTAAAAACAACGGGACCTAGTAATTTATCTATAAACGAAAGAATCTATCGACACGAGGACAAATCTTCCAAGGTGCTGGGTTCTATAAATTAAATCTCAAGGAAAAAACCTAGTATATCCTATCAACCAGCCAGCGGAAACGTTAGCTGTAAACCTGAAAAAAAAAACTAAAACTGTAGCATAAACACTGCAGTGTCATACATGCACACACGTTGAGCACGTTTCTTCTTTGTCGTTTCGTCTCTGCCAATCCGGTACACACAAACACCACCTGCCCGTCGCATTGTACAGTAAACAGAGTACCACGTATATAGGTATATACGAGTACATCAAGCTGCCGCCCTATTCCGAGGCCGGAAATGCCACCTCGCGCGCACTCGCCGAAGAATAAACACAACGGGTATATAGGAGTTATTTCACTGGAAATCGTTGAAAAACAACCAATTTATCAGGTGCAACTGCTGTGTCGATCGGTGTTTACGGTGCGGAATAAAAAACTTTATCAACGTCTATTATAAATAGATACAGGTATACTTGCACGAACTTACAAAATATAAAAATAAAAAGAAGACCGACGAGAACAATATATTTTTTTTCTGCATTAGTTTTAAAATAACGGCCAATATCCTATATTTATATACACCGTCTAAATGGCTATCGTTCACAGTACCTATTATATTTTACCGTTTTATCACACTGTAGTAGAGAAATTTACTCGCAAGGGAAAGGAAAATAATAATTTGAAAAAGCAACGCGTCATTAAAAAAAAAAAAAACGTTTTTAACTGAAAATATCTGTCATTATGTTATGTTGACTTTGCTTCAAATGTTACCATTGCAAAGATATTTGCATGTAAACCACATTGACTCTTATTAGTATTCAACAATATAGAACTAATAGGTCATTTAGAGCGATTAAGATGCAATTGACAAATACTCGATAATTTGCCCAAGGAAAATATTTTAATACCATCTAAAGTTTAGACTCTAAACAAATGTATGAGGACATGAATACTTATCTCAATAATAAGTAATAACATGCTTCGACAGGAAATAATACTAACGATAATTAGTTAAGTGCTTAAATAGTTTATAACGATTAGTATATATTATATACTTGAAAAACTCGTAACATTAATATATAACAGTTTCCATTTATCAGATATTTAAGTGTCAATGAGATCGGAAATGAATTATTTAAAATTTCCATTTCAAAATATGTTCGTTATGTTACACAATTTATGTCAGAATTTATGTATATAGAATGTGATTTTTGAAAATAAGAGTTTGTAAAAATATTTCAACAGCGTTTATTGTTTCACATAACATTAATGCTTGAAGAAAAAAAATCAGATAAATATATATATTTATTTATATATATTGGTACAGCGTAGTAATCACAACTACTGTAGCAACAATACCAAGTAATTCGTACTAAGTTACAGTAAATATGCATTGATGGCAACACTTATTCCATTTCTTTTAGCTTAAAATTATATTATACATGTATGTATGTGTGTGCGTGAGTGTATACAACTATTTGATTATATGGTTTTTAAACTCATAGAAAATAAAGCAGACACGAGTAAGGAAAAATGCACGCCGACGTTATACTCGTATTACACAGTGAATGTAAAATATAATAATTTCGAATGTTCACATATATGCAGATCAACAGCTACTTTAGTAATACTGTGTTTTTCAAGATAGAAATAATAAAAAAAAATACGTTTTTCCAAAATGCGAGCGCAATCACCTGAATACAAATGATACAGTTGTAGTAACATAGTATAAAGTAGATATAATAGTAGGTATATTAGTATCCATGTATTACTTAACCAAATTTTATAAATGACCATATTATGATTCCTGTGCTGCTGTAGTATGCTAGTAATTCTTTTTCGTCGTATATGACAATATACTTTATTAAATAACTTAAAGCTTAGATGTACCAGGAGATTCTAAGCGCTGGATCAAGATATATTTAATTAAGAAATTGTTGTGATACGGTTTACACATTTAATTTACAGATCAGAGTGTTGGGTTTAATTACTAACATATCGGGGCAATTGTGTTATAGTGAGTAAGCAAGTAGATTGGAAAAACTGGATTTTTTTATTCATAATTTGAAGCAAAATTATCCCAGTTTTGAATATCGTAATACCATAAAGCTGGCGGTCAACAATTAATATTTTTGGAGGGCCACATTGAGAATTTTGAAAATTGTCGAGGGGCCATCAACATTTTGAGCAAATATTTTTAACTTCTATTATAATCCAAATATTTTTCGGCAAATGACTCATGGGAAATCTCATAATGATGTTTAATATTAAAAACTCTAAAACAGCTGCTTTCTGGTGAAAAAATCAAACAAACTGATAAGGCCCCTGAGCGGTTTGGTAAAATAAAATAAAATAATTCCGTCCATTCAGTAAAACTGTCGGTTTTAAATTCAATTTCTTTTTCTTATCCATAATCAAATAAAAGCAAAATAAACACAAAGCAAGTAACAACGTAATACAACGAAAATTAAGTCAATGTATGCCGGCGGTAATAGATGTATAATGAGCACATTCCATAGTCGGTCACCCATTCAAACTTTAAGACATAGAGCGATAAGATATGCTTGGCAACCAGTTTAATATCTGTTTTTGCCGGTAAAAACTAATATATTTTACCATCGATTTTTACTTTTCTTCCCTTGTCTGCGAGCCGAATAAATTTCTCCATGGGCAGCCATTTGATGTCCGCTGTTATACAGGATCAATCAACGTTTTGTGTATAAAAATTTTGAGTTGAGGTTTTAATTTGGATCTTAGAAGAGGTCAGAGTAAATTTAATCTGGTTTCAAATTGTTTTCTTTTATCCGAAATGTAGTCTTTCCAAGTTAAAATGTTGTCAAAAATGAGACCTAAGTATTTTACTTGGTTGGTTTGAACTAATCATTGGTTGATTGGTTTACAGTTATTTAATAGACCGGTGAAAGTAATGTGTTTAGATTTGTTTGTATTATTTTTTTTTCCATAGTATAAACTATTTTTCCATTAAGTAAATATATTTTTTGATTGATTAAATTAAAATCATAAAAATTATATTTATTCTTTTGTTTAGGGATTACTGAGGAAATATTATATGAACGTATATGTATAGTATTCAGTTCGACTGTATGTTGCGCGTTCTGCAGAAGTTTTGTAAGACATAGGTACGAACGTAGGACAAGTACGACCAGTCATATTACATCAAAATACAATAATATTATAGTATAGGTACTACAGTATTATAGGTACACCTACTCGCAGCTGGTTAATATAAAACAACCGGTCGGTATACGGATGTATATAATACATTATTATCACTTAACACATATTCACAACGTCGAAAATAATTGTCGAGAAGAAAATAAAAAAATTGAGTGGGACGATAATTGTTTCGAGATGATGACCGATGCATTTAAACTATTTTAGAAGATGAACGAAATTTACGACGAAGGTCGAAATAGAAAAGTATTATGGCCACTCACGTATATTATAATAAAATATTATACACGTTATCATAATAACATTACGTTTGGTTGTTCTAAAAATTTATAGTATCACACGCATGCCGACTGTTTGCAATAGTTTCATCATATACTGCAGTACAATTTAATAAACATAGATTTTAAGCGCATGTTATGATAAATCACTCAAAAAATTCTTAACGCGTGTGTTTATGTGTCCGAATGATTGTTCATACAACCTAACACATCGCGTTATCCACTGGAACAGATTAAAATATAGCAGTAAATGATTCAAGTACTTATCAAATAGTGTTACATTCGAGTATCTATTATAGTTATTTCTTTCAAAAATGAAACATAGAAATCACACGAATGGAGCCGTGAAACATTGGTCGTGATCACGAGAATATCCATTGGATACGAGGACATACGATCGACCGCTCATCGTCAATACAAATATAACCGCTATTGTTATTATTACTATACCCAGTGATGTATTGCTAAAATAAATCATGAGTTTACACCTTATTTCATGCAGTAACTATCATATGGTAGGAACCAAAAAAATTTGGAATAATGAAAACTTGTTAAATGAAGACAAATTTGAATTTTTCATAAAAAAAAAAAAAATAGAAAAAAATAATAGTATATCCGATACCGAATCACGTCATAAATATAACCAAAAGTTTTACTATTTTTATTTGTCAAATTATAAACTATACGCTAGATACGGCCGTACACCCGCTTATCATTAATATTTGATGATATTTATATTTATGAGAGATTATTTCTCATAAGCTATACGCCATGGATAAAAATAGCATATTGGGTATACGTCGTATACTCTGTATACCTTCCAATAAACCACTGACTATTCCTAAGTATATGCGTTAATGTTGAGTAATGATTATTGCTCGTTTAATCAATATAAGAATACTGCAGGATTACATAGTTGATAATTACTGAACAACAAAGAGACGTTGGAATGAACAATGTTTCGAAACAATAGTAAATATTATGTGTTATTTTTAAGTATATAATAATAAAATGTGACGGCCGTCAATATTTATTACCAATGAATTAGAACATTTTGAACGAAAAGCGCTAAACCATTTTTACGAATCTTTAAAAATAGACCGATCTTAAGTAAATAATTGCATTGAACGTAATAAACTCTAAAAAAAGTATTATTGAATGTTTATGGTAACATTCAGATAGGTATACAAATACACTTAAATTAATCGACACGCTTTTTAAATACCAAATAAGCAGATAGCAACAATCCCGAACGGGAATTGTTTAAATAGAAAAGTCGAATTTCAAGCTGAAGTGAAATGTGTATATCAAATTACGAAAAATATACGTGCAGGCGTAACTACATTATGACTGATTATACCCTGAAATATTTCACTTGCAGATGCGCACGTGTCATGTTCCTTCGCGTAATTGCGCAACACTATAAACATACCGAAAACGTTATCAAAACGCGATCGCTTATAATATACACACCACACGGTGTACCTATGAGGTCATCAACTTCTTCAGGTGTGGGTAACGTGACGACGATGACAACGTAACGAACACGATGGCGAGGTCTATTATCAAAAACATAATAATAATAATAATAATAATAATGATAATATTATTATTACTATTATTGTCTCCATTGTGAGCGGCTGCTGCGCATGTATATAAGACGTACATTCGTATATGGTTACTATAATATGTAAGTATACATAACGTGATATAAACGTTACACGTTTCATAAACATGGGAACAGTCTGTTACTACTATTATTAGTGCTCTAGGAATTAATTCGAGAGGTGTAATAATTGTTCCACAATAACCTACGAATATTCTGAAATATTAAGAGAGCGCTTGAAGAAGTTACCGTCCTTTTTTCTTAAAAGGGAGACGAAAACATTTCTATTTTAATTTGATGTCAATAACTAAAAAATTGTTAGGTTCGAAAACAAATTTTACCGTAGGCAAAGTTTAGCCTAAATGTAAGCTCGTAAATCATTCTATTTGATATTATACGACGGCAAATGCAATTTTACCGCGGTAATCGACTTCGGGGGTTGTGCCGACAAAAAAAAAATAAAATATCGTATTATATTAGTCGACATCGATTTTTTGCCGGCGCCATAGGTATTCGCGATACCCAGAGTCACGTTATAAAATATTAAACAGAATACTACTACGTTGCGTGTTTGTTATTAATTGAACTGCGAAAATTATTTGTAATAAAATTAGATTTCTTGGAAAATGCCATATCCTCTTTTCGCAGTTACGTCCGGCAAAGCATGCTTTGCGATCACTGGTTGCTTCTCCTAAACGTGCGTTAAGATTTATGAGACTAAAATACGAGTACATGTCATGTAGGTTCAAAATTCATACAAAAAATATCCCAATGAATTGAATAAAAAACAAATGTGATTTGTGAGACGATTTCCTTGAACTAAATCGAAAGTCACAAGTTACATAGGTATTAATAGGTACGCGACGTTATTGTTACTAATACTACTCATTACTTAAATCCATTTAGTTATTAATATTATAGAGCACCTACATACAGCGGTATATTAGCTACTCGTAACGTGGTACCGTGTTGGGTATAACAAACGATCACCCCACGTATCGGTAGGATTTTTTGTATGTTGACGTAGTATTATCAAAATGCATGTTCGTCGGCGGGCGGTGGTGTTTATCGCGGCGTTGTACATAATGGAAAACCAACGAGGTTAATGGATACATTATATTATTACGAAGATCGATTACGGTTTGATTATAAGTTTTCATTGGCCTATTTGATTTTAAAATTATTTCTAATCGTATAGAATTTTCGTAATGTACCTACGCTGTCGTATTTTATTCTGAAAGAATCGAGAAAGAGCAAAAAGAAAAAGAAATTTCAATAAAAAATATTGTGTAATCAACTGTATATAATATAATAACCTTTTAAAAAAGTAGCAGAACACTCACCCTTCCCATGTAGTATCTTCGATAAGCTTTTGCCGTGTCATCTGTCTCAATTTTATTATTCCACGAACCGGCTCCGCTGGAAGCAGTGGGTTCGTATTCATTTTGATCTTGGCCATCGATCCAGAATCCACCACCGATCGGTAAAACAATATTGGGATACGGTTTAGGACCTTTTAAAGTCTCCTCTAAAAGTTCTCGGGACCCATTTCCCGCAGCTTCGGGCGCGCTAGTCTGCCGTTCATCTCTAGACGTCTGTAACAAAAAGTACGATATTCACGAATAGTTATAATCATAACACAGGAATAATATTATACAAAGCGAAAATATTACATAATTGTCTAAGTTCATAGTTATAATTAATTATTTTATTAACTATGTGGTTGTTATTATAATCATGAATCAAATTATTATTCAGAAAAACTCAAATATAGTGTAAAAATTATAAAATAGAAAACCTTGAAACATGCGTTGTACGTATTATAACTTAAAATTAACTATCCATTCAAGTATTATGCTCAAAATTGAATTAACTGTAAACAAATGATTAGTACGAGTCGAACTGGACATTTGAAATTAATGGTGTGCACGCTATTATAGAACATAATAACCAAATTTACCAGCCGACCTGATGGCCTTGGACGAATAGTTTCCATTAAAAATCCCAATGAAAAATCATCATAATTAACAATTTTTTTTACACCCTTGTTATCTCTTGTCTTTTTTTAATACGAGACGAGTTAGTTTTTTTAATATTTCTAACTTCAGAAGCACAATAATACATGTTCATTTTCTGAAACACCATTTTAGTTATAATTATTTTTGTAATTTTTTTGAATATTTGACATAAAAAAAAAAAACAAAACAATAAGATTTTTAACCGAAAATTACCCACGAAACTGATGAACAAATATATCTAACAGTGCACGTCATACATATTTTTAGTATTATTCGTATAAAAATGTACCATGGGAACAAATATAGTATTATTAAATTTACACAACAGACCCCTGGTTACTAGACCGTGAGCCCAATTTCCTGTGTGGTACAGGAAACCCAGGTACCTTGATCAGATAAAAAAGGTAAGTTAGTTATGAAGTTTTTAGTATTTTTCATCCGCACGTTATTTAATGCCTTCAAAAAAATAACTATTATTTTTATCCCTTTTTTGATGATTTATAAATAAAATGAAATGTTTCTGCTAACATCAATAAAAACAGAATTGTTATTTTTAAAAATATTTTTTATGTAACATAAAATTTATCTAATTCATCTAAATGTATATTCTACACCGATTTATTATTAACAAACAAGATTGAATACTACGTAATGATATATCTTATAATATCTTGCACAAAATTTAGTTGAAAAGTAAATAATTAATTCCAGCATGCAAGAGCATTAACCATGAAATTAGATGTATAATTAATTTATTTTAATTGAGAACAGTGTATTATAAATGAAATGATTTAAATTTAAAACCATGTACTGTATACTAAATGTAGCAATAAAATTTGGTAACAAAATTAAATTTCTCACATACAAACAAAAAAACTAAATGTTTTTATATGCCACAATGAAACTATGAAAGATATTTTTAAAAATTTTTCGAAAATGTTTTCAACTCGAAAATATTATGTACTTAAAATTTTAAAACTACGGTATAGTTAAAGTCGTATCTGGGGAGTTTCCAGGGTGTCTAGACCCTTCCCCTCCGGAAATTTCTTCAATATTTTACGAATGTTTAAAATACTTATTTATTTTTAATAACAACATAAAAGTTTTCAATCAAAAATGACTTAAGCTCCATTTAATCATTGACTACTTTTAATTTTATATCATAATATCATATGAAAATATGATATTAATTTTAATAATAGAAGATTAAATCTTTTTCTGTTTTATTTTTAACCAAATATCAAAAGTTGAAATCTAAATTCAATAAAATTACAATATACATGTTTTGGACCCCTCCCGAAAAAAATTTCTAGATATGGCCTTAAGTGTAATATTCCTATAATAAACGTTTGCCTACGTAAATTATTACTATATTATATCTTCATATTTCAATACAAAGTCTTGCGCATATAGAGTATAGTATAACATAAAATCTATACAAAACTCATTCTAATCAGACTATTCATAATTCGTAACTTTTTTTTTTTCCAATGAAAACCATCATTTGATGCTTACCGTAATAAAAGACAAATCTTTTTCAATGTATATATTACGAAACTACATAGAAAATCATTTGAAATTTAAACGGTCTCTATAGAATTTTCTGTAGAAGGGTAGTTATATCAAGAGACGACAAGGAGGTAACGGTGGTAGTGCGGACGCGACCGCAATAGGAGATATACACATATCATATAGACCATTGAATTATTCATGACCCACGCGTTATCATCACCAAGAAAAATATATATAAATATATATCAGGCACGTACACAAAAAAATATTTTGAGAGGGGTTTTAGGTTGTACATTTTCATAATAATATAATCTATATAAGTACCAATTTTACTATATAAAAACATATTTAATATCATTTTCCTGAATTTCGGAAGGGGTTTGAACCCCTAAAACCCCCCTTGTGTACGCGCTTGATATATATATATATATATATATATATATATATACTATTCGCCAATAATTGTCTATACACCGCATTATGAGCATAGCACACAAATTATTGAACCAATAACTTGTGTTAACAGTACACATCAAGGGGAAAAATAAATAAATAAAACCACGTACATTAAAAATGTGTACAATTTTATAATTTTACGAGTACAATACTAGTGCAGTGTATGTTATACAAGTATATACCTTTTCAATTCAGATAAAATATTATAATAACATTATGTGCGCTTGCACCCGCTGCCGCTATCACGTTACGTCGTTTGAAGACGAAAACTGTTGTAAATATATATGAATTGCACAGTTGGAAACCAAGACACGCCACCGCATAAATGAAAAATATATTTATGGACATGTAGGCAAGGGAGAGTACGGAGGATTCTTATAAGAAAACATCTGGAAAGCGATGCAGAGATTGTGCAATGTATACATGATTTATGAAGCTCAGATAAACGAAATTGTTACTATAACCCGAAAGAAATATATGAACAAAAAATGTAAGTATATCGAGCAAACAAAAATATTTCTTATTTTGCTTATGTACGCTTTTTTTAATGCTTTGAGGTGTAATAAGAAAAGTTTTTTCTACATCCATTACTGATGAATGACTGTCTACTCGATAAAGTATTTTATAATTTATGTAAGTACAATATATATATTTTTTATATTTTTCATCATTATTTCAAACAAATCTATGAAATCGTTTTTTGAAAAAAAAACCATAAGTTTACAACACTTTTTGGTATAGGAATGTGACAAAAAAATGGAATGATTTAAAAAATACATATTACACGTTAAAACATAGGTTATTTAAAACAGACACGTTCAACGATTCAATTAAACTACTCGATTATGACTCAAATTATCGATCACATCGTATTTTGTGTGTTTATGACGTTTTATAATAAAATTGTAATATTTCAAAACACTACACAGTGGTAAGAAACTGACTGATTTTAGTGCAACATGGCTTTATATTATTATTTTCATATATAAGAATAATCATAACATACATAATGTTATCTTTATAAATGCATTATTCTGTATACGCGTGTTTTGAACGAATAACTAAAGAAACTAGAAATTTAGTCACAAGCATCACAAAACAGATAGGTAATTGATATAAAATATATATATGTAAAATGATATAGAAGTAAAACTAGCTGTATTATTATGTGGTAGTTGGACGATAGTTACCAGCATACTAGCAACAACATTAAAGATAGTTCACTATATTCCGGAACACGGCAACCGGAAATTGAATTACTCTGTTGGAGTTATATAGTAATATATAGTACGGCGGTAACCTGATATAAATAACATGATTATTTATCAATAGCGAATATGCAAATGACCGTACGGTGTAAATTAATTGGAACACTCAGGGCATCGGAATCACTATACGGCGACGCATTTATCGCGTCTTGGTGCAAGTACAATTTGTATTAATTTCACTATAGAATTGTATTTATATATATATATATATATAAATATAATTTATAAAATGATATATGTTATGCAATATAAAATGTTCAAGAAAAAAAAAAAGAAAAGCTGTATTTTTATACAACGGGATTTGGTTGTTTAATATATTACATTTACTTTAACTGAATAAATTATAAAATTCGGTTGAACGTTAAGAACACTTCAAAAAGGAATTAGTCCCTCGAGAATCGACCGTACTGTTTTCAGTTAATAATTCATTTTAATCCCCGTACGTTGAATCCATTTTCTATATTGACCAACACATATAGTTGAAAACTATTAATATCACATATTTATGTTTAAAATTACACCTAAATAACTCGTGTACTTCTACAACAGCAATAATATAGCTATACAATAATTAAAAGTGAAGTATACCGAGTTTTTTCTTTAGTACTATAAAAAACTGTACTGAAACCCATCAACATATACGACGGGAATCGGTGAAGTTACAGCAAGATGTTTTCTGGATGCCCATATGCGTATATGACAAACGTCTCGGATATCCTAATAACCCGTGAACGACAAGTTTCCAACCAAAGGGGAAAAACTAATAATTATGACACTCGATACTATAGATAAATACGTTGACCAACCAGATGGACCGACGGTTTCCTTCCGTTTCCCTTCCCCGACACGATTTAAGTATACATACTACAAACGACAGGTGATGATGTAGCCTCATGCACAAATATATTATGTACAGTAAAGTTTTATATTTTTTTCCCGAAGCCCCAAGTGTTGGATTTCTACTTGTATTGTATAAACAACCGGTCTGTTTTCGATTGACTAAATATGCATAAAATGCGTTAGATACATCGATGATACGCGCCAAATAGTCTGACAGGTAAAATAATGTGTAAAAAAACATTTATTTCAAGGATTTATGACTATACATTGCAAACTAGTAATGAATCACAACCGTATCACCCACCATATTTTTTTATTTGCTCTCTGCTATTGGCGAAATCTACCAATACGATTGTTTAAAAAAACCTTTCACGATAATTTGTAGTAGTGGTTTTGCTAGACTATCGGCTTTCTCTAAAATCCCAATAGGTACTAATGATAATTTGTTTTTTCTTATTAAGATCGTTTCTCTTCTCGTTCTTTTACGTACTTAAGTACACACACATACACACTTGTCTCTTTCTCTATGTATATATAACACCTATATACTAATATATTAAATAAAATACTTAGGCGTTTTCGTAATAATTTGTTGCGAGTTGTTTGTCGTTCTAGTTCGGTGGTCACCACGCGAGTGAGACCACATCGTCGCCATAATAACAGCACAGCCCGAACGATGAACGAACAGCCTCTGTGCAAGATATACGACAATGGTGAGAATCGAAACGTGAGAAACGCGCCACCGGTGTAGTTGGGAAACGATGGCCGGATATGCATTACCCTACCACCGCCCGCTACAATATAGTTTATAATACGTATTATAATATTATACATAGGGGTAAACAAACGGAAGAAGACAACGATCGCACTGCAGTTAATAGTTTTATAGTTCCAATATGAACACGCGTAAAGTGAACTCGCATCACTAATGTTCGATAATGCATCAGCTGATGTCAGAACACACTCGATGCTGAAAACATCCGAAATGGTAGCGTGAAAAATGCATATTGTTCAACGTATTATGCACATCAATTTTTTGAAACGACCGCGAGTATGGCGAACACGGTTTTAGCGTATTCGAAATCAATTGCTTGAAACATACCACAATTTTATTTATTCGTTAATATTTAGAACTTCGAGTACAAGTTCAGGTCGAGAGTAATATATTTCTAAGTATACATATATACATACAAGTTAGTACCTACATTATGCATATACCTAGGATAATTTATGTGTTTTCCCCATGCGCTATTATTACTACAGCCGTCGAACCACAATGTTTGATTACACTTGTCACGAATACGGTCGGTGTACGTAGGAGAGATTGTGTGTAGGTAGGAGTGCTCTAACTGCTATATACGATTGTACAGGTATACGTGTGACAATAAACAAAAAATGTCAAGCTTCGGTCGTGTACATTGTACATAATATATAAGTGGTAACACAACAAATCGTGCAATTTGCTGGATTACCAATTAATCCCGATGATTAGGTATACGGAAAAAATTAAAACGTATTCGTGGAGTGGAGGTGAAGGCCGCAAGCATTGGTATTATATTATTCAGAAAAACATTGTTAGTTTTTCTACAAAAAATACAGATATTTACATAATATATTTATATGCATATACTTTTATATTTTGATATTAATAATTCGTTTTTTTAATATAGTGTATTCTAATGATTGTGAGTAAATATCTCAACACGGTAACATTACTACTGTTTTTGTATCACAAAACGAAACACGATAATATATAAATAAACAACCCATCAAAATTTAATATATAAATATAGATCCAATCGCATTCTACCAAACTATATCTAATCAATACCAGCTAATTACAAATCACGTATATTATAATATTATCAATGACATGGAATTATTATTTATAACACAACAAAAGTTAAAATCATACTTGCAGAATACTAATCCAGAGGAATAATGCACACGCACGATCAACGTTGAAAATTAACTCACAACCGAACAAATAACTACTACTAATACGACTCTCGTGTTTGTAACCATACACGAAAACGACACAGTTTAGGTCACAAGAAGTAATTTTAAACGTTTTCTACTAGTAATATTCTATTCTAGTGTACACACGGAACGTAGAATAAATTATTGTACTGTTATACGAGTGTGCACACGATTAATTGTCATCGAAATCAAAATGACAACGTCGTTTATTTACCGAAGAGACGCGAATCGAACGGGACGGCCATTTTCCATACCACATTTGGCCGTGATTGACAGCACACGTTTTCGGGGATGTGTATATGATTCGATTAATCGTGCAACGGTTATACCATGAACACGTAATTTTACAATCCACCCGGAATGGCTACTGCGGTGCTGGTTAGGTGCACCAGGACCCATAAGGGGTGACCACCCGCAGTGTTTATACGCATTACATGAATCATTAGCTCAGCAAAGTGAATTACCGCGGTACATCTAGACGGGCCGCGAGTGCACCGGTGTAAGTAATGTACCTGGATTAGTCCTTTGATGTGATCCGAACTCTGGCTGTGCCGACTCCCTTGCCTCTCGCGCCACTTCAATACCCCCATGACCGAGTGGATCCAACCCGGAGACGAATCGCGAACGTCCACGCAGGACGTTTGCCGGACCGTTTTCGACGCCGTCGTGCGAGCGCGACGAGCACAAGAGTAATCGCGCGCGGCGAATACGGCTGAACGAAACGCGCACAAGACGTCGAGAAAGAAAGAAGGAAAAAACCGAATGGGTTCAAAACGAAAGAAACGCTGTCGAGTTCACGTAAATAACGACCAATTTCCGACGGGCGGGCGAACGCTTCGACATATCCGTGCGGAACGTGCACACACGAAGGACACCGGTCGGGTAACTAGACCAGCCGGCACGACTAACCCGCCGCCGGAGCGGATCACCACCACCGCCACCGCTGCTGCGCCGTCATCGTCCCCTCCACCGATGGTCATGGTGAAGCCGATAAAACGTCGACCGGTCGCCGCTACCATCAGTCGTTTACAGGTAAACTACAAAGGTTACGTGCGCTCCCCTCACCCACCGCTCAAACATCGCACGCGTGGGCGGCCAACCGGGAGATTGACACACAAACGTTTAATTGCGCTGTTGGTATGTAGGTATACATGTTATTATCAAATCCCCCGGTGGTCGCGTATACAATTTCGATAGCAGAGCAAATTATGCGTGAAACAAATTTGAATAAAAAACAAAAACTTGCACACAATCGAAAGTGCGAAACTAATTTGACGATATTGTTGTTACTGTTATTATAATATTGTAGGTGCTCCATGCATACACATGCTCCAGTCACGATTCGTTAACGGCTACACTGCGTGCAATATTATTATTACGTATATTAACTTATCAATCAACAGTCCTGTGGTTAGGTATATTATTACGCCGAAGCCCGGATGAGATATGATCGTAATTCGTAATATTATGTGTATATAGGTATTTATGTAGGTCACATGTACGCGAGTATACTCCGATGCTAGCAGTACCCATAGTTTTGCAAAATTATTGTATACAGCAAACTATCGCATTCCGATCAAATTTATATGGAAAATAACATCAGTTTTATTTTTTTAAGAAAACAAATAATATCGTGCACTGAGTTATGTGTGTCACGACGTGAAGAAAACTTTTAACTCCAGTACGTGCAGTGTGTGGCTAATATAAACATTAGATTTCTTTACCTATATACATCAAAAATACATGATAATATCATGACACGCGAATATTTCATATAGCGGCATTACACTTCCATAATAAGTATGGGTAGTAATTAATACATATAAATTAATTGTACACCTTTAGACATCATATTCGAATAGTACTTGATATTATTGCGTACGTGCATCGTATATTTAAATACAATCTCTAAAATTGAATGCAAGCATCAGTGAAATATTATCGAGACAATTCGAAAAATAACCGATGAACCCCTTGAACACATACACCGCAACCTATATTCTATTTGTCAAAAGGAAAGATAAACACAAATTCTGTATTAATAATTATAGCCAAATCAAGTTCAGAACATAATCGCCCGTGCTTTAAAACCGCGATAGTATATTAAATACTATACAAGTATAACCTTACTATACAAGTATACGGAACGCAGGTGACCCTCATCGCACATTTATCGGTCGGCCGCTAAAAGAGTTATACCAGTATTATGAGATATTATATATTAATATATATATATATATATATATATATATATATATATATATATACATATCGTTAATAGATCCTACTGGCGTACCTCCAGATTTTCACGTTTTAAATTTCGTTCCATGCTCATTTTTTTTTTTTGTTTTTTTTTCACCCGTCAGTCGACGATTAGGGGGTTACTCGCAGCTGCAGTACTGCTGTACGTTTTTAATCTCGAAGGACTAATATATACTTGGACGTAGAGACTATGTTGTCCCCTGCAATAGAATCGAGCCGCACTCACCGGTTATACGTGTATTTTGCAATCGGCGTGCATACGACAACAATACAATACAAATGTATCGGTGTAATATACAAATATATATGTATGAACTAGTGTGTATGGTGTGTACAATTATTACGAACACGACGATGTACGTTTCGTTTGAAAATAATACGTCGCGCGCGCGTGTCTCGGCCGCAACGGCTAATCGCAAAAATCGTGAATCACAGAACTCCATCATACACACGTGAATATTATGCAGTGCGCGCGTCAGCCATCGCCGCCGTGTATAGCGGAATACGCCGACTGACCTACAATATGCATGACATACGTTGTACAAACACGGTGGGCAAGTGTGCGCGTGTGTTTAATTGCGGCAAGAGTTTCTCACGGTAGCGGTGGTGGGGGGTGGCTAGAGGGCCGAGATGCGGCAAACACGTGCGTGGGAAAAACGCTACTTGGAAAGCTCGTCGAGAGATTTGTCTATTCATAACGCACCCCTGTTTCGAACCCATCATATTCATCAGGGTCCACCGTACCAACCAAACGCGATAGCGGCATTAAATACGCAACATTTACGCAATCCTGAAGCGTGATTTTTATTAATACTTGAAACTACGTTTTCTTATTATTCTTTACTATGGATGTTAGATTACATTATCGTTCGTCCGACGTCTAATCGACATAATTATGAGAGCCTGGTGTAGCAGAGGCGTACCATTAGTTTACAAAGGGTGAAAAACTTATGTGTGTTTTATTTTTATTTTACAGGAATTTAATATTTTACTAAACGAGCATTTACTATCCAAATAGCAATATATAATTAATGATATAATATAGTTTTAAATTTTATGAACATGTTGTGTTTTTTATTATTTGCTGAGCTCGTAATATCATTTAATTGCACAAATAGTAAAATTGTATAAAAATGTAATTTTTACAATTTACCTAGGCATTTAGTAAGATACCTGATTTCACTATACGCCTATAAAATAAATTATATAAACACATAGTGCCAAACAAATACTTTTCGCTGCACCATTACATATCATTTTAACATAGATATTTTAAAAATAAGTAAATAATGTGTTGAACATCGTTATAGCAGTTCCTATTCATAGGAGTTAAAAATTTCTTCGATTTTGCACCAAAAATTGTAAACGAATAATTTGTGCAAAGTTTATTATTTAATTATTAATATTAGTTTAAAACTATTTTAAATTTTTAGCTATTATAAACTGTAGATTTTATAGATAAACGATATAATATCAATACATACATTTATGGTATAATGATTTGTACTTAAAAATATGAATTTTTCTTGGCAAAAACCAATCATTTTCTATAAGTATACTTTACAAAACGGATTATAGCAGACCTATCTACGTCTTTCCTATCAATTCAAAATCGTGACGAAAACCGTTCAACTTCATTCGTGAATATATTGCATGCTTAATAGTCTATTGTCTGTCATTTATATCTAAAACATGATGGTAATTTCTTTTTTTACTTCTATAATAAATCTGCCATCACATAAGAGGTTATGTGCGAGCATAAATTACTTCCTATATTTTAACTTTTAACACAATACATATGCATAGTACGAGTATATAATAATAGGCAATGTATACATCAGTTATAGAGTAAGACTGTAAAATATCACTATATGCGCAACACAATAATCCAACTCATTGGGTTATTAGAGATTTATCGCGTAACTTAAATAGGTCTACCTATAAGATAAACAGTATATTATATTGATGAGAACATAATATAACTACACTTTCTATCAAAACTAGGTAAATGATTTGACATTAATAATATCAGCTACCACCTCGATGGTGCACACGTTTTATCATGCATGAATATTGCTATTGTTTTTTTTTCGCTAAACGAATACAGCTGTTATAGATAATATTTATTAAATGTATACCACTCATAGACTGTTTTATGTTTATGTTATTATTGTGATTTGTATGTGTAAACTAAACTATAATAGTTTTAATTTTATACGTAGTATTAGATACTCGTATTACAATCAATATGTCTTGATCAATTGACTAAGAAAGTACATATATAATTTGACGTGTAAATAACGATGAGCGATGGTGTACTTAAGTATAATGTAAACACATGTGCATAATATTATTATGACCACGCTGTTACCATCAAAAACTAAAATCTATTATTAAGTATTTATAGTAAATTGATATTGTAAGTAATGATATTATGATTTAATCTGTGTACACCATATGAAAACACGTGCCAAATATAAATTTTACTCGACGGATTTTAAGCACGTTCCATATGTACCGCCGAAATCTTTCAATAGATATATCAAGTTGATATTAAGTAAAAACCTTCCAAAACGTGATTGCAAGTAAAAACGTCCTTAGGTAGGCGTTTTATACGTAGTGGTAAAGCAAGGTTCCTATTACTCGTATTTTCCGTTTACTGCTTTTTAACCAATACAATATGCTTCTCGGCGTTTGTTTTTTGACGTCTTATTTAGAATACAATCATTTCGCATGCTGCAAGTATTTATAAAACTAAAATAAATATAAATAAATAAAATAGGTTATCAATCGAAAATTCGTGAAAATAATAAATAATAGCATATTAGAATGTAATATAGGATATACAACTTTAAATAAAATATTAACAAGGCAAAATCTTTTGAATTTTCAGTTATTACAGTTCAAATAGCTAAACATAATACAATTGTTCATAATTCATAACTACTACATAAATAAACTAATTTTAGGAAAAGAAATACAACAATTCTTAGCAAAAATGTAACATTACTATTTGTTTATATGTATATTTACTTTTTCTTCTTAACGTAAAAACTACCTAGAAAATTAAAAAATTATCTTTTGTGACCAGTTCCCTAATTAAATAATAGCTTTAGAAATATTTTGACATTATAACCCATAAACTATTTATTGAAAAGTCCCACCAGATTTTTAAAACAAACGTTGCAAAAAAATTTTAAATATCTAAGTGCTAAATTCTTTTGTATCATCCATTATATGAGTTACACCATTAATTTTAATAAATAATTTACAATTATTCATTCCTTGAAATATTGAATAGTAAACAATTTTATTGTAAAACTTATTGCAATAATAATTCATTTTGTGAAAAAAAATATTATTTACTAATATGCACCAAGAATATTTTTTTGTAATAAATTATACTTATATAAAAGTAATAATAACAATTCAAAGATCAAGAAAGTCACTTTATTTGAAATAATAATATGATTATATATATTTTTAAATTTCAACTAAAACCACAAAATAGTTAAAAGTCATAAAATACCTTATCACTTTTATAATTCAGATCTTCATTTAATTATCGATTATTATTATAATTTGTACAAAATTAACTTTATAGTGGAGTAACAAAATAAATCATTTTGAGTTTCAATTTATAAGTACGTATAACGGTAAAATACTAACATGTGTATTTTACTTGATAAAAAAATATTTTTTTTTTCAATTATTTATTATTTGGGCTTAGCGAACTGTACATTGAAAATGTACTCTATAAATACCGTCAGCATTATATAATACAAACGTGTATTTACATAGGTATACGTGTTTTCTACGAACATTACAAACAATGACGAAGATATAGTAAAAGTAAATCATATACTCACGTAGTCGTGTAACCTGTACATTTTATATTATTATTTTGTGGACTCCTTCGTTTTTACTACCGTATTGTTTTAAACAGGTAAAACAGTGAAGATTTTGCAGTCAAATAATAATAACAACTTTTGTTTGTTTTAATGAATTCGGTATACTGAGATTTAAAATATAAGTATTTGGTTAGATAATATTGAAATAAAGTGGATAATCGCTCTATACAAAACAAAAACATTAAACATATAAACTGATAACATTATTGTAAACTTATTTCAAGTACACCAAAATTTGTACACATAGTAACTACAGCTTTGAAATGTGTAGTCAACTTTTAATCTAATTTTACTTAAAGTGTTTTCTTTGTACTGAGTTTGTAAGAGAAAAAATAAAATACGGATATGAAGTCTAAGTCTAGACCCAGTGTTTCAGTAACTGGGAAGTTTATACAATAATGCAAATAAATATTATTAATTTTATTTTTCACCAAGTTTAGACTGTTATTTGGAAAAGTTTGGAAGTTAAAATAATGAATAAAAATAAAGGTTGATGAGAAATATTTTATTAAAATTCATTTGTCGATAAAACGTTATTGTTATTATTATTAATAACGTACCTAAGTATTTAGATTTACAACAGTCATAATTTTCAAATCTCTTAGGGGTCTTAAAGAAAAAATATTTTTAACAAATTTGAAATAAATTACGCGTTACTAGAAAATTAAATGCAAAATAAAGGCTGAAAGTAACGATTACTGCATCTAGAGGTGGACGACAATGAACACGTGGCTCCCCAAGGTCCAAAACATTACTTTTATACTATTTATATTATTATACGTATGAGCTCAACCCACATACTCTGTATGTAAACGTTCACATGAATCACTAATTTATGCTATTAAACATACATATTTCTTTACATTTCTCACTATCAGTGACATGAACAAGACTTGCTGATATACAGGTTTTTTAAATTATTTAAAGTGTCTTGAAATCCAAAATAGATTTTCAAAAATAAATTTTAACTTTGACTGCATGATAATACTTAAATAGTTCAAATATTAAATAAAACCAATCATATTGATCAAGATGTTCTTAAATCATTAATGACTTTGATTATAAAAATATAATACCAAAATTCACCACTTGAGAAAAGCTATATTTTTTAACTTATTTATTCAATATAACAACTTACCGCATCAAAATGATAAGGAAGAATAACAATTTCTCTTTTACAAACACACCCAATAAACTTATTATTAATTAATATGTTGTTAATAAATTTATTGTATTTATTATAATAATTGAAGTAATGACTAATAAGTACAAATACACATGAAAAAACAAAAATTTGAAGTGAATAAAGTCGAATAACAACTATCCCAATTGATAATATATCCCAATTAAATAATATTAGTCAGTATTGATATTGATATTGAGAGAGGGCATAGTATAATTTTGTCCTGGAGCCAAATTATTGCATTACACATGACCGCAGTGGAAAAAACTAACAACCTCAAGTGCATGGTCATGCATAATTACGATAGCTATGAGGTACGCAATTGTAAAAAACGGACGGCCGTCAGGAAACGACATTTAATGATATCGTGTGCACTGTATATCTGTATAGTGCACACAACTGCAGTGTTTAAATCTCACAACTCACAAATGTATAATATTAATTATTATATATTTGCATTTCGATATTGATAGTATTTAATTACAACGTGGATAAATTTTACAAAGAGTACACACATCATATTAACGCAATGTCTAGGTCATAACATTAGGAGAGAAAAAGGAAACATTGTAGACGGAGGAAGAGAAAATAATTAGTTCAAATTATTGAAAATGAAAAAAAAATGACATTTAAAATACACACACGTATGCAAAGGTTATACAATATACATACACATATTTCTTTAGTGACCAGAGTCATATTCATCAAGGAAGACAGTGCCGGCTCAAGGATTTTCCTAATAGATTCAATGATTGGTTAAACAAATATTAATAAAACCCTCTTTTAATACATACAGAAATATTAAACAATATAAGACATAAGAACATGAATTAAATATAGTATATTATAATAATATCATGAAATAATACAATAATAATATTTTAATTGTACCACTGTTCTATTTTAAAACAAAAATAATATATACAGTAATTAAATTAATAGTTTTTTCCTCTCACATAGATTCGCTTCTGATAGTGACTGTACGTTTAATAGTGTTAGAGACCGAAATAGAGCATCAGGATAAATATATTACACCAGAGTTATGTAAAGCAATAGTATATATTTAACAATAAAAAAACAATTTATAAAATATAATACACGGCGGTATTTATGCACGAGCACAGCGTCGCGCGTACGACTGCGGAAAATAAAAGGAAAAGAACGCATGTGGTTGTCTTATCTCAAGCGACGGCGGAGGGGAGGGGTGCTAGCACTCGACCATCCTGACCGCTGAGCTGTCTTCAGTCCAAATGGCATCCTCTCAAATTTAGCAGTAGTATCTTCCGTCACAAACGCGATTTTATCTTTAGCTTCAGCGGTAAGCGGAATTTGTAAAAATCTGTTGGACAAATCCAACGTTGTGAAAATTGGTCCATTTGCAAGTTTGCTCAGTTGCGCGTCAACATCGGGCATAGGAAAAGATTGCATCACAGTTTGCTGATTTAACTTCCGATAGTCGATGCATATTCTATTTTCGCCATTCGTCTTGTTGACCAACAACACTGGGCTGGAGTAGGCCGAGGTGGAATCAGAAACGATACCGGCTTGTTTCCATTCTTGCAATATTTCCGCCATCTTTCGTCGGTCAGTCAGTGGGGTTTTGTATGGTCTTATCCTCACTGGAGTGCTATCGTTTAATTCTACGATGTCCATAGTGAGCACGTTAGTGCAACTCAATTCATTAATTGATTTCGCAAAAACATGGCGATAATAGTTGAGCAATTTCATCAAAGATCTGCGATCGTTCAGATCCACTTCCGGATCGATATTAACGTCACTATCGGTTATTGGATCTCTGAGGAGCTGCACGGCGTCGCATTCAGCCACCAGCACTTGGGTGTCATTATCACGTGATCCTTCAGTCAACACTGTACCGTAAAGATGGCCGTTGGATTCAATTATTAGTTCGTCACCCTATTTATAATATCCGATATGTGGGAGCTCCAACCAGGTACGTCCCACCAAGACATCCACGGGAATTTAATCATCTTCAACAATCTTAACGTCATGACTGTCAGCCGTTACTCCGTCGATCGTTACACTCGCATGAGCTTCACCCACTGCACTATCACTGAGTTCATTGACGTTGCCTACAGTGAACAACGGACACATTCGAGGCCGAATGGTGAGACAACACCTTAAAGCAGCAGATTTGTGTACCAGCACTGCGGAACAGTGTCGATCATACCTGTAAGTTGAACGTTGTTCCAATGGACGGTTTTCACAAATGGATTTGCTTTATGAACTGTTAACGTCGTATCAACCCTAAATGCTTGTCCAACATCGCCCCTTCCATATTGCTCTACAAACGAAGCAGGAAACCTGCTACGATGATGCTGGTCCGAACCACAGCCAGTGCATTTTACCGCTCGTTGTGGTTGTGGGCAGTCACGAGAGATATGCTCTCGTCCTCGGCAATTGTAACAATTAATATTTGACGTTACTTCATTGCTTGTCGTCGGTCTATTTACAGGTGCGTTCTGGATCGCGACCGGCACTGTATGAGACTGTATGAGACCACCTTTCTGCACTTGAACGTACGGAAGACTGAACTATGGGTAATTTGGGTCGGGTAGTCGTCGTGGACGGGAACAATTGTTAACGTTTGTCACGCAACCTCTCCCAGTCACGGAGGTCGGCCAATAATTCATCAGTGTCAGATTGACGCCTACTAGACACCCAATCGGATTGCGGCTGGGACTGGAGTCCTTCGAGAATATAATCCCAAGTTTCGGAAAAGGTCAGGCTTAACGAACGGCATAAACCGATTTTCGCATAATAATAATCAATTGTCGGCTCATTAGGAAATTGGACTCGAGCCTCCAGATCTCTCCATAAATCAGCCTTACGCAAAGGGCGCACAAACGTCTTCCGGAACCCTTGCACAAAGCTGTCCCAATCTCTGAAGTCCTCTATGAGGTGCCAACTGCGGGTGCCTCCCGTAACGTGCGATCGGACGTACAACAATCGGTATCGCAACGGCCATTGATTTACTTGTGCCAACCCGTCAACTGAGCTGATCCAGTCCTTCAGCTTCCGCACTCATTTCGTGACCAGTGAAGTACCGACATCCAGGGGAATACGGTAGTCTACTGAGGGCGATGAATCGGGCTTTGTCGTTTGACCTGTAGAAGCCTGTGACTCGAGTAGTTTCAGCTTTTCGATCAAGTTAGCAACAGCATTAAATAGTTCGACGTACGAAGGTGCTTCGATGACTGAACTCTCCTCATTTGTATTGGCCATAGTTCGATGATAAGCAATATACCTTATCAGTGATACGTAGGTGATAAGGCTTGTAATGACGCAACCACGGTCTACGTAATCTTAATCTCCGCGGGAGTGGTTCAACGGTCAACGGCGATGTCGGGAAAAACCGTCTTCCCAGAAGCGGACAGAGCTGTACCGCGAATCCAAAATGGTGGCGTCAACGAATAACGAGTTCGAATAAACTGTAAAACGTGTGACAATATCTCATGTTATACGCTAACTGCTTATAGCGAAAAAATTTGATTAGACAACGATTAACACAGTCCCGTCAACGTGAAATTCGTGGTACGAAAACACTCGACACGACACTCGCGTTCAAACTTTTCGTAACGGTCTTCGATTAAAAGGCGTAGGAGCGTAATACGACAATTTCGATGCGACACTCGCGTACGAAACTTGTATACGATCGTCACTGTTTAAAAGTAACGTATTCCACTTCTGAAATGTTAGCGACCTAAATAGAGCGTCATGATAAATATTACACTAGAGTTATGTAAAGCAACAGTATATATTTAACAACAAAAAACAATTCATAAAATATAATACACGGTGGTATTTACGCACGAACACAGCGTCGCGCACACGACTGCGGAAAATAAAAGGAAAAGAGCGCGTGTGGTCGTCTTATCTCAAGCGACGGCGGAGGGGAGGGGTGCTAGCAATAGTCTTTGTGATTGATAAACACTTTCACACGATACACAAGTTAATTATAAACAAACATATTTAATATTAATTTCATCCAACATGGACTACTTTATGGTACCTACTTTATGGTACCTACTGATCATGTTAGTTTTACACACGATAACTGGTATGTTTATTTCTATTATCTCTCTATTCTCCACTCATATACATATATACACATTACATCCATAACATATTTCTGTTCACTTACATTTGTGCACACGCACAGTCTCCCACAGAGCAAATTATTGTAGTAATGTCGCACGTGACTCGATTGCAGATGAACACGGCGTATCAAAAGTGCCGGTTTCGTTTTACCTAAGTGACACCTCCACCACTTTAAAATATATACACACGGCCGAAAAACAAGACTTCGAGCGTGTTGTTATAATATATTCACCGTACGGTTTATCATGACCCGTATCACGTGCGTACACATTGAAATGTGGTCGAACGTTTTTTTTTTTATATATATTTTTTTTCTTTCTGTCAAAACTCTACCCGCGATAGTACGCGGTGAGTGAGTACACAGTGTATACGCCAGCTGCTTCAATTCTCGATAAACACCAAACTGCATAGCATAATGCACGGCGACCAAAATGGAAAAAACCGTATAAGGTGTACAAAATAATATGATATTATGTGCACTGCGGAGCACACTAGATGTGTAAACCTAATACGACAAGAACGAGAAGAGAAACAACAAAGGAGTATTTCCAAGTCCCAGGGGTGTCTTGATAAGTTTCGCGCAGCAATAATAATATAATACATTATATCGTGTATGAGCCGACACGTCGGTAGGTAATGCATCCGACCGGCAAAACGGCAATGTCCACTGGGAAGTTCCGTTACGCGTATCAAAAACCGTATAGTAAGTATAGTACGTAAGTGTACATGCGCATGTATAGGTGATAAGTACGTAAGTATTATGGAGCACATCGATTATCGCCATTCAAAACCATGCCGGTAATTTTATCCTCGTTTCACAATCAAGTGTAAGCATACTCGATGAGAAAATTGCAATCGCTTTTTACGCGTTTCATAATTTACAGACGTTTTTAAACTTCTAAGCACCTGCGCTACGACACTGCAATAAACAGTGGTGCGGCAACCAGCAATCACTTCTTCTTT
Source organism: Sipha flava (assembly GCF_003268045.1). Lineage (NCBI taxonomy): Eukaryota > Metazoa > Arthropoda > Insecta > Hemiptera > Aphididae > Sipha > Sipha flava. Next base: position 270,919 of record NW_020273062.1, read on the forward strand.
ACGTATCCTATCGTTTAATTTTTATTCATATTTTGAATCCAGGTCACAGTTATAAACTGTACATCGCACGATCGCTCAATAACTAGACGTTTTTTAATGTACAACAATAGTAAAACGCGTTTGTTGTACGGAACTATATCCTCGTTTAAAGTATAAATTTAATTTAAGAAATATTTATATATTGAATACTACATGGAAATTTTTTTTATTTGAAAAATGATTTCGATTAATAAGATTAAAATGTACAAAAAAAATAAAATTAATATTTGTCTCGGTCAAAAATTACAATAATCCATTGCACCGAAAATTATATTAATATACATTAAATTAAATGTTGATAAAATGAAATCCATTGTTATTATATAATATATTGTAATCCTTACTAAACATTTCAAAATGTCAAAAATATGTACATATTTATCAAAAAATATTAATTGATACCTGTTATTTAAATAAGAATTATTGTAATAATAATAAATTATGTTCATTGTATTGAAAATTCAATTATTTTTATTCAAACAAATTTCATCATTTTGATTAAGAGGCAATATTATATTTTTATTTATTTATTCTAATATTTAAAAAAAAAATTAATTTAATTTTTTGTTTATTTATGAAACGTTAAACCGTTTTAAAATTGTTTTTTACAAATTACATAAATCATTAAACATTGACTATTTGGAAGTATTATCCACTAATGGACCACCCAAGATTTCTGTTTTTTTTTTTTTTTTTTTTTGACAATACAATTATTATAATCACTATAATCATATATTATTATTATTATTATTATTGGTAATATTAATGATGCTTCTAATTAAACGATACGATTTTATGGATAAAGATTAATATTTAATTTTCAGTATTTCTTAAATAATTATTAATACACCCGTATATTTTAAAATTCACATTAGCCTATTTGAGCATTTCCATATAGCAGCGAAAACCTCGAAATTGCAAATAATATTGTGTTAGAAATTTTAAAAAGAGGTTACATGCAACTATAAATTAGCTAATAAAATTTAAGTTTTGAAAATTTTATTTATATTAAAAATTATTTTAAATCATTTATGTTTAATACAAAGGACTTTTTAACAATAACATTTCATTTGAAATTTGTTATGAGTATCAATTATTCTTTAATAAATATACTGTTGGTAATAAAAATAATATAAAATTAAATTTGAAAAAAAGAAACATGCAGGTTTTTACAGAAATAAACTGATTAAACTTCTTGACGAAACTTATACACTTTTATACACTGCGGAATGAAATGAGATTGTGTAAATGTAGTATGTTCCCTTCATTCTCGATACTAATTTTCCGGGTTAGCGAAGAAACTGTCAGACATTTCATGAAATTGATGATTGTATCCGAGATAGGTATGCCCATGAGAACTTTTTTCTCGATATTAATGATTGTACAAAAAAAAAAAAAATAGGCTAATCAAAAACTAAAAACAATACATGCGGGCGATTTTATTCAGGCATATTATGAAGTTATAAAAAAGTGGGAAGCTAGACGATGAACTCATCCTCTTAACCGGTCTTAAGTTTATGTATTATAAACATCAAATTAGATAAGCCTTTAAATTATTAAATAAGTACATAGCCTATTTAAAATTAAATTTGTATACAAATTACCCGTTGAATATGTTTAAAAAATTAGAGTATCAAGTAGTTTTCCGATGAAAACTAAAAAATTAAAATATTCAGACATTTGATATAGAGACCCACACATTTAGATATAATAAAAATACAATGGTGTATTTTTTGTGAAGAAGATTTTATAAATTATGTTATGGGTTTAAGTTATTGATGATGTACATAATATTATTTATAAATAAAAATTATTAACAAATCCTAAGTTTAAAGGTTATAAGTTTTAGTTGTAGAATTGCAGTTATATTTGGCAATGCAATAATTCATAAGTCATAAAAAACTTTTTCAAATAAATGTTGAAAATCAAAACATTGTAAGAACATTTTAAAATCAATTTGTTAAAAATTAAAATGTATGATGTGTATCTATTTTATTATGGCAATAAGAAGAATTTTAAGTTTTTATGTATACCAAACAGGTGTCCTAGACCAGTGGTGGCCAAACTACGGCCAGCCATCATTTAATATCTGGCCCGCGAAAGTCTTCTATATTACAGTACTTTTTGTATAACTGTAATATTTTGCATTTACGTAAAAAAAAATTTAGAATGCATTTTTTTATGGCCCGCGATAAAAAAAAAAGTTGTTTTTTTATGGCCCGAGGAAAAAAAAGTTTGGCTACCACTGTCCTAGACAATAAATATACGTACAGGAATGACGTTTTAAGAGAATATTCACTGTTTAAAATATTATTGAATTGAAAAAAAAACCCAAAATAAAAATAATAAATACAATTCTTATATGGTTCATTCTTTGCGGTTAATTTGAATATAAACTTCCTGTAGCTATTATTTTCATAACAATACATTCTCTCCTCCGGGGGTCGGTAGAATTGTAATAATGAGCTACTTATTATTTGAGAAAAATGCTAAATTCCAAACCTAAATGTATATATAGAGTTGTTTTGTTTTTGTATAATGTTTAACAATACAATCATACTATGATTGTACCTATGTGGTATAGTTAAAGTATCATATATTGTTGGAAAATATTATAATTTAGTGACAATATATATATAAGTAGTTAGATACATATTATTATAGGATATAATTTGCCGCTATAGTTTATTCTCACAGAGTTGAAAAATATTTTATTTAAATCAAACATTTCTAGTTAGAACAACTTTATTAACGACTAAAAAAGTAGTATACTTTGTATCAATATACATTTTTGTTAAATATTTAAACATTGATACTTAAATACTTATTATCATATTTTGTATTTAAAAAATTAAATACAACATTTTTGAACAAGACTTTTAGTTTGCTTTTTCGATTTTGAAGAAATTACTTATCGTCGACGAGACTAAGTGACGATTACAAATATCGATAAAAAAATATTTAAAGATATTACGGGGAAAATAATATTTAGTGAATTTTATCATTAACGTTTATTCATATTTTACACACTAGATATTAATAAAAATACTAATTTGGTTGCATTTACAATAAAGTAGCTTCTGTCCTTAATCGAAATCTTTATACAAAGTCATTAAGTTTTAAACATTTGAAACGTCAAACACATTATATACATGTTTTTTATTATTATTAATAATATGAACAGTAAAAAAAGAGAGGATATACCTAATAATAATTATACACCAGTGCATTACCCCAGCACCCGTACTTTCGAAATTATGAATTGTAATCAAGCAGTATATGTACTTTATTTTGTACAATTTTGTACAACCCCCAAACCTACCCGAAATTCAATTTCATCTTACGGGTGCTGCGGTAATATTACCCCAGCACCCGGATTAATTATTTTTCACAAATTTAAACTTTAAACCCATATAGTATTATGTACTTTATTTTGTACAATTTCGTACAATCAACATTACAATTTGTACAACCCCCAAACGTCGATTAGGTATTAGATACGAGGATTAAGCTGTAGGTAACTTTTTTAACATGTGTAAAAAATAAAGGTTCAAAGACCGCACGTTAAATATTTTTTTGAATTTACATTTTATATTAATTTAAATGACAGAATCGTCATTTATAACACTTTTAGTGATTAATAATAAAGAACGGTGTAGTAAAATACGAAACGTACTCACGCGTTTTAAGCTGCTCGATGTGTCCATAAAATACTTAAAAAATATATATATTAATATAAAATAATATAAATATGTTTACGAAGAGTAATAAGCTAACTAAAATTACCGATAATACCAACCTACTGACATCGACGAACAAACTATTAACCAATATCAGTTATATTTATACAATTTATAATGAGTTATTTTTATCGTCAATATAATTATTATACAACTGGCTGTACCTAATATTACTTTTTTACTCATTTTTCTCAAAACTACTCCATTGTTGCTTACTGCCTTTTAGCTTAGGAAGGCAGTATACATGTCAATAAACATCGTTTTATATTTGTTATGCCGTAGGTATACCGTAAAAGTTTTTATTATTTTAATATTGTCTGACCAATTTCTTGTCATCATTATAGTACGAATTGTAATTTAATATTGTTATCTTAATGTACCTACTACCTACTACAATTAAATTAATTAAATTGATTTTATGTACACAAGCAAAAGATTTCTTCTATTGATTAGAAACTAGTCTAAAAATAGTCAATATATGACTTATAAAAAATAAAAATACAAAATTAAATAGAGTTGTATCTATGATAATTTTTCCTTTTATTAGGTATAATTTGTAATTATCAAAAAATAGAATATGTTTATTTTAGATTTAAAATTTATTTTATGAAAATTTGATCAACAATATTATTGTTAACACATTGATGGACATTCTGAATTTCGGTTATTTTTCTTAAGAACCTTCAGAAACGCAATTAAATATTAATTAAATATTGCTGCTATATCAATAGTGATTTGACCACTGCTATAGCAGTACTGTCCACCTACATAGTAATATCATAATAATCACACACTTTGTCGATATTTTTTCAGGACATAATATTTATTATATTTGATATTTATTTACGTAAATATTTAACGCGCTAACCACTCGATAGTCGACATACAACTGCAACTGGATTACCAAAACTAAATATAACAAAAACAATCGATAACTTATAAATTATAAACAATGATTATATTATCAACCAGATACTGTATGGTATTAGTTTAAAAATGAAAAGAAACAGTTTTCAGAAATAATTGTCAATAAAATTCCCAATAACATATTATAAATGGCAAATATTAAAAATAGAAATAAGTGGTTATAAAATACAATGCCCAATGATCCGTTGAGTTGTAGTGGGGCAGTATATATTAAATATCTTATATTAAATTTTAAAGATTTTTCTAGAAGTCAAATTTTTTTTATCGGTATTACAAGAAAAAAAAAATTAGAAAAATTGAAAATTTCAATGGTCTATAAATAGATTGAAAAAATTCTAAATATTTTGAAAATTTAATCATAAATATATAACGCTAATATAAACATTTGGTTAAAATTTCAAGTATTTACAATGATTCACTTTTGAGTTACAGCAAAATCAATAAATCGATTTAGTCGAAAAGAGGTTATACGTGAAAATTCCCGTTTTCCATTATTTTTTCAGGGTTATTACAGAGGCTCTTTAAAACTACTATACATTTTTTACTTTTGACCACCCAAAGTATAAATTAGATTAAATTTCCTTTTTAAAGAGGGGCTGAAATAAAAAATTAAAGCACTATTACTACTCCAAAACGTGATGACAGACACAATAATAAAAATAAAATTAAAAAAAAGCACACATCTTTGTAAAATAAACACTATCATCACTCCGTAAAGAATCTAAAAGTTTAATAAAAAGTATTAACATAGATGTTTTAGAATCTAGAATTAACCTATAAAAAACGGAAAATAATTTAGTACATAACAAAGAATTGAGTTATATTAATTACCAACAGAAGTTAAAAGAGGTAAACTATGATAATAGATAAAGGGGAAATATTTGAATTTTGTACTCGAACTTCTATGAACCCCACGAGCCGCCTCTGGTTTGAGAATTGTACAAAATAAAGTATATAATACTGCTTGATTACAATTCATGATTTCAAAAGTACGGGTGCTGGGGTAACGCACCTTATTTTCGATTTATTCGTCACGCCGGATCAGAATAGTTGCAGAAAAAAAGATTAGATATTAGAGGGTTTGAATTATATTTTCTTTACGTGTTAATTGATTTATACTGTCAATTTTTAGATCATTGTAAAATAATCAGTGCTGAGGTGTAATGCTCGATATACATAATATTATATCAGATGTTTATCGACGGTAATGACAGTGATGATAATCATATGATAACTAGTAACTTATAATGCAAGAATCAGCAAAAGCAGCAGTTGTATGATCATTTTAGGGAATTATACGCAGTGTTGTGCTTAAATAAAAAAAAATGATCTAAATATAGATAAGATATCGGGATTTAAAATTATCTAGATATAGATAGATAAAATCACTTTTATATAAATATAAATAGATAAAATAATTTTTATCTAGATATTTATGTAAGGCATCAACGTTTTCATCCGTTTGTAGGCGAACTCTTTTGGTCTTGGGTAATGATTGTATTATGTAACGATCCATTTCAAAATATAAAATACTTTACCAATAAAATAAAGTTGAAAGTTATAGACAAAATTATGAAAAATATGAAGATGGTCTGACGATAAACACTGAACACGTTGTGGATGAGAGTGCGCTGCGTACAGTACAAGTTTTTAATAAATAACGGACGTTTCACGCCTAATATTTATTTTTTTGTAAGATAATATTATGTAGACACATCAAAGTACGAATTCATAGAATTGGGGTCCGGTAATGACAATTATTTAGACAGTTATTAATTAATTATTATGACAATTATTTAGAGCAGTGTTTCCCAACTAGTGTTCCGCGGAACCTAAGGGTTCCGTGAGCTTAAGCGAAGGGTTTCGTGAGAAATTTGGGAAAATACAAATTAATTAGCAATATTTTGATTTGAACATAGAACTCAATATAGAACTGGAATTGACACATTTCCCGATGTGTGGTGCGTAGTTTGTAGCTTTTCGGCGTATACAAAGACTAAGAATAAGTTTCAAAATCAACTGAACGCGGCTCCGGACTTATGAATCCAACTTTCAGGAATAACTCCAAATTTAAAAACAGTTATGAAAAGATTCCAATCTTTTCATTGAATCTATCTTAGAGGTAATGAGAGATAAATATTAAATTTTAAGCTTTGATATATACATTTATAATATTGTAATAGTAATAAACAAAATAAAATGTTAAAGCCGTCTTGTTTTTTTTATATTAATGACACTCTTGTGCCGGAAGTGTCCGGTAACGCACTCATTTAAGTATATAAAACATATGTCTGTATTAATATTATAGAAAAAATATTGGGGTTCCACAAAACGTTCAATCTCCTGCTAAGGTTCCGCGGGTAAAAGAAGTTGGGAAAAACTGATTTAGAGTACATGATTACATGAACAATGGAAATAATTTATATATAAATATTGAATTTAAGGCGGTTGAATGATGATGGAGAACGATCAATTTCTGTGTAGGTACAGCGCAAAGGTCGATTCACACATAATAGTGACGTGACGTGACCGTGTTCAGTGCCATCCGTGATGAATTTTTCACTTCCATCCTTATAATACCGTACTTTTTTACATCATTGCTCCCTCGTGATCAGTGGTGTCTATTGTTTAGTTGTTATTCAGAATTTAATTTTTTAATTTAATTTAATTTTTAGTGTTTATTTATTTAATTAATTCATTTTTTAAGTGCACTATGAATTTTAGTATAGAAGAGCTTAGTACATTAGCATTACTTTTGGACCAGGACGAAAAGAAGGAAAAAAGAAGACACTAGATTTATCCCATATGGGAGTTTCGACACACTGAAGGAGAATTTGCAACATTGTATAGAGGATTGGTGAACCACGAATTCAAATTTTATGAATATTTTAGAATTAGCCAAAATACATTTTGTGATTTGCTAACGAAAGTGGAGAAGTATATATAAAAAAAAAAAGATACATGCTGAAGACGGGAGACAACTTAAAAAAAAATACACTGGTCAAAATTTGTGTTTTGACGTCCGTGAAAAACAAAAAAATATCAATGACGATGTATTTTTATTTCTATCACGGATGCCTGACGAGCACTGTAAACCAGTGGCGTATTTACGGGGGGGGGGGGATATGGGGGATAGATCCCCCCCATTGACCTTTTTTTTTTTTTCCTAGATAGCTATAAGTTGTCTCATTTTCTCTAATATTCTTAATATGATATTACTTTCAAGCATGTATGTTTTCTGTTTTCTAAATGTTCTAGTCGCGGTAATTGTACCGCTCTGATAGTCTGGTATACTAATCGCCACTAATCGTTTATCGTTGGCGGCATGTACGACTATCAGGCAACAAAAACTATACCTATATTATGGTGTATTGTATTTTGTACGTTTCTGCGAATTATTTTTCATGCAAGAGTGTTTATAATAAACCCGATAAGCAATCGGTAAACAAAACAAAATGACCATGAAGACCGTGGATTAACCATAGGGCGGCCGGGCGGGTTTATTTTTAGAAAATTTGTTACTAGTAGATTTATGGCTAATGTATAGCTATATATATATATATTTTATCGTATGATATCGTGATTCGTTAAAAGTAGATATGTACGGTCGTTGATCGTTGACGGATAGCGACGCCGCGCCATTCTGAGTACTGACTTACTGCCGAATTGACTATTGTTCGACTTTATTTTTTGCGTCTTGTAAGTTGTAACTGTGAAGTTTTAAGACAATATGAGTAATACTCAAAAACAAAAAAAAACTTTATTTTCTTATTTTAGTACAAATAAAAAAATTTGTTTGGAAAATGATGAGGTAATTATAAAGATTAATTCTTATTTTGCCTTGATCCACACTAACCTCAATAGGTAACAAGTTAGGGGATTTTAAAAATGTATATTATGTACGAATTTATGGGTGTTAGGATGTATTATTATATATTTCATCCCCCCCCCCTAGTAAAATTCCTAAATACGCCACTGCTGTAAACGTCGGAGCTTCACTGCATCGGACGCGTCAGAACACGCACGGTCTATCACGGTCTATTAATATTTTTTTTTTTCACTAAAGCTCACTGATGTCGCGTAACGTCACGTCACGTCATTGTTATGTGTGAATCGACCTTAATGCGTATTGTAATATTGCTATTTTCTTATCGACAATAATTTCTGTATTTTAGTATTTATGCGTATTGTAATATTGCTATTTTCTTATCGACAATAATTTATGTATTTTAGTATTTATAAACCATCTACCACGCAGCTGCAATAACAACCAGTTTAGACCTATGGTGCGTTATCTCTGATTCTAATACTCTTTTAAATGCTCTTTTAGCGTTCGTAATACCACAGAACAATAGTAATACGGGCATGAGACTTCCCCGTATGGGCCATACTATAAAATTATAAATAATTCTCACCTCCTATGCATATTATGTAAGTAATATACGTTTATATATATATATATATATATATATATATATATATAATAAAGTGTCAATGTTCATAATTACTAATAAATGCTATTTAAAATTATTTTAGAACCAATTTTTGCAAAGAAATATACAAATGAAATTTCTTATTTAGTTATTTATTTTAAACTGAATGATAAAATTGTATATTAGTTATTACTAATGATTAGCTACAGATTTTGTGAATTATCTAGATAAATTTATCTAGATGGCTATGATTTTTATCTAGATGAAAATTAGATGTCAATTTTATTTCTTTATCTAGATAAGAAAATGATATGAAGTTTTTGTCTAGATAACATATCTAGATAAATTTATCTAAAGCACAACACTAGTTATACGACCAGAACACGACCTCGGAAGATCCACTAACGATTGATTACTAAACAGGTGTATAATAAGGTACTATATTGAGTATATATAGTATGTATTATGATTAGTAATTCATTGATTCATCAATGATTACAATAAAATAATATATGGGTATATTATTGTTATGTGCAACCCGAGTTGATTAGTTACTCACTTCGCCGTCATTTCGTTGCTGCTGCTCATCTTCGACACTTTCGAGCAGTGACGGGTGCTTGATCGCTGCGGCCGCAGCTGCTGCCGCAGATTTCTTGCTACCACCCGTAAGATGGTGATGGACCTTACGCGCTTTGGGCATCATCTCGTCACGTGTCGCAACGGTACGATGTGAGGCGAATAATATGATACGTTACGAAACTATTCGAAGTATAATGAAGTATAAAGTTATAATATATTCGAAATAATAATACGAAAACGATGACGACGTGTCGCGACGGCTTGTACGGGTTTCACTGTACTAACGTCTCCGGTGGCAAAGAAACGCCGTTTTCCCGTCGTCGAATCCGTGTAGGTACTCGTGCGCTCCGCCCCATCCCGATTATAATTTATATATATTGCAATTATAATATTCGGTATAATATGTGTTTCCGTAATACAATCCACAATGTGCTCGGAATACGTACATGATGACTTGCAACCGCATAAAGCTATGGGAACGCCAACTGTGCAAACGCAGCAGAGCCGGTGATGAATGGGCTCCTGCACAATATCATAGATATTATGTGCAGCAGTCGCTCGATAATTCGAAATTCTAGGTGCCGTGCTCGAAATTCGAATTAAAGAGATTTATTGGTTTTTCGAGTGTTCGAATAATCGAAGGTAAAAAATAAATAGTTCGAATTGAAGAGAATTGAACAATATTATTACATACATTAGTCTTCATTATTTATTATATGTTTATTTTGATACATATATATTATCAAAAAAAATGTGTTATTAATTCTTATGATAAATGTTTGTTCACAATCTAGTCCGTAGCCTTTGTTCTATTATAGTTAAAAGCATAGAAGCTGGGGTACTAAAGCACAGGGCAGTATCGTTACTTTTTTCCGCCAGCTTCAACTACCTGCAATTACTATTTTTCTTATCGGTGAGCGATGAACACTTCTACTTTACGGGACCCGTATTCAGATGAACTACGTTTTACTTGATTTCAACAACTGTGTGCCAATTACAGAGGTATATACTAGTAAAATAATAATATTATTTATATCATATTGTGATTAATGTCGAAAAAATTGTTATTAAATTTTAGCGATTTAAGATAAACTACAATATTGTTTTATTACTGTCGTTATTAGTTTGATTACGAGTAAGCCATTTACATCTGTTATTTATACATAATCGTTGTATAATAATCATAATAAATGTATTTGAGATTATACATTACGTAGAGATTCGAAATTTAGAGGTTCTGTCAAGAAAAAAAAATACGACTATCACCGTTAGAAATTTCGAACTATCGAGGAAACCGGTATGATACCATACATGTATTAATTTTTTTCTTATTATAAGGGGAATCAAACATTTATGGAATTTTTTGAATTATCGAGTGACTAATAAATATTATAATATTTTTACGTAAAACTCACACGGCAGTAATATTATTGCCGACGTGCACGCATGATCATCGGTTCTTCGTCAGTGACGAATCGCAATCATTCAGTTAATAATTTAAGAATATATAATATTCCGCAGTAAAAATAATATTTCGAAAACTATATTTTCATCATCACGCTATTTATGAAGTTGATATAATTATTGTACATACACATCTAATATATCTATTTGTTTTTTACAATAATTACTTAATTAACAAATTATTATGTTCATACTATCGTCCTCCTAACAAGTGCAAGTATCCGTCTATTTAAAATTTACATACACATCAAATTTGTTAGCGGTCTAGTGAACCATCGAATAAAGTGTCAAAAATAATTGAATATTGCACAATATCTATAAACGAATTATTGTAATGATGTGTAACAAACGCAGTATATGTAACTCGATTGAATACTCATAAAATGTATTTATTCCTAACAGAATAATGTATCGCCGCACCAAAACCCACCATTTTAAATTTGTTAGTTTATTTTTATTCTATGAGTTTTCATTGTTATTCTATCGAAAGTCAAGAATTATGATAAATAGAAATCTATAATCTTTACTTCGTGACTAGACACGTAGACCAATCTGGGCGAGACTTGATCTTAGAACTAACGCGCGTTCTGTATTGGATTCAGTTCCGTGGTACCGTGGTACTATTATAATAGCAAAGCGATGATCATTCCTAAAGGCGTATTATGAATAACTGTTAGACAGAATTTTTTTGTACGATGGCGTTAATATGTTAAAATGAGTTTCGGTCTAGGAATAATATTAGATTTATTGATCTGGTCATAAAATTCGATTTATTTATTCGATAAAGTTTCTACAAAAATTAATATAAAAAGTATTTTGCAAAAAAAAAAAAGTCAAAAACACAAAAATTCATTGGGTCTTTATGAGTGTTACCGATTGGATATCAGCTTGAACTATTAAGTATTGTTCATATCGAAATCTGAAGACCAACAGCACGTGTCCGCTCCTCGAATGCTAATATCATGCCTCTTGATAACGGACAATCAGCGCGCTCTCGCCAATAAAATATGAATATAGGATAGGACTGCTGGGTCGATCACCGTGAGCCGCCACGTTATCGTTGTTTAGTTACTCGATAAACTGTTAGAGAACGCTGCCTGTCGTACCCGTCTCGAAAGTCACGATTTAAATCTGTATCATCGGCTTTTTTTTTTTTTTAGCGTCAACGTTCGTAAATACCTGTGGGTAGTGTCAAATAATAAAATAAATAAGTAAATGCCGAATAATCTTGGAAATTTGACGCCCGGAGCCAACAAAAATGCAGCGTCCTTACGAAGGTAAGCCTTATAGCGCCCTTATACCAACAGCGCCTCGGACAATCATACCCACTTATACCTCCCTCCCTTAGTTCTTCTCTGTTTGCCAATTGGCACTTGTGTGCAGACGAGAATAACATTCAATTGCTCAAGCGCGCTAGGGCTCTTCTGAATATTGAATAATGAGATATTTAATTTACATATATCGGTAGAACTTAAATTTACGAACAGAAATGTTATAAAAGTGGGGGCTTAGTATTTTTTTATGGTATAAACGATATGGTAATTATTTAAGACCTAAGAGTTATATTAAATTAGTATAATTAATAATTATAATTATACGTAACAATTAATAATGAGTTTATAAGATAATCATATTCATAATCCACAAACTGTGAATATAAATTATCGTTTTATATGAACTACGTGCTTTGATGTAAAACTTAGTAAATCTGCGATAATATTATCTACAGATTAGTGTAAAATTATAATGTTGCCGAAATTAATGGCTTTATTAACGATTTTAATCGTATCAATTGTATAAACACTATAAAATATGAATAGTGATAATAGTAGGAACCTTGCTCCATGTATGATTGTCGCTCGATGAACACAATATTCATCATAGTGCCGTTTGTATCTTAAAAAGAGACGCTTAGTCACTAATCTTATAATATTAGTGTATACGCCTTGTTGCTTAGTTCCTTTTGCCGTTTATCAGTCGAATTATTGTCTTAAATGTCCTGCATTCACGGGAATGTAATTTATTACTGCACTTCGACATTAAAAACTACGTATTTCACGTGATATCCCGACGAATACAGATGCCCGTCGTACATTATTATCATATTATTCTGTAAAGTTGCGTAACGTTCTGGTACCCGTATACATACCTACGCGCTCGCCATAAAGCTGTTACGTGCACGTGTGACTGCGGCATTGACACGCGGCCATCGCTTTTAACCAACGTCGGTGCGACGAGAACTACGCGACTAGTATAACATTATAACAGCGTGTACATAAATTACTAATTGTGCTATGGTGGTGTGTGTGTGTGGGGGGGGGGGGGGGGACAACTACGATAAATAAACCCAACAACTTATGACAGTTAAAAGTTTATATGGAGGCGAAATCGATAACATTTCGTAATCCTCAATCGACCGTTGTTGTACGATGACAACTGTACGTGACGATACGAATTTCGTATTTTTATATTAATACGATCAACTGCATCAGATAAAGTAGAGGGAAAAGCATTCTGTTACATTTCATAAGTGCTATTAGCTTTGGCAATTTAAAATTAAAATTTATGCAAGCGTGTGAAACACTCCGCATGGATCGAAAAGCTGAAGAAAAAACTTCAGGCGAGCATTGCACTGACGATTTGGTGTAATCGAAAAAAAAACAGACAGAAGCATGAAAATACCGTCTAACATACGTTTTTTGAGAGAAAGAATGCGCGAGGTTAAAACGGAAACTGTATGTGATAACGTGGAAGATTACGAAAATAAACAGCACAAAAGCACGGTTCCAAAGTCGGAATGAAAACTTGGTATACTACCTAAGAAATCTTTCTGCCAAAGTCCTGTAAAAATGCCAATCTTTTTCGGTTTACCTATAAAGTATAGAAGCAAAGAGCTTTTTCACAGTCTAGAAGACAGTAGAGATAAAATATATGAATAAGGAAAACCGCAAGAGGGGAAAAACGTACATAGAGAGAGGCGTAATGGTGTAAACATCTTCAGGGACTAATAAGTTTTCAATTATAATACATTAGACAGTAGAAGTGGAAGTAGAATGTACAAAACGATTAAAGATATATTATCTCGGTATAGAATCATCACTATAGAAAATTGGACCGTTATAATATTCGCACGCAATGATGAACTATCGCAAACTACTCTTTTTGTTGAAAATAAAAAGGTCATTCGTTTACAGAAGTTTACGATATGCAGTCCTGGTTACAGTTATCACGCTACATAGTTTTTGAGCACAATAATATATGATAAAAGTGAGATTATTCCTTCGGAATTAAACTAAAAGTAAGCTTAGACTTTATTGTATCGAAAAATAACAAATTTTTTGAACCGCCAATATTTCAAACGTGATGTATTCCAATAATTAGTGTGTACCGAATCGTATAAAAAAAAAAAAAAATTGAAATCATTCGGTCGATAAAATGATGACAGAAAAAATACCTACTCCAGTGACACTACACCATATACATTTCCAGTAGGTATAATAATGCCATCTCAAAAGGTCACTGATTCCAACCCATTAATATATAGTACATAATATCCCGTGAGTAAAGATAATTAACTACACGTGTTTAATTCATGTAAGTATAAAATATGTATGATATAATGTGTAACACAGTGAAATGCAGCCCAAACAATTAATTTAGTATTACAAAAGTCAAACTCGAACAATTAATTTAATATTTTAAAATAAAATACACGAGAGCGCAGTGTTTTGAGAGAAATATTTTTTTCAAATATTATTAGACACAATACGTTTATTACCAAGTTCGCCAACTAAATACATGTATGTTCACGGATCAAGTCACAGCAAATTTAATATTATTGTTACTCTATATATTGTATAATAAATGACGCTATATAACAGTGTTTATCATGAGTGTAATTTTATTTTATATAATATTCATGTTAAGAATAACGATATTCTACACAGTCTTCTTGTACATAAATGGAGAAATGTTACCGTTATGTAGTACAGTTGTTAAGTTATAATATATACGTTTTTACTTTTTTAACATTATATCTGTGTATAATTTGTAGCAAATACCAAACTGCTGTTATAATTATATACATGCTATTATTTATTAAAAAAACACGCATGTAATACGAGTTCAATGTTTTCGGCAACAATACTATGAAATGAACGAGTACAAATCCTGACGGTTATAAATTATTAACATGTTTGATATCATTCTTCATTATCTGATTATTCACGCATCTTAAAATATGTTTGTATATTAAATGGGATATATTTTTAATAAATTATATCATATTACCTTAAAAAATTGTTGGGAATTATGTCACTCGAAGTATCTCATAGTATATTAAAAGTACACGTTATTATAATTATGTAAGCCTATCATTATATATTTTCTGTGACTGAACGTTGAATTTATTGATTATGATGTCGTTGTTAAATTCAAGCAGATCATGTTCGGAAATTTTAATGATTTCGTTATCAATTTTTTTATGCGTTCCAATAAAACTATATTCATAAAACTGCCGACATTTTTTGAAATTATAATATAATTTAACATGTACATTTATTACTTTAAAAATAATATTGTATTTTAAGAATTAACATTAGTACTTGTTGAATTTTATAGTATGTTAAGTTCACCGAAGCTCGATGACTGTTAAAAAGTGATTTTAGATATTGAACTATTTATTGTGATTTTGCAATGTTCTTATTTTTTTCGGAAACGCTTTACTAAGTAATGCAATAATTAAAATATACTAAATCTACTGGAAACTCGATGCACATGGTATAGTACTACAAGGTATGTTGAAATTACAAAAATTCTAACCAATTTTGATGAAATTAAGATTAAACTAAAAAAACAGAATTATTTGACGATTACCTATCAAATGTACTATCTATATAAAAAATTATTTTATCAAAAAAATAATTTGACATTTATATTATTATATAACTGGATTAATTCAAAATAAATTAAAAATTGAATTTGATGTTTTATTTTAAAATAAACTAAAAAAAGCTAAGTTATTTTAACAGTCAATTAAAATAGTTAAGTTCTTAATTTGATTAGAAAATTAATCAATTAGTAGGAAGAAATAAAAATACATACAAGCTAATGTCTACATTTGATAATCATCATGTTCATGTATTTTAAAGTAATTAATATCTATAATTATCTTGAATCGAAAGCAACGAAGTGAGATTGCGAATACCTAGTATGAAAATCATTCTGTGAGCAAAGTTTTTTGTTATTCTGTTAAAAAGACCGAATGTCCTTATTTTAATTAAAAACGATAAAATAATTAGGTATTAAGTTAGGGTGACCAGACGTCCCGTTTAAAACAGGATTGTCCTTTTTTTGATCATCACGTCCCATTGTCCAGACAAACTTCGAATGGGACGCTTTTTTTCCCGTTTTAATCCCGTTATTTCTATATTATTTATTATATCATATATTTTAATATCGAAACCCTTAGATCGATAATAATTACCAAAAAACACTTTAAAAACTTAACTTGTTCACAATTTTATGAATTTCTTTTGAAACACCCGAAATTGTTAAATTCAATAAATTTTTCCAAAAAGTACGAGAAAACAGTGGAATGTGTAGAAGAAGGCTTACAACTTTCGTAAATAATGGAGATAGCTGATAGTGTATAATTTTCCTGATTCTTGTTATAAAATGTAAGTCATTATATGTAACAATACAAAATTATTTAATACTTTAATTGTAATATTAAAATGAAATTTTTTTAATTGTTTAAAAAATTATAATAGTTTTGAAATTTTACATTGTGTATACGTTGTTTTAATAATAATTAAAAGAAAATATTTTATTATTTAGGTTATTTTACTAAAAAAGGGTAAAGTAAAAAGAAAATAATCGTTTATATGACAGAAATTTGGACTTTAACTCTCGAGATTTGTGTGCATATGTGTTAAGTATATAAATGAGGTTTTTTTCGGTGGGGGGGAGTAACAGTTGTCCCGTTTTCTTATTTTTTTAAAATGGTCACCCTATATTAAGTTTAAACTTTCTTCAATTACATGTAACAGTGATTGTTTATAGTAACTCCATAATGTACTTCATACAACAGTTGTCTGTAACTTTTTTTAGGTGAAATATTATAATTTTTGAGTATTTTAAAGTTACTATAATATTTCGTCTATTTTACATATTTTATAAGTACTATTAAAAACTATCGCCTTATTATAACTATGTAAATTAAGAAAATGATACCTGAAGTAACGCTCCCTATATAATATTGTAATAATATACAGAGTATAAGCGGTAACTGAAAAACACATTTTTGTTTTTACTAAAATCACTTAATTTAGTTAGACCACAAGCTAAATGAGTTACTGCAACGTCTTATTTGTTACTTATTATACACACATTATTATAGTGATATTCGATGCCGTGACAAAACTAAATATTTTAGTTGGTGTCTGTTACTATAGAGTATATAATGAACGTCAGTGGAACATTCATGTAGTTAAAGATAACAAACGTGTTACATTTTTGTTACACCGATTATATTACACTGTTTTGTGAGGCATATATACACAAGTGGGTAATGGGAAAGAAGGAAGAAAATTAAAAAAAAATACTCTTATGAATAAAAATTGCGTTAAAACTGTATGTGAATTACATAGGATAGGGATCAAATAGCATCTCATCAATACATTACTACTTACTTGAGCGAAGTACGGCGGTAGAACACATCTTTGATCATCCAATCGATTACTCTGGACCCTTTCGAGTAATTCAAACAAATCTTGAGTCGCACACTGAAACACACGAAAAAAAATCGATTTATATGTATTATTAGGTAACATGTACCTATGAATATAAATATTAATGCATAAACATATTAATGCATATTGATTATATTTTGAAAACCAATTTCCCGCCAAGACTCAAATTTCCGGATTAGTAGGGACATTAAACGAATATTAAATTAAATATCAATTCAAACTCTATAATTACTTGACAGAGTTGTTCGTTTTGGGATGCGTTAAAGGCTTATAACAGTTTTAGATTATGTAGTTTCTAATTTACAGATGCCATATTGATTCTCATGCGTGTGTCTAGTAAAAATAATCGTCGAAATGGAATTCTATAAAATCAAGCCCTCATTATTGATATTATACAACGAAATATTGAAAAATACATTGTGTAATAGGATTTTCACTACGTTTCATCGGCATCGTGTGGATTCACAGCATTTACTTACAAAAAGTACATTTGTACACATAATAAAATTCATTCGACCACGAATTGGCACAATCGTCGAATTCTGACGTTTCCCACAACGATTTAAATCGGTCGAATCCGATTCTTCCATTAACATACCTATGGATTTGTATCACAGACTCCCTAAAATATGTGCATGATTTAATTTTCGTGTTTTCAATGTTAAAACATGCCATTAATTTTCAAACCTATTATATTTTGTCAACTCGCTACTATAAGTTGTTAAAATGTGTAATATCCAACACGAAGAATATTGAGACTTTCATTAACTGTATAACAAGATGGAAATTAATGGTTCAAATAAAATATAGGTATAATGACTACACGCTTAAGTTCTGAAGTTTAAAATGAAAGTATCCGATTACAATATTATTATATCAAATATTAGTACAATTTATACTTTAACAATCGGGTATAATTAATTAAGTTGTGAGAGATTAAAAATGTCGTCGTTAGGAAGAATAAGATGTCTGATTACAGTGTTATACATTTTGCGACTTATTTAAAATTTTAATTAAGTCAGAATCCAGTCTTTTAATAATCTCTAAATCTTGTAGTAACGTCGCAAACACGTACTCTGTTATAATGGCATAATATTAATAGCGTGTGTTATAAAATCGACGTATGACAATAAATCAATTTGTCAAGAAAGATATTCATGACAATCTGTCAGTTGACGGCAGCGCAGACGACAATTCGTCGTTCGGAAAACGCGAAGCGATAGGTACAGTAATAAATGTTTTTATTGAAACAATATAATATATCACATGTACGCGACCGATTTAAACAACGTCAATGTGACGTATAAAACACATTATGGGGATGGGGGTGGGGGAGAAACAATCAAAACCTGTACATAATATTATAGAGGAGCCACCGATTGCGGATGTAAATGTGTACAATGAAAACGCATCTCGCCCGATCAAAACTAATATTTTATACCTACATTTAATGCGTAATAATAATAATAATAATAAACATATTGTTGTATTATACGTACGACGAGAAGAGGGCCTTAACGTGCAATTCAATTCGCCATAATTTACTTTTTTATACCCCGTTCATATAAGAAAAAAAAATTATTATGCGCTCCAAGTACTCTATGTCGCCACACATTCACAAAATAATAATAATAATTATACCGGATGTCGGCAGCAATCGAAATCTCAGTGCTGCATATTTACCACTCAAGCATACAATATGAAATACATTATACATACAGCAACATCGTTGAGCGTTTAAAACGTACAATGATGATCCCCTAACCGATTTTACAAAGTAATTTATGTCATTGTTTTTTCGGTAAAGGGGGGTGGAGGAAACATAAAATGAATTAATTATCAATGACGAAACGCCGCCGACAAGGACGTGGGTCGTGTACGGCACATATTAATAATGTGCCGATAATATAAAACGAGGACGGAGAAGGAAGGGGAATTTAGAGGATAAAAACCGATAAAACTAATTTCTTATTTCATTAACATTTATTTAATAACGAATGAACGCGCGTGGTGGACATAAGTTCGCATATACGTCGCACAATGTTAGATATACAATATCTCGTGTAAAATATATAATATATGCAATACACAGGTTTTGTAATATACCTATATTGAATATATATAGGCTACCATTTATATCTAAGGGACATTAGGCATTAAGTATATGCCTTAATTTTCTGATTTTTAATTTGATCGATTTAACATACCTATGATCCAACTTTGAATATATATTATTGTATAATGGCTAGGGAATTTGTATATTGTATACTTTGCGTATCATTTCATTCATGATAATATAATTTTTTAATGCTTTGTCAAAATTCGTCAATGCATTTTATGAAATGTTTCTGGAATATATTTATATATAAATTATATATAAATATATATATTATAATATTATTTTATATTGTTTAATTATTATTATTATTATTATTTTTTCACTCATTTAAATAAATTTAAGTCCACAAATGTTGTTATATATAAACTGTTATTGGGTTTATCTTGTTTTGAATTAATAAACAAAAAAATAAAATAAAAATATATACATAAAAACATAGGAAAATCAAAACGCACAACCACAAAAGGACATTTTTAAACGCATCAAAGTGTCACGAGTATATGTGTGTATATTTATGTATATATAGTATGCAAGGATAACCTCAAACTCTCTTTCTGTGCCTATGTGTATGTAATGAATACTGTACGTATATAGTTAATGTGAATAGGATAAAAATTTATCAAAAATAAATTATTCAAATTAATGCTGTAATATTGATAATGAGAAATATTTGAAAATATTTTAAAAGTATAAAAATATTTATGTGTAAGAAAAAAGATCACGAGTATACACTGATTTATAAAATCACATTAATAACGCTTCGTCTAATCTGTAACTATAGCGGGAAAAGTTTATACATTTGCGTTAAAAATGCGTGTGACAAAAAAAAATTTATATACATTGCGAATTTGTGATTTCAGACCCTCGTACAATAAACAAAAAAGTTTTTTTCAATAGATTTTATAACTTTGAAAAATGTTGTAATATAAATTACCGACTAAAAAAGAAAAATATTAAACAGAGAAACGACATTTTATTGCGGCACAAATACCTTGCGGAATATTGTGAACCAAAAGCCATCCGTGTCCGTTCTGAAAGGACAATGTGCTATTGTGTATTTTACGTACAACAGAACGGCACATTACAATATACATATATATAAATCATAATAATTATACAACAGCTATAGATAGAGTATAATTGATTTTAAACCGAATATTTTAATATATGCAAATGTGTATGTGTGTGTGTGTGTAATGGTATTGGGTTTAAATGTTGCACTGCGCCCGTGTTAATTGATATCTCTACTAAAACTAAAATTTTAATTATGTCGCCGTTAAACTCAAACACATACACAAAATGTGTACAACACTATTGTATAATGTATCCTCCACCCAAGAACAATGGTGAACAGGATTTCCATACCGATTGAACATTGAAAACGTTCCGTATGTACCAATGGTGGATCCGCGAATTTTCTTTTGGGAGTAGTTTTGAAAAATGTTTTCCCTTGGGATATTTTTTATAACATTGCAGTCAGTGATTGGTAATGAATTAAGATTATAGTAAGTAATATAATACATTAATTTAAATCTTAGACTACTAATTTCTTGTATGAATAAAAATACAAATTATATATTTTCCCTCATACTTTTAAAAAAAAAAATCTTTTTCTTAATTCATAAAATTATTGATTTTTAATGTAAATTTTTTGTGATTTTGGAAGGTTTACCCCCCCTACTTCACCCACCATGGATCCGCCACTGATATGTGCGTAATATCTTCAACATATACATTTAAATTTTGATTTTTAAATTTGAATTTTTTTTTTTACATGCGCATTTGAACACGTAGGCCGTTTTAAAGCGCGTTTATCGATTTGACGGTTGTAAGTGCGTACGTCTTCGTATAATATCAATATTATAACCTAAACCGTATAACAGTAACATCTCTGTTTCACCAGCACACCCGGCTATCGCACAGCTATCGAACATGTAGCTAGCTCGGCTATTATTATTTATTTGCACTTTTTTCTCTCTTTCTCTCTCATCTATCCATTTTCGTCGATATTTATCTGGTCACGTAAATCTATCGTGGAGCAAACGACAAACAAGTACCGTGTTCTACAATACAAGTCCAACCAAATAGCGCACATATTTTCTGCATGTGGACGCGCGTGCCCGCGTTCGTAATTTACTCTCTCCCGAACTCCGCCAGAGATAAGCAAACACGTTTAATATACCACGGTACATAATATTATTACAATCCACCGGGTCATTGCTAATGGGTCTCATACATACATATATATATATATATATATATATATATATATATATGAGTATACGCGTGCATGTGTGTTTGCACATGTAAGTAGACTCGCACGCGAAGTCGACCGCGCATCGGGCACACGTGCGCATATTGGATCGCTTCAACGACGTCCGAAGGCCGCGATATACCCATCGGTTCCTATCCGTCGCTCGGCACACCTGCGCAGGATGCATATATCCTTTTCTCTCTTACACCGATTATTGTTATTTCGTTTATAATTTGGGGTAATAGTGTTACTACAGTTGGTTCGACGAGAGGCAGAACTGCGAAATAACCAAAATTAATCACCCCACCGTAACCATATATTCTTTATATCGTTTTCCGATACATTTTCATTAGCGCATGCGCGTCGCAGTTATTGAACCGATTATAATAATTGTAATGGCTATCGTCACGTGAGAGCGAAACCAATAAAAAAAAAATATAAATCACTGTTTGCTACCAATCGAACAATTCGTCAATGGCCATCCCTTTTATGTAGGTACTCATATAAACGCGTTGATACAATAAAATATTTATCGATTACCAGCATTGTAGGTACGTAGAGTATCGCGAAAACTGCACGCGGTGGTTTTTTATTATACATGTTTATAATCTGTAAACCGTGGCTAGATGAGTTCGTAGCCGGTTTAATGAAGTTTTAAAAACATTATTATTATGAAAAGAAAAAAAATTTAATCCTGAAAGCATAAACAAGACAAAATATATTAAACATTGAAGTGACGTTTGCTATATATAGTTATATGTAATACGTTTTATATAAGAACTATAGTTCATTTAAAACTATCCAAGAACCAGTATGAATTATTACAATAAAAACAAAATAATAATTTTATCAATAATTAAGTATCAAATAATTCGCAGGACATTCAATTTATATCAGGTACAACTGTAAATATATATATAGCATTATGTGAATGTATTGTTCAAAAATTAAATTAAGTTTTAAATATTCGGCGAATATACAAACTAAATCACAATTTTGCATACTTGTATTCGTATTTTAGTTGTTGATATTTTTTTTAAATAATATTAGGTCGGTTGATTTTAACTATAAATAACACTTACTTTGGTTTTGTGATGACCAGTGGTGGCACATGTTCGAACATGTTGACAATAAAGTTGTCCGTCAGACTGCTGTCGCCTGTAAATAATTAAAACACATGTCAATATGATGATTAAATTGAAATATTCAGGTGTTTGTGTGTGTGTGAGTATAAATCACACTATATATTACAAAAACAACGATTTAGCAAAATTATTCTCATGATGTTCGTTACCGTTTTGTTTTAACATATTTTAACAAACGTAGTTTCATTAAATTAAATTTTAATAATACAAATGATAATGCATTGCCGGAACGGGGGAGGGAGATATTATTTTAACAACTCAATCAACGAATGAGCTTGTCTTATAATATTATAAAAACCATTATTCATTATTTCGTCCCACGCATACACGTTTTAAAATGCATTAGCTCGGTTCATACAGGATTTTTTTTGTTGGATATGACAGCCATAACAATAAAGGATAACATGATAACACGGAACATATATAGTTAATAATAATGGATCTAGAAAAGACTCACATATAAGCTAGTGAACACTATCAAAACATCTGAGTATTCAATAACACACTTAATTTCGGAGTCATATTTTAAGTTTAAGAAGAAAAAAAAACTCTTGAAACAAAACGGCTGCTATCCAAAGTCCGCCATGTTTGGATATTATTTATGGCCTTCCGAAAACTTTTATTTTGAAATATTTCGTCTGACTGAAATCGTAAATAATATAGCTTCTCCGTTTTCAACTTATGCGAATAAACAACTTCGTGTGATATACGAGGTGTTATTTATTGGTCTGTAAACCATGAACTTTATCTTCACATCATCTTATACACTAATTTCAAAATAAAACGAAAAATAAATGCACGCTATGTTTACGCATTATATTAACGGAATAACAATGCGAGAATACATGGTAATTCTCGATCGTATTTGATAAGTAAAAAACAAAATAAACAACATAATAATACAAATAACATGAAGCTCGTATTGTAAATCGCATTGTGTATTGCGTATATGTTGATCTACAACAAAGGTGTTCCATTAAGAAACGGTGTCCGTATGTAAGCGAAAAAAAATATGTTTCATTCCATTTGTTCCATAGTTGTTTGAGTATAAAACTATATACTATTGGTACTTTGAGAAAAAAAGTAAAGCAAAGCAAAACAACGTAATTTTAAATAAACTGTGATTTTTTTTTTCAGTCTTAAAAAAAATAATGTTCACAAAAAGATCAATTTTTCCCACGACTATGTATGCTCCACCGTCTCTTGTAGATACATATTATTCAATAAATTACTACAGTGCCACACATATTACCGGATATAACACGTGTATTTTCAATTTTTTCGAATAGTTGGTACATCATCGTGAGATCGTCATATCGTGAGAGATTTTTGTGTAGCGTGTTTAATCGATTTATACTGACCATTGTTTGACGGTCCTTACTATTGATGAGCTAAACAAATATTTAAAGTACAGGCCTAAATTCGTTTAGTTGGTTTAATTCACAACATAATACATGTTACAAGCCAACGTATGCGGGCTTATACAATTTTCATTTATTTACAAAACAGCCATATGTACAATAATACAGTGCAATGCAGCACAAGTAATTTAAAATAACGAAATATCGCGTGCACGTTACTTAGGAACATTCAAAAGCGTAAATGCATACCCAAGATACTATGTTTGTGATAATTAATGTATATTATTATTATTATTATCGAGCGCATGAACGAAAAAAAGAAACAAACGAAATATTGAAATGTATGTAGTGGAATATACGCGAAACATACAATTTTTTTTTTTTTTTAGTTGTAAGAGTAATGCTTATTTACAAAGGAAATGGACCGTTATTGTATTGAAGTTTCTGCAGGTAAAATGACCTTTTTTAAGGGCTTACATGAGAGTATTCTTTTTGAATAATAAATGCACTGACAACGTTAATATGTATCATATGATCCGAAATGTATTAGCGATGATGATAGAATGTACGTTCTCGATGATGGTTTGCATATTACACTTCACTGTATATACATGTATACATATTATTATTATGTGATCGAAACAGTGTAAGAGATAGGTCAGAGTGAAGGAAGGACGCATTTCACGCTGGCTATATTATGATGTTTACCGCAAAGGACATACGAGTATATAGAAGTTTATATATATTATGAAGCATATACAGTAGAACCTCGATTATCCGAACCTCCGTAATACGAACCTTCTATTATTCAAACGTTATTTCGTTTGAATTCGTGTATCCGAACGTCAATGCGTAAAATATCACGACGCACACGCCGGGTCGCAGTTTATTATTAGTAGGTACGTTTATCTTAACGACGTCCATGTGCGATTAGCTAATCAATACATATTATATACTGGACATTCATATTATTTTTGTATTACAAATGTATATAAATATATTTTAATTCTACCTGGTTAAAAAATGTTATCGTGATATCTTATTTTCAGTCATGCTTCATTTACTGAAGTGTACACATCTTTATACACAGTATACACACGTATAATATATACTATTATACTATTTTTTTTTTTTATAAAATGGAATCAACTTAAGCGTCGAATAAACATAAACGTAACGCTCTTACAATGGAACAAAAAAACAGAAATTCTTGCATAACTAAACAAAGGTAAAATCAGCGTTTCTTTAACTCGTGATTTTAACAACAGCGAAGCAACAGTTTCGGATATTATGAAAAACCGCATTTGCTACATTTGAGACTGGTCTTGAGCGGTTTGAGAGACAGGATGAATGTTGCTCAGCACAATAATAATTGTAATAAGTATACTTCTATTAAAACGTTTGCGAGATTTAGCTGCGTAAAAGCGCGTAGAAGCAAAAAAACAAAAACAAAAATTGATTAATTTGTCAAAAAATAATAATAATACATTCAGTGCCGAATTACCCATTAGGTGAAGTAGGTGCCCGCCTTAGAGCTTTACTAATTTAAGGGGCCCTGTGAAAATGGAAAACAATATTTTTTTTTTATTTAACAATACCTGTATTTTATTTACGAATTTATGGAACAAAAGTCATTATGAAATATAATACACATTAAGTTGTAGGTGTTACATGCAGTAATAATAATAACATTATTTTGAAAAAAATAAATAATATAATTATTAATTAATTTTTTCTTGCAAATAAAAAAATTCAATAAACATGATTTTATTTATTAATTAATATTTGGTTATTATTAAAGCTGTTTATTTTAATTATTGGATAGTAATGTTAAAGATGTATGTAAGAAATAATTTTGTTAATTGCCTAGAGACTCACAAATGTTTAATCCAGCACTGAATACATTATTCGAAATAATTAATAAAATTATATGCAATGTGTAATAATAAGTATAATAAGTCAATAATACGAGTATATAATAATAATTGTATGTTCATTGTAATAATTATTTTTTTTTAATATCTATTATCCGAACTTTCGCCTACCAGAACTCGTTGTGGTCCCAATTAGTTCAGATAATCAAAGTTCTACCGTATATAACACATAAAACTATAAATAAACTCATATATATAAATATAAATATAAACATATATATATATATATATATATATATATAGGTTCATTTACAAGAATTGTAAGATATTATAATATTGTTATGTAACTGCCTATTACACACCACAGAGATAAAATTATTTGGAATAACATATGTTAAGTACACATTTTATGATCTAATAAGACCTAGTTAACTTTATTCTATAAATAAAAATGGTAAACATTATGTTATTTATTTACCAACGCGAATTTTTTTTTTTTTTATTTTTGAATTTTTATATCCATTTGCAATAGCCAATAAGTAACTGCCACTTAAGCTTACAAAATGTTAACGACTGGAAGAG
Source organism: Sipha flava (assembly GCF_003268045.1). Lineage (NCBI taxonomy): Eukaryota > Metazoa > Arthropoda > Insecta > Hemiptera > Aphididae > Sipha > Sipha flava. Next base: position 298,188 of record NW_020273062.1, read on the forward strand.
GGCAAAGGGCGAATCGGACAAATCATAACATAGTGGTGCAGTTCACGCGATTTTCATCGCATAATCCTCGATAAATCCGAAAACTCCCATAAAGGACACACTCACTCGTCTGGCTGCGCAGACACTCCTTTATAAACGATACACAATAGATATTTTTGAGAAAACCACACAATCAACCAGAGTTTTCCTTGAGAACCCACGTACATGCGACGTTCTTAAACCGCATCACAAAAGGTTTTCGAGGTCACGAAAATCGGTTTACGACTATTAAAGATTTATAATAAATACATATAATATATTTTATACATATATATAAATATATATATATGCGTATAGAGTGTAGGACCACCACGTATAATATGATATAATGAGAATGACATTATAAACTGCTCAATATCATAAACATTATTACTAATATCGTCATGGTCGATTTTACTTCGTTAAATTTATATCCCATGCGTTTAAATTTGTCTTACATGTATACTAATTATTTTTTATCGTTCGTGGAGTGTTTGGCAATTGGCTGCACGACTAGAATAGTTACAACAGTACGCTACCGACTATATATGCAAGCGTTATAATGGATTTTATATCCTAGACCCAATCGCAAATAGTAATTAAACCGACTATCCAATTGTTGTTGTCGTCGAGCCGTTAATAACTATACACGTCATCGCGCTTAAAATTATTTTACCTCTACATTTATTACGGACACCTGACCACGCGATTGAAAAAGACACGAATAATACATGTATTATCAATGATAAATACTAGTCTCGAATTACTATGCACATACTTCTACGCTTCAGCAATTAGTATTGGTAAATTATATTATATTGTAAACGAAATTTCATATTTGTTAACGTTTCGTCGTGTTGTGCGTATATAATATTTAATAACGGAAACAAAGACAACTTTTAAGCAACTACAATGCGATATACAATGTACATACATATTTAGTCGTTGCATTGTTTGGCCAAATTATTAGATAGCTGAGTTTCAATGCGACCGGATGTATATAGAATTGGCATACACTTAAAAATAATTATTTCGTTAAATTATTGCAACAATATTTTTGCGACCATGTCAAAATTAGTACGAATCAAATCGGTTTTTATGTGAGTATATTATGTAGGAGATGCCCACTCTATCGTGGGAAATTATATGACGTACATGATACTAACATTTCTTAAACGTTCATCCTACGTAAATATTGAAGTTTATTTGGTTTAATATTTTTTTCTCGACATAAGTTAAAGCATCTAGATCAAAACGTTCTAGATCAAAACGTAACACTAATTATTAGCACTTTTCGCTATATGCGAATGAAATCTGTTACAATAAAGACTCGTGGTTAAGCAATGTTCCAACAAAAAACCAATCATTGACGCGTGTTTCATCGATCGGTCTATATTTCTATACTCAAATATTTACGTTATAAACTGGTTGTACGCATAGATAAGTATTATAAATTTAAACTGACGGAGTGTTAAAATATTATAGATGCGAGACTTGATCACACAGAGTAAAAAATTAAACATATTAATAATAATGAATATTATTGTATAAACGTGAACTGTAAAATTGGACAAAAATATCGTCGTCGGGGGATTGGTCTTTAAGCGAGGTTGCAAGTTTTCAAACTTGAACGTGCATATAATTGCATTTTTTCAAAAAAATTGACATCAGTACTATTATTACCACTGATGTGCCTTTTAATTTAATCTATCGGCGAACACAAATACGCACGTAAATCGTAAACACCTTAAGATGTCATTGGTCCCGAGGCTAATTATCAGCAACGACGACGACGATTGATTAATTAAAAAATAACCGTTTGCACGCATACGCACACATAATACCGATAGTACAAACACACACACACACACACACACACACACACACACATAGACACATTGCAGTATAAACAATTGTTTGCATCGCGCGGCAAAAGAGGAATATAAGTTTCTGCTCCGAGGTCTCGTATCACTCTATGGTATACTACGCACGCCATTGTTCGCGAGTTCGACGCACTCCAAACTATGAGAGATGATACGCGTGTATATATAATACAGCTCCGAAGTGTATATTATATACTGTGTGTGTGTGTTCGATCGCGGCCTATTATCGCCGAGGGAATTCGATTTGGTTTTGGAATATCGGAAGAATTTCACCGTACCTAATACAGGGTGGCCATGGTTCATGTAGTAAAAATCGTAATATATTTATACAAATTATAGATAACATCTTTAATAAACAGAACCGTATACGTAAATATATATCAGATATGATAGATACAGTATGGAATTATTGAAATCAGACACAAACAAACCCATCAATAAGAACAAAAAGAAATAAAAAATATCTAATTTATGCTTATTAATTGCATTACAATCATTATACTACCTAACAGTAAATGCTTTCCTTCTTTTCAAAACTTACATTTGATATAACCTAATGAAACTGATTGTTGTATTTCCGATTGCGATATAAAGCGGCTATTTTGTAATTTTATAGAAATAAATAATGCAAATTTTATATATCCAAGCCGGTAAAGAAATGGAAATAAGAGTTTAATTTGACAAAAAAAAAAAGTGGAAAAAATTAAATTGATTTTTCCCTCGGGAAAACATGGCCAACCATGTGTCACCAAACGTGAAGACGATCACGTTATACGCGTGGTCTACAAGACGATGTGGGGGTTACTCGAGTACGTACTACTATTAGTTTTATCATTATCATCACCGTCGTCTGGTATTGTCGAGTAAACAACTCGGTATGACATGTTTTTAAAGGATCTTTACGCGGTGGCGTCGTCGCGCGCCGACGAACCGCTGCCGTCGTCAACCGGATGTTTCACACTTGTGATGCGATAATACGGTATTTATTATAAGCCTGTAAATTGGGTACAGCCCATTTGCGCCCCAAAGTAGTCCATTTGTGTCCCGAGGGATGTGGACAATTGCGCCTAAAAGATCAGGTACTGCCAGTCGATTTATAACCCATATACATTCATTTCGCATACAACGTTGCCATTTAATATTATGGTTGTCTCAACTTATATCTTCCAAAATACATATGGATATTATAGAGGATAGGTGATAAGTCGCTTCTTCGAGGTATTCTGGCGTTGATTTTATAATAAAATAAGAGTTATTATGTTTACGGTGAAAAATCGACCTTCGAAAAGGCTTTTAGAATAAGGAAAAATGGAGCAGGTAGAAACGATTTTAATTTAAACAATAATTGTTGTACATCATGTCAAACACGACCATAGGTTTGCACGATATCAAAGAATATACCTGGACAATGTTTTTTTTTTCCAAATTATAATATTTTGTCTGTGATTCTGTGTATTAGGTGAATGTTCCAATGGTTTGAACAGAATCTAAATTAATTATTTGGAATTATTTTCATTTGTTATTTTAAAATCTATTTTAACTTATAAGTGTAACACTGTAAAATAAATAATAGGTATAATAGGTAATAATAGGTATAATAATATATAAGCTTCACTATAAATTTCACAGAGAGAAATGAGAATTATAATGAACTACAATTAAGATAAAATATTCGATAATATCGAAATGTATGTAATGTAAAAACTAAAAATAGTTAAATTGGTCAATACAAGTGTTTGTACAAGTGCCTTATGAAATAATTAGTATGATAACGTTGCACAGTTTTTATAAAAAATATTTCGGGCGTAAATGAGCTTTAAAAAGGGTGTGATGGACACAAGAGGGCTGCTCCGTTTAAATTATAATACAGTTAAACTTCTAATTAGTAGACTGTTGTGGGAATTAAAATACGTTCGCTAATGAGAACATTTTTTTTCTTTTAAACGATAAGTGTGTTTTTGCCGAGGAATTTCATAGTGTCCACTGTTGTTAAGAATGTATTCATTAAATATATGTTTCAATGTAAATAGATTTATAAAACTATTCACATTTATTTTCGAACGAATAAATATAACGTTCGTGGTGGCAGTAGAAAATATCCTGAATACTTGAAAAGAACGGAAACCCCGACTCTACGTTATACGTTATTGTGTAGATGGTTGTGCAGGATTTCCAAAACGTCATTATAAGTAAAATCGTAAAACAAGATTGCCGAAAACCCGGTGGTGGTTACAGATATTGTGTACACGCGAGTTGACAGCTGCGCTTTCGCTCAAATCCCTTCGAGGTGTTCGATGTTCGCAGTTTCAACACGTGAGGCTTGCAAAAAACATCAAACGTATCTACATCGAAGTTTTATTGGTTTGAGAATAGCTTATGAAAATTCGTTATGAATTGAATTAGTATAATTTTTATGTAATTTTACTATTTATCTGGACATTAAGTTAAAGCCTAGTCATTTAACTGAATACCTTAAATGAGCTTGACAAATAATATAAAATTGAGTATTTTCTTATTAAAAATGTATAGTTATTCTGATGTAAATGTAAATATTCGCTTAGTAAAATATTCATAATCCTACAAATAGATTTTCATCTTGAAAATTAAAGATTCACTAACTGTCATACGAGGTTCTTTAATGAATACCGAACAAATGACTATTTAATTTTTATAGAATAACAATAAATCATAATTAAGAAAAAATTGTTTCAAATATTATAAAAACATTCCATTTTGTATTACTTGCTTATCTCGTAACAGGTAATAAGCTTTTAATAATGCACTTATAGCCTAGAGTAAAATTACATTCATTAAATGAAATTCTTTAACCCTTTTTATAATGAAATGTCTAATTTGACTATATTAGTTCGTACATAAATTATCTGTTAAAGTGTAAGAGGAAGGTCACATATTATTGATGAATTATATAAAAGATCCCGATCTTACTCTGGACTTTAAATCACATAAACTAGACTCAGCAAACTCGTTGTCTACTTTGGACGCGTGAGAGCAACTTTTATGATAATAATATAAGTACGACGGCTATTATCGTGTCAACTCTCGCAAATCTTCACCATTATATACGTGCCACGGCGACACGGGTAAAGATACTGCTGTCGACTAGGTTTTGATTTGAATTTTATTCACAAGCCACTAGTTTCCGTTTATGGAATGAAATGATTTAGAGGAGAATTTTCTTAAGTCTGTACCAAGCAAAACTATACGCTAACCACTGAGTTACAATGATTATTATTATTTTATTTCAAATTAGTGTTAATACGCATTTTTTATATTTTCTCGGCAGCAGTGGTATAGGTATTACAGCGAAGCAAGTATAACGGCGGTCAAAACATTCATGTACTAATAAATATAATTCAGACTGTATACGCATTACTGCATAACAAAACACAGGACGGTTGTTATACATTATTTTAATCAAAAATCAAGGAAATACATCTTGCATTAAATCCAGAGACTATTACGACAGATTCTGTACATAGTTCTTAAAATTCTTTTAAAAATATTTTCCAAATGTTGAACAGTATGTTTGTTTTTTTCATTTCGCACAATGCTATGAAAAAAATTCGATAGACACCAGAATTTATAGAAAAATAAACATCAGATCCGGATTTTTCTTTGCATATTATAATGTTGCCAGCCTTAACATATATTCAAACATTCCAAGTCATAAAGTTATTTGAAGAATTATTAGATTCAAATTTTTTTTCTTGATAACGATAAGATATTAAAACTATAAATTGATTACTTTGAGGATAACTGGGTTGGGCGGTTAATAAGTCGTAGACAAATGTGACAGAGAAGACATTTCCATTAGAACATTAGAACCGTCACGATTTAGTGAGAAAAGGATTACCGAGAACAAATTTATTGATGGATTAAAAAAATGAACAATATCTTCAAGAATTGAAGTATGAGCAAATTATTTCTGGGCAACAACCACACTATAAAAAAAAAAGTATAAAGATACAGCAAACAAAAATAGAAGATATAAATAGATTTAATACTTATGATACATTAATCTTTTTAAATTTTAAAATTTTTACTTAGGTTTCTATGTTATTTTACTATTAATTTAATTATTCTTGTTATAAATTATGATTATATTTCAACTATTAAACTAATAAATACCTTTTCCTCATTTTATTTTTAATGCTATTGATTGCTATAATAAATTTTGAACAACCAACTTAACATTTCACGAGAACTATGTATCATTTCCAAAATAAAAACTAAATAATATTATTACGTCTCGTGTTGTTATACATTTTACATTAGACACACGCATTAAACATGACTTTTAAACATTGATATAATTGTTACATATTATTCCGTTATATACATTTTACTAGCAATAAAGAGAACATTCAACAGATATTCGAATCCATAAATAAACATATAACGTTATAATTCCTGGATTAATTAAATACTATACATATGATCTATGAGATAACCTTCGAAGATACAATATGACCGACGAATGGTTGACATGTTTGTAAAAACGAATACGAATATTACATTATTGTATTTTGTTGTTGACGGATTCGAATAAAAATGGATTATTTTGTTGATGTACGAACAATTGGTTTTTTCGTGAAGCTACGAGGTACATTATAGGTACTTGAAGTTACATTAAAACAATATTAATAAGTTACATAAGTGTGTTTAGAACCCTTATTACGATTTGAACACGTCGAGTAACATTAAACTCTTAAATTCATCAGTACTGGCGTAACGCGCGCGTGTATAAACGTCTTGTGTAGCACGTAATAGTGTTGGCATAATACTGCAATAAGAATATGCTTTGGCCGATCCACCGCCGAATTAAAATCGTAATGATTTTTACCGTTGTAATAAAAATATTTTAGTTTCCACTATATTTGTATATATATAGGTATAGGTGTACATATAGTCACGTACTATGTGACTAAAAACCGTAATACCTGTATGATTTTATTATATTGTTTCACAAGACGTGGATTACTCGGCGCGGAGCCGTCACCAAGACGGACATCCGGAGCCCTCGAGGATTAGACGAGCAACCGAACGTGACGACCGTTTCTCATTGGGCGGAGACGGTCCGGCGCGTGCGTACCAAGAATGTGTGAAACAATAATAATACAACACTATAATAATTGGATCTTACGCGTATAATACTACTTGTAATTGCACCGTCGTCCACTTTTTTTTTACGGTCGACTGCTGAGACGTTACGGGTTAACTACCACATACTGGTCGGTTAAGATCTGAAATTCGAGTACGACCGCGGTATACGTCATTAACGACGTTACGTTACCCCTGGGCAAAAGAAAAATGAACAGCTTAATTCGCATTGCAACACGTCGTAATACATCATACGTTATCTGTTCTTGACCGGCAGAATGAATCACGAATCTCTTATCTCTACTCGTGTTTCTAATCCATTGCCGATCTCGTGAGTTTATTTTGCGGGTGTAATAATTTACAGTAGCCGCGGCAGCAGCACCAGCAGCAGCAGAGAATCGAGTACGGTGTTTGGTAGGAGGAGGGTGGAAAATGTGACGACTTGAAACTATTATTTTAGATATTTCAGATGAAATACGAAGAGATGTGCGAAACGCTATAATACAGCGGTTGAATATTTTTCTGAGAATAAAGTTTACTTTTGTCTGCACATCTGCAGAGTCAGTGACGGAAAAACGTCTACTGTACGTTAATTAATTTAATTATTGTTTATAAGTTTATCGTTTTAAGGTTTTTTGACTTTTATTTAAGCTTTCATAACTTGCATCACTGCTTTCCGAGATCGCACTCTATATAATAATTATCTACTGTTGAATATAAACTACCTATAAATGTCGTCAGGCACAATAATGATTTACTTTCCATCCGTCTCACATAATTATGTCGTAGATATATTTTTTTTTTCGAGGTAAATTCGTCCCTTTACGTGTATTTGATGATAAAATAAAATATATTAAAAATAAATTAAATATATTTTATTTTATTATCACGAATATTTTTCCACTGCATTTTAATGCGTGTTTATCGTTTTGGCCGCATCGTAAAAATGTCATCGATAGTCACGTATTTGTGGGATCTGATCCCCTAAAATGTTTCCATACTTATCCATACATGATGATCCTATATAATTCAAATGTAAATAAAATACACCTTAAATAGAAAGTTAATTAAAAACAAAAGTTTATTATATTAAATGTATGAAAATCGTATTATAAAATATTTATTATTGTATAAAAGGATCTAATTTTGGATAAAGAGAATTCAATTTTCTTTAGAAATCTCCCAAGATAAAATTTTGTCTACGTGCCTACACGCCCATGCAACCATACGACATCACTCAGGATGATTTTGTCTACATAATAAACTTCCCACGACTCTTCGTATGTAGGAGACGAACAGAGAAAAAAACGGCAACGTTATAGAGCACAGGGCGGGTGTAAAAGGGGAGGCGTGTGGAATACGTGTATGGAATATTCGTATTAATTACAGGAAATTGATATTTCAAAGCGAAACATGACAGGGGCCGCACACCGCCCTCGCACTCCTCATAACCGCTCGTGCACGCGAGTAAAAATATAAGATGTTTGTGTACAATAGAAGTTTGACGAGCATCACCACCATTACCAGGGTTGTGGTTGGAAAGGGGGTGATAGAATATCCTGTAAAAATAAAGAATAATAACGCACTTCCACTTATCTAACTCGACGAAGGAAATATTATAATGGTGTAACACACTTATACACGAGTATAGGTACGATTAACACACCTGTTGCCGGCGATATAGCCGCAGGAAACGACGAATGGTGTCGGAAATCGATGGTTTTTACTATTGCGCGGGTCACACAAAACGCGAACGACTACGTTTATTATCATTGTAGTCAGTTATGTATCAGTTAGTGTATCAATTGCCTACATGCGAGGCGACGAGAGCAGTAGATGATATTCTTAAACGATCCCGATCTATGATTTTACATCATTGGGAATAAAGCGTACGTATTTCAAATATTCCACGAGGTGAAGTAATATGATTTGAAATGGACCACACGTGCAATTAAATCGAACGATCGTCAATGTCATCGAAAATTCAATCAATCGGAAGTATATGATAAATAATAAAAACTAAAATAAACCACTGTAATGTAGTGTACTTATATCACAATGTATTATACATATACTATTTAAAAGTGAAAATGGTACTTATACACGTAGCAGGAGTGTACGTGACAAAACATTTGTTTGATCGGCGTCTGCAGGTTCAAGCGAACGTTTCGATTTGGATACCGTAGGATAAAATTATATTAACTTCGATCGTGTGCTACAGGCAAACTTTAGGGATGACACGATGCATGATAGTAATATGTAGGATAATAACACACGCATATTATATACACACGTGTGAGTACATAATTAGATGAATTATTATTATTGATATTATTAAATCCACATGAAGCAACCCAATCATGAAATAGCACCTTGACTTTATTTCTACCCAAAAATTATTGTTTAAAGATGATTATTTTTGATTATATGTGAATTAATTTATTATTTTAGTTTATGTTGACAGTACAAACATATTGATAATTATTTTAATATAATACGTATAAAATATACAATAAATAATGATTTTAATGACGTAACTATTGGTTTCACATTGCATCAGCACATGTCTGCGCGGTTGTTGTGACACGATAACGACAAATTCGCAATGTTTTTTTTGTTTTTTATTCATAAGATGTACTGCGATTAGTCTCTTTTTTTTTTTGTTTTTCGCTTTCTATCTCCGTTTCCTTATCAAGTACAATAGCGATTACCACCAAATCTTCCATAGAAAAATTATGAAACATTTTTACGTGAGTTTTACTTTACACATGATAGCACACTACATCCCAACTAAATTAGTTAGCTTCTTGTCTACTACTATAGTCTGTGGAGTGCTGGTTAATATGAATGTTGCTGTCTGTGCCGTGTCTGCCACGTTCAGTATCCGCCACACACTATGTCTGTGTATGTGAATAGACCTTTAAGGTTGGTTATATTACCTTTTTATAACATTACACCTCGATTTTCTTTAATATTGAAAATTTTAATTTAATTTTGAAATTTAAATATTTTATGTTAAGTAGGTTTAAAAGGGTTTACATTGAGTTAAATTATTTTAGCTCTCCCAAATTTTAGACTAAACATGCGCCTATGCCGTAAAAAATATGTATACATATTCGACACGTTACAATATATGTTTACGTGTAAATATTGTAAACAACGCACGAAACAAGGCGAAAGGGATTGTTGTTATATTATTATTATCATTATATCACAGATTCGAGGAAACTCGTACAGCAGGCGTCGCGATTAATAATTATAATCGTACGTGATGACGAAGAAAATAAACACCTGTTCGATTACGTATTATATGCATGGAATTTCACTTGAGTGTGATATTTAAATAAGGGAACGTAAAAACGATTAACATTATGACCCTTCATCGCTGATACAATCGGAAGGGTTATAGACGGTGGTGTTTTGGGCGCGAGTGAAAAAAAAAAAAATTTATATTAGTTCACTGACCCACTGCACACTGAAGCATCGGTAATAACCCAATTACAAGATTCTAAACTCGAATTCATACAAGTTTAACGTAAAAAAGTGTATGTGTATGGTACGCACCTGAGTATGAGCTTTCAAATGTTATTGAGCAAGCTATACCAAGGACATTTCGAGATTTTGAAATGTAATATATTATAATAACTATTATTCAATAATTTATACTATGGGACACAATCAGTATTGGGACTTATCTAGATAAATTATCTATATAGATTTTTTGTCAACTTTTATCTTATCTAGATAAATAATGCTAAGTTATCTAATTACTTATCTAGATAATTGTCTGTATTCTTGCCAAGATTAGAGTTATTTTTATTCTTGTACGGAGACGAATCCAACAAATCAGGGATCATAAAAATCGGTCAAGTCGTTCTTGAATTATAAATTCTGTAACGAACCCAACTTTCTTTCATATATATAGATTTTGTATTTATTATCATAATTCGTGAATTGTTAGTAATTATTATTTCTTGGTATGACATTTTGTTTGTATTTTCATGTCGGGAAAATATTTTTGGTATTTTTAAACTTATTTTTTATTTTTCCATGGAAGTTCCAAATATAGTAGGGTTTTTGATTTTAGTAAAGACATGTAACTCATACGCTGAATAGTTAATACTTCACTCTTGGAACCCGTAAACTCTTAACTATTTATAGAATAATGAAAATCATTAAATTAAGATTATATGGAAAACAATATTGTTAACTTAAAATAATTTCCTATGTATTCTGTATTCATCCTGATACGAACAGAGCAATTTTCATTGTTTTTTTTTTTTTTGTGTAACATTTTAGTGATTAACTATCATTAAATATTGTACATTATATATAAATAATGCTTAATAGCACACGGCATTACTACAATAAACATTAAACACTTAGGTACCTATTGATAATAATGATTATAATTGAGTCTTCATAGATATTATTATAAATATGAATTATTGACCAAAAAGTAAAATTTTTGAAAATACCTTTTTTTTTATCTAGATAAAAATAAAATTATCTTTTATCCTTATCTAGATAAATTTTGCATTATCTATTCTCAACAATGGTCACAACCCTTAACATAAGTACAAAAGGACAAAACGAGGCTAAAGTTAATATTTGCGTTTACAAAAGCATTTAAATAATTATAACTTTTTTTTCTAATCCAATAAAATGTCCTAAAAATATCAACTACTTTTTTAAAATACATTTATTAATAGCTTATATATTGTGTACGAATAGCACGAAGCTTATTTTTATCACATATTGCATACTCGTATACCCCACACATTTATTAACGACAGAAGGGCAATTTTTAAATTCATAATTTTAATAATTTAGTTTTAAATTTATAGATAAGAGATTGGCACCACGATTTTTCGTTTCTGTCCATTTGTACGCGCGATATAGAATATACGTCTGAATTGCTTACAAGTCGACCATGTAACGCTTATGTTAATTATTATGGAGAGCTGCAACATAGGGCATTGTTAATAATAAAATAAAATCTACTAAATGCATCTCCTCGTTGGAAGATTTTTTCTTCCTGTCGTCCGTCCGCGGTAATGATAATATTTAACGCGCGCATCGCACACCACCGCTACCAACTTTCAATCGATCAACACAACGCGAACGGATTAAAATAATAATGAAAAACTTCAGTCGTCCTGACCTTGGACAGGAGCAGTAGAGTCGGTAATATTACCAAAAATCTCGGGCATGCTGATTTTTATAGGGGTCACCACCACAATCCCAAAAGTGTGGATTTTTTATTCTATAAGCAGAGGGTAGACGTATAAAAAAGTTAAACAATTTATGTTTTCCATAAAATAACATTAAAAAAGGTTATCGATTATAAAAATAAAAAAAACTTGTAATAATCTTGAGTTACGAATACGCTATATGAGTATATATAAATAAGTATGTATACCAAATGAAATTTAATGACATTAAAAGTCTATTGCAAAAAAATTTAAACAGAATTTATCTATTATAGTACACCATATACCTAAACAGTTCTACAAAGAGTAACTAATAACTGAAGAGTGTAACATTTTATTCAACAAATTAATTATTAAAACATTTAAAGTTTTTTAAAACATTAAAATGGATCAATTGTTTAACTTACCTTTGTAGATACTTGTATTTCAATTCAATCTGATAAAAATATAATACAATTAACTTTTAATATCGGAATTTAAAGTCAGATTGGAATCTGGTCCGGAATTACGCATGCAAGAAATGTAATAAATTGGATTTAAAACCAAGGGGCCTGAAGGGTTCGTAAAAGCTAAAAAAAAAACCTTTAATAACAATTGCTGAACATTTTCTTTATACGCATTATATCACAAATAATATAAACAACAATTACGTATCCTTAATAATTTAATCACAATAAATTAATAAAAAAAATTATTTAATGCAAAAACAATTATTCGAAGCATTTGCTAATATCAAACATAAATTATACCTCTCGATACATTGTAAACAAAACTCCGTAATGGTAATGACCATGGTTGTTATTCTGTTGAACCCTGATATCAAATTATCTCCATGATGAATTTTAATGTTAATAATATCATTTATGGTAGTGAACTACATAATTTATTCTATATTTCTTTATTCCAAAATTTAGCAATAAGCAGTTTTACATTTTAATTTGGCCATCCATTTTTATATAATTAACTTTCTATATTTTCGGGCTAATGGTATATTTATAAAATTTTTGCAGGCTAATGCTTTTATATTGAGCGAAACCATCTATGAAATCCTAATTATTAAGTATTATACCGGTTAGTTTATTAAGGTTTTCGTACTAATTTTCTATTGACCGAATTCATTATAAACATTATTATTTCCATCATCACAATCAAATATTATAGTAAAGACTCCAAACTCCTATTTTATTAAGTGATCGAAATTAAGTAATGATTATAGTAACATAATGGCTAATCAGACTATACCACGTATAATATAAATTGTAAACATTGATATTTTCTAATTTAAAAAAGTATAATATATACAATTTGATAAAAAAAAACTATGGTCAATTTCATTGTTACAATCCAATTTACTTTTTGAAAAAATTTAATTTAAATTTAAATTAGATGCGTGGTATATTTAGTGGCGTAAACAGCTATATTGACAAAATATTATCAATCAAATTAAATGATTCTAATATATTTAAAGAGTATTTTTTCCTGACGTAGAAACTATGAAATATACTTATATGTAGAGCGCGGATTTCTATGCAATTGTATATTTTTTTCCTTTCAATATTTCTGGATTTTTGTCAGTTATCATAATTTGAAGCTAATAGTGACATTTTTTTTTGCGTATTTCTGCATATTTAGAGGTTATTGCATATTTTTGCATATTTTGGCAAAATTCAAAATTTATTGCATATTTAAGTGAAAATTTTAAAAAAAAATGTACAAAAAATAATATTTTGTCAAGTAAAAAAATTAAAACTAAATTTCATAGTCACTAAATAAAAATTTATTTATATATATATATTTAGTTATAAAATAAATAATCGATTACAATGTAAACTTAATCGCTCTTGTTGTGTCAGTCGGTTATCGACATACCACTTGCTTCAAATATGCCCCAATAACTTCGGTTGACATCGAATGTTCGTTTTCAGTCTTTAAAAATATGTTAACCGATAAACGACACAGCTTCACAAAAGATAAATTTGAAATGCATATGATTATTCATTTTAATAATAAATAAAATTTTAAAAATAAATTAAGTTCAGAAAATTCCTTAAATTTTTTTGTATTAAGTATTTAAGTAGTTAATTATTATAAGTTGAATTATACATTTTAAATAAATAAAAAATTCTTACATATTTTCATGATTTTTACTGCATATTATATGGCATATTTCGATACTTTTAAGTGCATACAAATCCGCGCTCTACTTATATGTATATATATATATATATAATATTTTGAATACAATCTGATTTAATTTATTTATTGTCTAATAAAAATATAACATAAATTAACCTATTATTATATTGCCACTGTTTAGACTTTTTTTTTAAGCACAGTACTTAATTTGTTATTTTTAATTCTGATTGTAAGGGTGAAGAAACGATTAGTTTAACAATTTTAAGATTTTTCTTATCATCATTTTAAGGACAGTAAAAAACCTGAAAGGTTTCTGGCAGAAATTCTATAGATTGAAAAAGTGATCGTACTTATTTTTTTTTACTAATGTTTCGAAGTTCCCAGTAATTAGTACATTGATAAAACGAAGAAAACATAATCTGCGGACAAATGTAAAGAATCGTTTGTTTTTAACTTAAAAGTCCGAAAACTTTTAACGTTTTCGGAAAAATCGAATTCTGCAGCAATATAATAGGTAATTATCGATAAAAAAAAAATTAAATTAATAATAACCCCTACAATACCGTCATCAAGGGACAAATGAAACGATTACCACATGCACCATAATATAGTGTCTGTTACCACTTGTTTTATTTGTTTTTCACATACAGTGCCATACACACCCACGCGACCACGCATTTTGTAATAAAATCACTGTTCTGTAAACGTATATTAATATAATGTTTATTTTGACGCAAAAATAAATTGAACGCTACGGCTACATTCACTCCACCGTATATAATCTCCGCCATACAAAACACCTGAAGTCCATTTGTATAGATAACCTAACCGAAGCCTACATACCAACTGACGTTTCATTGGTAAATCGAACCGACATATCTAATCCCATACGATGAAATTCCTACCTTTGTCTCAGATTAGGTACTCCAACATTGGCAAAACCTTCTGTTGTATACGTGTATAAATATAATAATATGCAATTTTGCGTTTCATTCGGGATTACATTTTTTTTTATTTATTACGCTAAATACATTGAGCAAAATGCAGAATTGTTTTTGTCGTCGGTCCGCACCAACAACGATTCAGGCGAGTTTTGTTTTTGTTTTTTAACGACTCGTTTTAGAGCTCAGTCAATAATAATCTCCACGCACAATTCGTGTTATATTTTTTCTTGCAATAGCAATTATAATAATGTCATGTATTGGAAATACACCCGTAAGATTTATACGTACGTTTACAAACGTATAATTTTACGATTATATACAGCAAATGAAGTTCGTTGTAAAAGTTTCGATCGAATTTGTGAAGTGTACACTTTCGGAATGCCAAGATAAATGGAAAGCATTAAAAAGGCTAACATTATTTGTAGAAAATGATTACTAAGTTAAATACGAATAAAGAATAAAACGGAGAAAAATGAAATTTTAAACACAACGGAAACATATATATTATTATTATTATTTCACTGTTATGACATGTCACGCATAAAACTTTAAGACAAATTCGGTAGATCAATAATTGATATTTTCAATTATTGAAGTAATACTATTAAGTAGATTCCTAAAATGATATAGGTAAAATATATAATACCATTGTAGGTACGTTTGTTGGTAAGTTATGAAATTAAATTAAACTTTACCACTTGTAAGCTAATTAATTCAGTAAAATTAATCGAAATATCATCATTCCAGAAAGTTTTACTTTTTGTGTATTATATAGAACTAATTTTGATATTTCAATAAACTTAACAAAATATCGATTATTTTATAATAAATAAATTTCTATTATATTGTTAGTTTATAATTTGGATGTGTTAATGAAACGACTTATTGGTAAATCAATGATTTTATTTAAATAATTCTTTATACTATTCTAAATATATTGACCTTGTATAAATAAATTATGAATTAATTTAATATTAATTTTTATAATATTTAAACTTGTTTATTCAGTATATAATATTGTAACTAAACTGATAACCAAATCAAAATTGTTAAAATATAGTTACTAAATATGAGAATGTGAATCAGATAATAATTAATGCGAATAAAAATTATGTTAATCCACTAGGAAAAAGATTCTAAATTTGTAAATTAAAATTTTTATAGGTCTTAGATTACCAAGTATCTGTAAATTATAATTTTATATGTTTTATCGTAAGATACTGAAAAAAATTAGTTTTATACGTAACAGATTTTTATCTAATTTTTATCTAGTATTTATTAATAAATAAAAATAACATATTTCATTTTGATTTATTTTTTGATTATTTCATTTCAATAGTTTCCATTTATGCACCTATATATAGGTTATGTAAAAATTTTTATTTTTGTTTTCTCTAAATTATAAATTCCGTAAATTATTGATTTTCTTTAACAAATTTTTTTATTGTAAGTCATAAGGATTCGTGTATATTATATATTTACTTTTAATTCATAAAGTAAATAAACTCTAAACACACCCCATTGTTTTTAATAAAAAAAAACTTTGGGAAATGTTTTGTTCAAATGTTTATTATACCGTTTTTTTTTAAAGGAACATTAGGTGTATTATAATAATATTTTTTTAAAGTATTATTTTTATAATAATATTTTTTTAAAGTATTATTTTTGCAATTTTTTTAAATAAATGTTGGCTAAAATTGTATTTTAATAATATAATATAATATACTCTATGTGCGGTATACCTGTTTAAATGCTGCTAAGTTAGAACCTTAATTACTTAATATAATACGTGTACCTCAGTCCATTTAAAAAAAATAAAACAGATATTATGTATAAAAAATGTTATGTTGTTTCTAAATATTATTGCTTCTAATTCAATATGGTAGTAATTAAGGTTTTAATTTATGTACGTCGTTTAAATATTATAAAAATACAAAAATGTCACATCTTAAATCACGTACATCATCGTAAATTTCATGTCGCAAGAAAGACGATCCTCCATAGCAAGTAAATTCTATTGGAGTCCGAATAAATAAGTTCCGGAAAAAAAATTATTTTGTTACCAGACAACTATAATCTGAGTCGAATAAATTTGATAACAATGTTAAATCAAACCAAAAACTCATTTTTTTTTTTCATTGATCATTATAAAAATGATTAGACAAATGTAATTAATGTATTTAAGTAGGATACGTTGACGGTACAGTAATTTGCTGACCGCCGCACACTAGAGCTATATCGTTACGTACCTGCGTCTGTCCAAGGAATACGAATCCTTGCGGCCACCGGTGGAAAACTTCATGGGTTCAATTTTTCCGACAACGCGAAAAACAATGTTTATTGAAAACGGAGAAAAACACCCGCACAAAAGAACGTGGGGGACGCGTTACGATACCGGCACGGACATTATATTATTTTTCCCGGAGTAAAAGTAATATCATGGACGTTGAAAAATATCCAACTCGAATTGTCGACGGTTCAACGTGCATTATACGATATCACCGATGATGCATCGATGATGCGATGTATTCGCGCGCGAGCATCCATGTGCACCGAACAACGTGTTCGCACTGTCAATCTTGTGGCACAGCAGCAGGTCCCGCACAATGAACACAACGCGTCACACACAGATTTTCAGAAGAGGGGAACCGGCTTTAGTACAACAATACACACACGCGTGCGCGCGCGTACACACTCACCTAAATACGGTAAAATATTGTACTACAATGTCCCTCGATAATCTGTCGACACCGTACGTATATGCGTGCACATCGTGGACCGATAAAGACGACGTTTTATTTCCGTTTCATGTTTTTAATGAATATTTTAAACGGAGCGCGCGTTTGAAATGTACGTCCGAGAAACATCTGTTACCCTCGAATCCGACGCCCGCCAACCATAATCAAACACTGAACTCGTAATTTAATTTTCAGACTACTCGCTAACACAAAAAATATATCATTTATTCCGACGGCTGCAGTCCAGTATAGTCGTATCGTAAACCTTTAATTAAACAGATGAAATGAATGATCAAATGAAATTTGAAATTTGAGTTTTCGCAATAGCGCGCACGATCCTGGTTGTCGTCTGCAAAATTTTTGGACGAATACCGGTAAAATATTTAAAAAAATAAATAAGTCTTAAGGCTAGATACACCTCACGGTACAAAAGTTTTAAAGCGTGTGAAATGGTGTTTTCCAGAGGAAGAGAGAAGACGGTTTCATATTAACGTACACAATTATTACTATTTAAGGTACTTTGAATATTTTAATGGAACAATGACAAATCATTTGTGTACAACTGTTACCACAGACGATTGGAAAATGATGTCTTTTATCCGAAATAATATATTCATAGGAACAAATGATACTTTCAAATAGTCGATTTAACGTTTATAAAATTAATCACAACATAATATTATGTCTATCACACTGGGATGAATTCAAGTGTGTACTTACGTCGATTTTTAAGGGTCGGTTATAAATCACATCAAACTCTACGTGTGCAGGGTGTTATAGTAAAAATATAAATAATGACAACGGTAATAACACAAAACACTGATAAGTTATATTTATATACAAATACTTAATAATAACTAACCTTTATACATGGAATATGTATAATAACCGGTTGTGTGATCGATCATCGCGTATATGCTTATCAACGTATAAAAGTTATAAATTTACATAAATTAGGGAACGGATTTATATGTAATTAAAATACAGAAATATGTACATATATATGTAAGTATAATTTATAAAATATGTGCTAAAAACATCCAAATATGTGGGGAAAAAAAACTTTAAAAAAAAAGTGATTATTATTATTAAATTATCAAAAAGATTTGTTGCATTGAATTATTACAATATCTTGTAAATTATCAAATGCTAAATGTCGCCTATTAGGTATCAAAATATTTTTAAAACGGCTAAATTATCGTTTCACATCAACCGATGTATTAAAAGCATATTTCAAGTGTATACTATCAGAAGGCGATAATTCCAAATTTTGAAAAGGTTGTCTGCCATTCATTATGTCATTGATTGTTTTAAAATCAATATTGCCTGGAATTTTTTTCTGTAACAGCATGAATTTTCTTTTTTACGACATCTATTGGTCCGCTTACGAGTTTTAATCGCTGATTTAACAATTTGCATACTATCATTTGGGGATATATTTTTTATTAATAATTTTGTTAAATTATTTTTAATTAAAATTAAAAATAATTTTGTTAAATTATTTTTAATTAAAATTAAATAATTTAAATAATTTTCAATGTTTCATTTTGCATATTATTTTGAGCTTTTCCAATAGCGATAAAAGTTTCTGGATCTAATTTTGAAATAATTTCTTGTATTTTCGTACGAAGAAGACGTATGAATGATGAAATGATAAAAATATGTTTAAAAATAATTAAAAATTAGTGAAATATGTAAAAATATGTAAAATAAAAGTATCATCATTTTAGTAGGAATGATTTAAATCATAAACATTTCTTATCGAATCTTAAATATCTCGTTTTAATAAAAATATGCATTTACATATAAATCCGTTCCCTATACATAATATTTTTTGACTACCCAGAATTCAAAGTATGTATTACATAATATTCACTATGCCAATAAATTGAAATAATATTAAAGATTGGGTAGTGACGAATATTGAGGTGAAAAGCTTAAACGAATGTTCAATATTTGACGTGTTAGTATTGACCAACAAGATTCAGCATCTAAAAATAATTCTTATTTATGGGTCACGTAAATTTGATATCAGCCAACTCCATGTGTTTGCAGATACATTAACATCAAAATCAATGAAATATTTTTATTTAATAAATTATTAACTCTTCTCCATTTACTCCACGTTATGAAGGACCCTTGAATATTTTCTGTTTTTGCAGTAAAATAAAAATTATCTAGAAAATTCAGAAATGTAATTAGTTAAGAAAAAAATTATTATTTTAAGAATAATAACACAAAAAAAAAAAGTTTTACATTTAAAGAAATGTTATATATCGAGCTATTTAACAGCACCATTTTTTAACTATATTTTCTTTTGTAATTATTTTTGAATAACTCTGTTGTTGGTTTTATTAACTTTGTGCTGAAAAATAAAACTGCTACGTTCTAAGTGCCTCAACATCATATTTATATTCTGCACATATTTTTGTACGGTTTGTTAATTTTGAAGTGCGCACAAATTCTATTTATAATATCACCCCAGGTGATCCAGCCAAGTTTATAGAAGAAAACGATAATTTGAAACGTGACTTTTCGAAAGAAACACAAATACGAAGCAAAATAACTTAAACACCTAACACCAGGACCCTGAAATGCGCGGTGATTTTACTGTTTCAAGTCGTACTTGGAGGAAATTTAATATCTTAGATAAAAACAGTCAGTCAACTTATACTCGTATTATATACTTAATAGGTCCAGTATCTAGGTATACCTTTGTTTTTAAAACCTCATAGTTGTGTTAGAACTGTTGATGGTTAACGATAGACCACCCTTCCAGTTCTAATATTGTAGTATTTCGTGGTCCAAAAGTCATAATGATATGCATCCTACACACTCAAAAGGAAGTTGCGATAGGATGAATACGATTGTATGCACGTTCCCATTTAGGGGCGTACATGACTATACATAATTGTAAATACGTTCGTTTACATGTCCAATAATAAATATATTATATATGTATATGATTTAAATTTATGTACGTATAATATACTCCTACTAGTACTACAGAATGATGCGTTTTGTTGACCGGTAGATTACAATTATCGTTTCGACATCTGGGGTGGGCAAACGTCAATGATAATAATATATAGATATCTTAGCTACTAATACTACAACTAACTATATATATATACCTACTAATAAATTATATAAATAAAATTCTGTAAGTAGGATTTTAGCATTTTTAACAACAATAATAATAAAAATAAAACACATGTGTTTAACTTCCCTCTCCCCCCAAAAAACACCAAAAAATAGACGAAACATTTTTGTTTTGTAAATCGTACGTGTGTAATACGACATGAATGGTTATATGAATGGAAATAATTCAAAAATAAACATAGGTATTCAATATATACATCATATTATAGTATGAAAATATTTACGGTGCGCGGGATGGAGTTAATTCCATACGTTTATTATTATTATTATTATTACAACGAAATAGTAATATTTTATCTTGATGGGTAGAAGGTATAAACGTTTTTCATAAGTATCTAATAAAAAAAAAATCGTTATATGCCACGGTTTATAGTTTAGGTGTTCTGTAGTGCATACATAAGTTGCCATATATTTGAATTTTCTGAACTACCAAGACTGACAAGGGAAATATCCTGACACGTTACCATCATATTTTTATGCAAATTGTACTGGTTGAAATATACTCTCTTTGCTTTCGGTACACGTCTCCCCTCCCCTCAGGGATTAAATAATACAGAGAAAAACGGAGCTAGCCTCTAACATGAAATAACGGTTACAACAATTATACATATATTATACATAAACATATTTTCGTTTAAATATCTGTAACAAAAACAATATTGTCCCGTCATAACTCAGTGCAACGAAAACGTGTTACAACTATAATCTAAGGGTTTCCTATGTATTCATATGAATATATATATGCGTGCGTACATATGTGTGTGTGTGTGTGTGTGTGTGTGTGTGTGTTATGCTTATTATCATTATTATTTTCGTCAGAATAACGTTCGTTCAATTTTTAACGTTTGTACGACAACAAAACCAGAATATATTGAAAAAATAAAATATTATCAATAATAAGTTACCCTTGTAAACTATATGTGTTTGTTCACATCAATATATGATAAATTGTTGATAGTTTTTAAATTAATGATTGCACTGGTGAGAAATATGAGTGAAATTTATATGTTAGGTTAGAGCCAATTAAAAAATATCAATTTTATCCAGTCTGTTTTGTATGGTACTGTATGGTACAGTAGATACTGCGGAAAAAGATAACAAAAAATCTACAGAGCAATTTACTTTTGGCGCATAATATTTGTGCACGTTAATGAGTATAAGTACAATTATAATGTTGTAAATATAATAGTAAACGGACGAATTTATTTTTTTGGGTAAGCATGTAATTATTATTATTATTTTTTTTTTTACTTTATTACGTAATCGTATAAAAAATTTTACTATGATCTACAGTTTAATGTAATGTATAATAATTGTAGTTATTACATTTTTATCCGCTTAGATTTAATTTCGTAACACCGCCTACATCGAAACCATATTACATCGAGTCGCGCCTATAATGTGCTCAGTACGATATGTACATTCAACTCTCTAATTAAAACCTTCGCACAAGCTTCAACTATCTCTTTAATTGAACCGTCGTAGGAATCATTAGTAATTTAGCAAACAGTTGAGACTAAATTTAAAGTCAGAGACATTATTCTCAATAAGTATATATATACATCAAATATTAAAACTGTCCCGGAACATGGTTAATATATTTGTCAGGGTTATTATTATTCCATTACGATCAAAAACGTAGATAATTAGATATTGGACACGAAGAGATTATCACCCTGAAATAAACAATAAAAAAATTTAAGTTATATAACTGTTACAAAGGGGCTTATAATTGTAAATAAGCCTCTTTTTTAAAACAAAAACGACAAACGAATACAGTTATTTTTTCCCCATTCCGACATATAACCCCTTATTTTGCTAATATAAGTGAGAGCTATCTATTATTTATTATTTATGATCAATAGATAAGTGGTCAGAGGATAACATTTTACGAACGTATTACAATCGATAGATACACGTAGCTGCTATTGAAAAACATCATACAGATTTACACAACTCGTGCTGATGAATGATGATTTCGTCAACATTAACGGGATTAAAATGGCAGATGAATTAAAAGTTTTGACGACAATGGTTATATCAAATATACCTCTATAGCAGTTTTCAACGAGTATAGGAGACCGCTCCAAATGTACTTATATGAAACTTTTAACACTACCAATAACTTCAAAGCTTGCGGAAAACAAAATCTTCCCAAACTCAAAAGAAAAAAATAAGGTATTTAAGGTCGACCGTGGTCGATACAATAAATTAAGACTAGATGATGGAAAACCGAACATCAATCAGAAAAATAATTGAATGAAGTTAACATTGAAAAAAACTGGTAATGTTGAATCGAGAAAAATACGTTTCCGATAACTTTTCATGCTTTCTTACTCGTTCAAATGTTTCGTTTGAATACAATAGTTGCGGAAAAAGTTTTAATACAGTTTTATTTAATTATTTAAGTACGGGATTTAGCCGATTTATCTTTCGTTTTATTTCATAAAAAAAACCGTTTGTCGATTTTGTCGATTCGTTTGTGCGCCGACAAATCTGAATAACGAAAGCCTCGTACAACGATCGTACTCGGGCTAAACCAAGCTCATTTTCTCTACGTAACCGTCGATCAGCGCTATTTGCTTAGCCGACTGTCGCCGCAGCTCGATCAGTTCGCGTTTCGCTTCGCGTTTTCGGTCCGCGGCGCGGCACTCGTTGGCGATTCTCTTCTCGTCGGCCGCTCCGATGGCGGCCACAATGGCATCGTGTCGTTTGCTGAGCACCTCGTACTCGCAATCCGCCCTTTCCACCTCGGACCGGAGCCAGTTGAGCGCGCACAGCGATTTCTTCTGCTGCACCGCGTCCTCGTTCTCGTCACGTGTCACGCCACTACCGCCGACCTTGTTCCTGTTCATCCTGTTGGTCACCGCGCGCCGGAGATAGGCGTCCGGTTCGGCTGCGTAATCGTCGTACTGGAACGTAGGCATCAGTTCGCGCACGTGATCTTGTAGTATCTGTGCGCGGCTCAGCATCCGCTGCCGGTTGCCCCGGTACCGGAGCAGCAGCACCGCCTGTTCCTTGGCCAGCGCGTCGCTCAACCCTTGCGTCCGCTCGCCGAACACGGCCTCGGCGGTCGCGCCGAACTCGCCCAGCTCCTCGTCCACCGTTGCGGCCATCAGCTGACCGTCGTCACACGTGTACGCCCGTGCGTCCGCCACGAGCTGTTGCACCGTGGCCGTTTGGACGTTCGTCCGCGCCATCAGTGCGACCAGATCGGGACGCGCGGTCGCCACCGGTGTCGCGGTCACGGCGGCCGGACAGTCTACCAATGGACAACCGCTGCGGCGCGTCGCATCGCTCGCGCACTCACTGCCGCTATCCGTGTCCAACGGGTCGTCGTCGTAGTCGCAATCGTATCGGTTGCCGCCACCGCCGGCCAACAGATGGGGTAACCGATCGCCGCCCGGCCTTTTCGGGTCGGTCACCGGACCGTTCGGCGGTGGCGCGAACACGAACGGCTTGCAAACCCCCTTGTCGCTTTTCAACGTTTGTTCCAGTAACCGCAGATAGTCCTCTTTACAGTCGCTCGGCTCGCCCGTCGTCAGTGCGATCAGCCAATCGTGCACGTTCGACAGATGCACCGGGTTCTCGATCTTGTGCAGCAAATCCGTTATCTCGTCGAAGCATTTGCTGCGCTCGTCGTCGTCCATTTCTTCGCCACGCGCGTTTCAAATCGGTCGAGTCGGAAGTTTAGAAATCTATTAAATATCCCCAGTGCCCGATGAATTTGCTTAGGTTTACTTAGATGGCGATGTTAAGCTGTTGTGTTATACAAAATAAAAAAAACTGATAAGCAATTTTGTAGACTTGGTTAATGG
This sequence comes from Sipha flava, assembly GCF_003268045.1. Taxonomy (NCBI): domain Eukaryota; kingdom Metazoa; phylum Arthropoda; class Insecta; order Hemiptera; family Aphididae; genus Sipha; species Sipha flava. The sequence continues at coordinate 323,221 of NW_020273062.1, forward strand.
TTTTAGTGTTTTAAAACTTTGAATTCGACTTTTTCTTTCTGATCTTATATCCCATAACAACAAATATATAGTTTAATATATCTATGGGTTACATATATACAAAGAACGTGTGTTGACGATGGTTTCAGTGATTCCCAACGGGCTACTGCCTCCACCAGCTGTGGGCATTTTTATTTTTAGAAGGTGCGTTTTACTTTAGTAGGGGGTGCAAATGGACTCTTCGGTCACGTACTTTTCTATTGTTTTTTGCACTAATTGTAATGAAATGTATAACCACGTACATAATATATTTAATATAATTACACACACAACGAAAATATAACAATAAAATTATAATAATAGCTCTTATTTTAAGCAGGTATCTATTATACCTACTAAATTAGTCATCGGTCGATCGATAAATAGTTTCAGTTTGATATTTACCGACATTTTAGTTGATCGACAAAACGTGTTAATTGTTTATTATAATCAAACGATTAATTTAAAAAATTAAACCATTAATTGATTAGATAGAAGGCGTGAGATATTTGAAAATCTAAAAGGTGCGTTGAGTAAAAAAATGGTTGCGAACATTGATATATATTAGGAATGTACTTTATGTATTTAAAAATGCGCTCGGTGAACCGATACATTTTTTTTTCTTAACTTTTTTTTATATTCATCGCAAAAATCGTCTTTCGTTTTTACTCCGTCATCTGAAGTTTATTTTATCCATAAGGTTAATATACTATCGTAATTATAATACTGTTATTATAGTAACTCCACTAACTTGTACAGGTTATTCCGTGAGAGTTTAATTGAACCGGAATAATAATTATGTTACAATTTGCATCTTCTATCTATATACGAAGGTACATTAGGTACAAAGTAGTTATATGTACAAGAAATATTCTACGTTCAATTGGAAAACTTATAACAAATTATTATCGTTTGAATAGCGTCGAATGTCGAATGATTCTACTACGTAGTAACAAAAAAAATTACATACCACACATCGCAGTGGTTTTTATGTTCAACAATTGCATACAAAAATAAGTGTAAATTATAACTGTCTATTTCAATAATTTTGAACGAGTATGACATTAAATGTTATTCCGAGAAAAAATCTTGAAAAAGCTTAACAGACATGTTGCGGTGAAAAATTTTCTTTAAAAATAACAAACCACCCCCAAATGCTTAAAATTATCTAATTATGAACACGTGTGATTATAATTACACGGGTATAATTATTTTAATTCATATATAATCCAGTTGTATTGTTTGCACTAAATTGGTCATTCGTTTATTACCATATTATTCAATTTAAAATGTATGTTGTCACTTTTTTTTAGGGATAAATTATGAACTATATTTATAAATGCAAGATAATAATAAGATAATATGTATACATACTTAATTGTTTCACGCAAAACACGATAATTCAAAGTTACAAAGAAATGTACGTTATATATTATTCGTATAAATCATTTTAATACACAGTAGTATACGTAAATTAGTTACTCTAATTGAATACCTTGTTTATAATCGTCGAGTATCCTGTTAATTTTATTAATGACTCAAGTAAATCAATTTAACCATCATTGTTTAAGGAAAAAATGTATCAATAACTTAATGTACCTACATTTTTCATTTTAAAGTTCGTGAATATTTTAATAATTCCACACAATAAGATTTTTTCCGTAATGTTTGTTTTACCCTAAAAAAAAGTTTATTGTTCACAGTATATTAAAACTTCAAAGAAACCAATAAATTAAACTATACGTAACATGCGCACGGAAAATTAAATATTTCGCGTTGCCGTGTTAGAAGAACACTTAAAATATTCCGTTACTCGACGGACATGGTATTAAAAGTATACACAAGTACAGTTACGTTGGAGACTCATAAAAAAAAAAAAAAATAATAATAATAATAATAATAATAATTTATAATATGTTATGGTATATTGTTCTCTGCATGTATCGAGAATACTAAAACGATTAGATGTGCTCTTAAAATGCAGATAGAAGAAAATCAAAAGAAATCGCTAATTCAAAACGTCGTTAACACATACCTACATGGTTAATTGGATCGAACCAATCGAACGTGCATTTCATCGTTTATCGTGCTCAGGAAAACAAATCGACACACGTCACATAAATTTAATTTGTCATATCATAGTTGGATATAAATTAATGTTATAATTATTATTATTATTATAAATAAGAAGATTTGAGTATAAGCGCGCGTTCATGGACATTTTCACACGCCCTGATAATCCGCTCACGACACGGCGGAAATAACGAAAAGTTCAAAAACACTTTTAATTGAGATTTAAAAATCAAATTTCAACCCATTTAGTAGTTTCGCAATGGAAATTTTTTTTATTTTGTGACGGTGTCGCCGCTGCCGCCATCGAGTTGATAACAATCGTAACGAAACAACGACCGACCAACCTAACCTGACCCCGGTTCTTGGATGTTGCTGTTTCTATATGTATATTATATTATATTGTGTACAGCGCAAACACGTAATAATAATATAACACAGTGGATTTAATTGAATTACATTGACGGATGGTGTGTGTATTTACACAAACGTCTTATCAATAAAGAAAATAACATAGATTACACGATGAAGTCTACATAAGGATAAATGTAAATAATACAATATTATTCATAATAACCGGGCGATGAGACATTCTCCAGCTGCTAGGACGGAAATAAAAAAATATATTGAGTTCTTTAAGCTGTTACAGCAGAAGGAGAACGTCACACATCGTATAGTATAGCGTAATATTGTAACATAAGCAAGACTATATTGAAACGAAAAAATCCATAAAATCCGAGAGAGTGGTTTCTGCGCTGCCGCTTCAATAGTTCACAGTGCGCGCGGCAGCCCTCTAAACTAATTTATGCGACCCATCTTAGCAGTACCGATCACGTGTAGTACGGCAGGGTTTCGTGATTTTTATCATATACTGTATACGAGGAAAAGTTATAATCATAATACAAGCTTTTTCTTGTAAACGTACATTAATCGTAACGTAAAACACTAAATTCGTTAACACACGTTTGTTATTATTCTAATAACACTGATTAACTCGATAATATAATCTCATAAAACGATTAAAATAATATTTTGTCAAAAAAAAAAAAAAAAAATTGCAAAAGATTTATAATTTATTGAATATTATTATCACCATAATTTTCAAAAATTAATATTAATAACTGAAAAATAATATAAACTTTAATTTTAATCATCCTGGAAAATTGAAATTAGTGATATAGGACTTTTTTCGCAGCTGATTGATTTTCAACACAAAATAATGTACTCTTAAATACATGAGACAAATTGCATTTCAAAAATAGTAAATAGTAAATTCGTAAATAGTAAATAAATTCTCAGTAAGATAAAATTAACTGTCCACTATTCAATTAATTAGATTCACATCCTTAATTCAATGGGCTTTAATTCTAAATTGCAATCTGCTGACATTTTTACAAGTGAAATCCAAACCCAGTTGAATTCTAAATCCAATGAATAATTGCTGATCTCTTTTGTTTAACCATAAAAACCATAATTCGAAAATGACAAAACTAAAAAGTGCCAAAATATAAATTCATATAAAATATATTTTTCACACAATTTTTTTTATATATAATAAAGATGGTAAGTATAATCTTTTTAAAAAATTTTAAATTAATATCATAATATTATTATTCGTCAAAATAAAAATATTAGTTTCTAACTTTAAAAAATAGTATTTTTTAAACTCTAACAATTATTAACTAATTTTATTTTTCAATATCCATTAAAAAATATTGAAAGCAAAAAAAAATCCATCTCCGTTCAAAGTCTTTTTGTACTTGTTTTACTAATATTCCTATTACTTATCGATTTCGTTTACATTCGTTCACATTCGCACACATTCACAAACAGCAAAGATATTTTTTTATTCGTAAACGATAATGAACACCTTATCATTGTTGTTTAAACGCGTTTGGCACAAAGTACCTCTCGAAGGATTGAGAGAAAGATAGAGATTAGAGTGTTGAATACATATTATTATGTATTATTACTTGGTTCACGGGTATGAGCGTGCGCCGTGCACATTCTCGTATTTAATACCATATAAAATACAATAATACGATCCATTAGTCAGTAGCCTATCTACGATTTCAAAAAAATTTATTATTGCTGTCGTTGTACTGTTTGGAATAAAAATTACAAATGTACTTAAGTGGATATACTCTATGGTTATATAAAAATGTATTCTACTGAACGGAGAAAAAATTTTCTGTTGGTATACCTAGCATGTGTGTGAAAAGAAAGAGGCGTTCATTAACCGTTTTTTAAAGTATATAAAAAAAAAATCAGAAAAAAATCACCTTTCACGCAATGAACGCAGATTATTAAGAGTAAATTTATTGCATTTAAAAGCCGTAGGTCATAATAAAATTTTATAAATACAAAATATAACCCATATTTACACGTCGAATATAATTGATTTGTTATGCCGTTGAGGTACTGCCGTCCAATCAATTACAATGCTAAAAATCTCTGGTTTTTAATAACTATACAAATACGTACATCGAACAATATCCGAAAGCACAGTTTACAATAAGAAGTACCTACTTATAGTAGTGATCTAAGGAACTGCAATACCTCGGACTTTCAAATTCGTTTATTGAAATTCACTTAATTCATAACCACCAAAGCCTCACTGCAAACTTATTTTTAGTTTACTTAAATTCAGATTAGTGGATAATTGCGTTCTTTTCTTATCGACAGAATATAATTAGATTATATTTTTAACTCAACAAGAATTCGTTGACCCGAGTTAATAATCATTATAACTTGATCCGAGGACTATGATGTGATCTTTGAACATCATGATGAACAATGAAAATACAAATTTATCTGAATTTCTTTAGCCAAATATTCTATACGTATAAAATCAATATTATTGTTAACTCTACGGAGTAAAATAGAGTTCGTCGGTTAATTTATATCATTACCACAGACATAATTGATGATTACGCACATTGTTAAATGTTAGGTTTGTGCTATTGTTTATTCGACTAAAGTTTAACTTTTCCAAACAGCAATCGCAACTGTATATAGTTTGATCGTTTTATTTATCGGTCAGGTTAGTATTATATCTCCATGAACTTGTTGAAAACTTGTATGGTTTGCAATTGGTTTGAAAAAATATGGAAAAACGTCATTTTTGTCACTACGGTTCTAATCTGATTCCCGACAAAATTATCGATCCGAGATAATAAAACCACTATCTACGCGTAATTAAGCTTTAATTAAAATAATTATTGAAGTATAATAGCCTGAAATAAATAGACCTTTTTTATACACAAAAAAGAAACGCAAATTAAAATCATTTTACATAATATACAGCTTTTAGTGGTGTGAAATAAATCCGAATTCTCCGAAAATTCGAAAAATCCGGATTTCGGATTTCGGATTTTAAGCTGTAAAATCCGAATATTTGGGTTTCACATTGTAGATTTCTGTATTCTAAAGCAGAAAATAAAAATTTGTCGTTATAAATTCTAATATAAAAAAACGAACATTTTCTATTTTAAATAAAAAACATTCATCGTTCGTTACAAATATAAATTATTATATTTGTAACCTAACCTAACCCTATTTAGGTATTATTTATTGTGTATTTTTGAATAAATTATTCTGCTACTTATAAATATTGTTACTAATTTCATGTATAAACTGAGTTTAGGTTGTAATATCTACACGTTATTGCAATATTGATGATTGTTATTGTTATATTTTTGCTTTAAAAGTTTTCCTATAAATATATTAATTTTTTACAAAAAAAAAAAATCTGTATTTATCAAGGCTTTAATATAAGGAATCCATAAAAAAATATTAATTTAATGCTTCAAAATCCGAAATCCGGATTTCGGTTAAAATCCGAATTTGAATCCGAAATCCGAATTTTTATCCGAATCCGGATTACGGATTTCGAATTTCATGAATCCGGATTTTCGAACTTCGGTAAATCCGGATTTTTCCCAACACTAACAGCTTTACGGTAGTATAATATCATTAATTGATGTTGTAGAAAAACTTATATTACTCAAAATTTTTTGTTGTTATTGAATGAAATTGATAATTACCAAATATGGTTTTTATTAAAACTCAATAATATTTATAACTTATACCATAACTAATTAGATACTAAAAGTAAAAATCATTCAATATTAGTACAACAATGTCTGGCTGTTAGGTTAAATTTCATAATACTCCAGCTTAAGCATTTATTATTTATTTATTTTTATGTATAATTTATTTGTTTATTTATTTATATAATAATTTGCGAGTGTTTACTATTTACTAATTTTTAATTTTAATTAAATTTTTTATTATTGTATGATTTTTAATCAATGAATATACGTCAAAGTAAAATAAATTTATTTTGAAATCAGCGTAAACTTTTATTGAAAGAAAACCACAATGGTGTTTAATTAACTCTAAGAAATCTACAATTTTTCACGATATGCGAGTATATAACGCAATTCTAAATAATAACTTTTGTAGAATCTATTTGACATCATTTTTTTTTCTTATTGTTTAGTAGGTGTAGGTATTTTTTTCATACCTTTTCTCTCTATACAAAGTATATTATATTATAAATTTCTCACAATAACCAAGTACAGGTCAGTACATAGGAGAAATAGTAATGTTACAATAAAGATCAAATAATAAAGTTATATTATAACACGATTCTTTTATGCGTATATAGTGCGATTCAAATGAGATATTGTTTTCCTTTTGATCGATTCAAATTGATTTTGTTTTGTTTACTCGACCGAAAAATAATAAAAAAACGCGGGATTCGAATAATCCCTAAAGATTATTTGGGCACACATCACGCGTGTTGAGACTACAGGAGAGAAAAGGCAGAATATCATCACATATATCGCTTTGAAATTTATCGTTCAATTGGTATCGATTGAAGGGCGAGTCGAGTTGTTTTCTCTTTTTTTTTATTTATTTTTTATTATTTTTTTTTTTATCCGATCGTTTCGGAGAACAACTGAAAAAAATACAAATGATCGTCGTGTCGTTTCCAAAAAGATAAGAAACTGCAGAGGGTATAAAGGTCATTGAATATTTAATTATATGGTGTACATGCGTGTATATTATTTACAGTAAGAGAATAAAATAACAAGGTACTGACAAGGTAAAATACAAACAAGCAACAAGTAATGGACATACGAGTATAATGACAATTCGTTCAATGCGATAACGTTATGTAAGCACGTGAACATCCCCCGAACACCATTACTAATTGGCGAGGCAAGACGTTCAAGATGGCATCAGCAAGTGAACCGGTCATCGTCTAGCAGACACATGCACAACTAATGTGTGGTCGGGATGTATTCTATAAGCGTTTCAGGGTAATCCGTTCGCGCCCTGATGAGGCTTAAAATATAAGTCAAGTATTAAATTTATACCCGAATACGTCACGAACCGTTCCTCCCGAAACGATTAAAATTTTCAAGAAGATAATTAACACATGAAAGAAAAAAATAATAAAAATATAGCGATATGTTTAAAAACAAGACACTTGACAGATATTTATAATATTATATAATGTCTCGTGTGAAACGTTTATCTAAGTTAATTCTGAGGTACTTTTTATTCTGAGAAGGGGGATTTGAATATTTAAAACAACATTACGAAAATGACCTTACTTTAGATAAAATTTACGGGAGTTTGTAATTTGCACCAAATTATAGATATATAATTTGCACCACTGTAGGTAGCCAAAAATAGTGTTTGTAATTTGCATCAAACTAAGAGTATGTAATTTGCACAACCCTCAGGTAGTCGAAAATAGAATTTATAATTTGCACCAAAATGATTATTTATTTGTTCGATTATCGAATATTCGATTTTTCCTCGGTATCTTCGTAGACGTCGAGACTAAATTGACACGAATGACAATAATACAATAATAATTTTTCGGGATTTTTCGCTTTATCTGGTAATATTTTGACGTTTTACATCCAATTATCGGTTGTAATCGCGTTATATATATTTATATAATGTATATCAATTTATTATTTTGATCAAATACTAAACTACCTTTACGTTTAGTCTTGCCGTTTCGTCGTAATACATAAGTTAACGTAATATTTTTGTAGTGCAGTTTTTAATATTTTTTTTCTTGAAATATGGAAGTTAAGATAATTAAAAGTAATCGCGGGGAAGATATTTTAGAATACAATAACCATACTTTTTATTTTGCTTATAAAACAAAAACTACAAACATAATTCGTTGGTGTTGTACACAGAGAAAATGTTCAGCAAAATTGTTTACTACAGGTGAAAATATGATGATTGTCCGTGATGAAAGTGTACATATAAATCACGATGAGAAAAACTTAAATATTTATAAAATAAATCAATTGTATAAAATAAAAGCAAGGGAATCACCATATGAAAAACCGGCCAAAATTTTAAGAAATGTAGTGCAAAATTCAACAGTTTCCAATGATATCACTACTAAGGATATTTTTGATTTAAGACGTAATATATATAATACGAAGAGGAAAATATTGCCAAAATTTCCAGTATCACTGAATGAAGTACATACAATGCTGTTAACTATGGATATTAAAACACAAACAGGTGAATCGTTTATTTTATCAAACAATTCTGATAAAAATATAATTATATTGCAAAACAAACATTGATTTCTTATGTAAAAGTGAAACAATTTATCTTGATAGGACATTCGATTACTGTCCGAAATTATTTACTCAACTTTTTACTTTACATGGATATTTTAATAATAATTACGTTTCACTTGTATTTGCGCTGTTACCAAGTAAAACAAAACAAACGTATACATATTTTTTAAATATTTTGGTACTTGAGTGTCAAAATGTTGGTCTAATATTAAAACCTGAAACAGTTATATACGATTTTGAAGAATCGATTCATATCGCATTGAAATAATGTGAATATCTTTGGATGTCGTTTTCACTTAACGCAGTTTTGATACAGAAAAGTACAAAACTTAGGACTGTGTAAAGCGTATAAAAATAATAAAACCCCCGAAGGTGAATGGTTGAATAATATTTTTGGGTTAATATTTTTAAATCCTATGAAGTGGGCTCAAGTTTTTTTGATGACTTTATGTCAACAATACCATCTGATATTAAATTTCAAATGTTTGCTGACTATTTGACTGACAATTATATAGACAACAATTCATTATTTCCCCCGTATATTTGGGCAGTTGCATCATCTTCGGCGTCATTTACAACGAATGCATGTGAATCCATTCACAGTACATTTAACTCAGAATTTTATCATCCACACCCACAAATTTTCAGTTTCATTAAAGTTTTAACAGATTTTCAAACAGACACGTACATAAAACTATCAAGTTTACATATAACTCCTCGAATAACATCTCAAACATGTCAACGTACGAAACAAATTCAAGCTGCTTTGTACCAGTATAATAGTAAATTGATTTCAAGAACTTCATTCATTGAATTAGTTGCATACAAATACAAAAAACGTGTAAATATTAAAACAGTGAAGTATAACAGCAATTAGTATGTATAACTTCCTAAATTTCCTTTTTTTAAATTATAAATTATTATTTCCAGGTTATTTTACCTTCAATTAACAGCAAAACATAAAATGCTATAAAAACAAATTTTTCAAATCAAGTTAAGTAAGTATGTTTGTACTATCGAAATACTATCGAAAAAATAATCGATTTTAATTTTGGTACAAATTACAATTTCTATTTCTTACTACCTGAGGATGGTGCAAATTACATATCTTTATTTTGGTGCAAATTACAAACGCATTTTAAAAAAATGGTGCAAATTACACATGTTGTAAATATTTTGGGTCAATTTTGGTGCAAATTGACTACAGCCAAATTTACACGCATAGATATTCTCTTATTAATTTTCACTTTCGATTTTGTATACCGAATTGATAGCTTATCAAAGTGAGAACGAAGATAGATGAAAGATAACGATAGATTTTATGGGTTGTGAGAATAAGAATGGTAAGAATAAATTAATTCATTAATAAATAAGAATAAGAACTTGTGAGAACTACTTTGTCGTCAGCATAATCTATATCTACAATTGTATTTGGAGATATTAGTAAGATTAGATTAAAGTTTTATTATAAAAATTATTTTATTTATTAAATTATTATAATTTGGAAAAAAGACGTTGGAGATCAGGTTACGTTAAATACTTAGCAGACATCAAGAAAGTCTACTTACCCACTATTGATTTTTCTAGCAAGGATATAATTGTATTTTCAGTTTGTTTGTTTACGGTGACTTGAGGAAAATCAAATTCTGTGGCTAAGAAATGTTAATTTAAAGTTTTTGAAATAATGTAATTTATTGAAGTAACAGCGTGCATGTTTTTATTTTTTTTATTTTTTTTGGTTTTTCAGAAGGAGGTTCAAGGGTTATCATGACGATGATTATTTTTTGTGACATAACAATAAGAATAGTTATTGGAAGTTCCCATTAATGACAATCTTATCATTGAATGAAACACCGTAGCTGATTGAAATAATGATGAGCGAATATAATAAATCAAAACATCACAACAGTCGTTCCACATCGTGCTTGCGGGAACCCCGTTGACCAAAAAAACAAGGGAATAAACCTTCCAACAGGGATTTCGAATTATGACTGCGGTGCATGATCATAGACGCGTTACGCCTAAAATCAGAAAAAAATGTGCACGAGACATGACATGTATACATTGTATACGTCAGCAGGAACGAAGACTACAACGCATATGCATAATACGGACGTGAATACGTAATATAGTAACTCAATCACTTCATGCCTCGACCTTTAAAAGGGTCGTCGCTTTTGTCCCGAGTCCCCATTATCAGTCCCGACGAAGAATCAGACTACGTATTAACACTAATAACAATAATAACAATAAGTAATACGACGAGTTCCTCATTCCGTTTCCTGGTTCCCGTCTACCAATGTGTGTGATTAATATAACCACCTTGCACGTCTCTGACGACCTTTTGTGTACCCGAGTACCTCCTTTAGCCGAAGGGTCACCAAGTACAATGTTATACCAAGATTAAAGAATAACACGTTGGTAGGTATCTAATATCCAAGTATGGTGTTTCAATGCTTTTGCGCGCACATAATATGATCTAATTTACAAAACAACCGTCGACCACATCTTATTGTGTACGTACGTGGTGTTACTTCTCCAGAAATTATACCAGTATTTGGGAAAAACGTCGTTCGTGAACGCACGTTCACACGTTCATTTTTTAATAGAACTTGAACGTGGACGTGTTATCTTAAAAAAATTGAATATAAACATTCCGAACACTAGGTACATTACATCTATATATTATACGTAATTATATGTTTAACCTAACCATCATGTTTTTCATATGTTTTTTGTAAAAAAATGAAGAAAAAAGTAATTTTAAATTTCAGTTATTATAGCTTCAGTTAGGTTAGTTAGGTTATTTATGAAACTGAAAAATAATAATTTCAAATCATTACAGAAATGCTTAAAAAAAAAAAAAATTATTTCGATATTCGTTAACACATAAAATCTGTATTTTCTGCATTACTTACTAGTTATTCATAATATGTGTCATTTAATAAATCAGAATCAAAGTAACTATTGTCGATCATGTAAATTAAACGATTTAAATAAATACATGTATGTTTTTGTGTAACATTTATAAATAAAATGTTTTAAATATTCACGTCACATTTATAAACGTAATTTCAAACTTAAATTAATAAAGTAATTTAAAAATTATCCAATTATAACATTAAATTTACAATTATAAACGGATACTTACTAAAAACTTTTTAGTGCAAGAAAAAATTATTTTTAAATAAATCAAATTTATCCTAGAAATAAACTTTGACTATGAACATAAACATATGATTATATTTCTATGAGAATCATTTTTGATCAAACATCATAATCAACATTTAGTGGCGCGTACATTTTCTTTTCAGTTGACCGTTGAACGGTTTTATTCAACACTCTCCTACAATATCCTACAACATTTGTTTTTTAAAATTTTTGTGAATTTACAACTAAATAATTTAGCTATAAAGGTTAGTGTTTCATCACCATTTTGATTACTTTAGTAATCTTTACACGTTCACATTTTAATGTTTATGATACTTTTAGCGTTATAAATCTGTTAAAAAAGTATTAATTTAATTTTTCCCTCACGTATAAAATAAAGAATATGCAAATCACGAAAATGTCACGTCAAAAAACACCATATGTAGCAACTATCAGAGACACACGCATATATTCCATACGATTTATGTATTCAGCGACAAAAAATGTTGAGTTGTTTTTTTTTTTAAAAAAATAATATTAAATTATTGAAAAAAACTCATTGAAATAATAAACAGTTAAAAAAAAAAACCAGTTAAACAAGTGTAATAATTACAGAAAAATTATTTTTCTAATTTTCAATTAGTGCACACGAAAATATTTATGTATTAATATATATAATATACACTGTACTACTAATCAAAGATACTGGATTCAGATAACTTAAGGAATAAAAAAGAATTCTGATTCTGAACAATGAACAAAGCAATCCATTCAATTTACACAATTTGTTTAATGATTATGTTCTACGTATAATAAAAAAATACAAAAAAACACGGTTAAGCTCCATGAATATACACTAATAATAGAAAGTTAAGAAAGGTAAAAATTAACAGTAATAGTTGTCTTAAATATGACATTAGTACATCAAAAATGACTGGTTCAATAGTGGTGTAGTGGTGATTGGTGGATAGTTGAAAACTGACATATAATAGTATAATTTTGTTATTGACAATACCGTTAAAATATTAATTGTTATTTTTAAAAGATTAATTTTAAACAATGAACGATTATGACACTAGGAGATACTATTTTGGAATTAACACAATTTCTTTTAAAAATGAGTTTCGTTGATCATTTGAAAAATTTACAGTAAATATTTGCCCTCAAGTATCCAAATCATACATTTTAATACAAAATTAAACTCCCACTAATTGCTACATAATTTTTATACCAATACTTTGAAGAAAAAGTTTAGTCCCAACCACATAATATAAAAATGTATTGTTGTACAAGATATACTCCATCAAAAAAGCATAATTTTTAAAAATTAAAAATATTTTTATTAATTCGCACCTTTTCTTTCGAAATAAATATTTCAATAAAAATTTATCTCAAATCACGAAAACTTGTGATCTATATATGGATAGATTAAAAAAAAATAAATGCAGTCGAATAATCAAAAGCACAGAAATAATGTAGTAAATATTATTTTTCATTGAAAACGTATATAATATTTTTTATAAACAATTGAATTAAATCATTCTTTACGGCATTTTCAAGATAATTTCTTCATTCTCATATCCAACTCGTTTTTATAGAGATTATAAATAATTTTATACTGGGGTTTTAAAAGTCACTGTTTTTAATTCGGCTGATTTTAAGATTTCCCTTCTTATCATTTGGCGGAATTTTTCCTCCTACTATCGATTTATGATACGATTTAACTTAAAACAGCAGTGGACGTAACCACTCATTCCAATGCCCTCTTTCTGTTTTTGACGGTTTCAATAATTAATGTTTTCGTGCTCTTATTTAATAATTATTATTATTCATTTTACTAACGAGATTGTTTCATTACCTGTTCATCGACAGTCTGCATACGTGTTAAAAATGTCCAATATTTTTAATCTCGTAACAAAGTTTTCATCTCGGACGAAACGTGCGCCTCTCGGATGAATTATTTTCAGGCTAAAGTTCTATTTAAAATTTTTGTTCAGCATTAGTAATAATACCTTTATATTATTTATTTTTATTTTTTGACATAACTTTTACACGCGAGATGAAAAAAAAACATATTACAAAGTTTACATAAAAAGAAAGCGTTAGAAAATTTTAAGCACCATAACGTTTGTCTCTCGGCATTACTTAAAAATAACTATATTTTTCTCGTAACTACGATGCGTATTTACTCAAAACTTAAATAGATTCAGTTTTCGATCAGATGCGCGTTTCCAATTAAAAATTTTATGCAGTTTATTCTATAGAAACAATGAACTCCAAATTATAATTAAAAGTGGAATAGATAAAATGATAATTTATGTATATATTATTAAAATTATAATTGGCATTTATTACAAATTGAAAAAATAAATCCTTCGCTAATAAGTTTATATGAAACAATCGGATTAATGATTGATCTATTATAAAAAGGATCAGTGGTTGTATTCTAGAAGTACATTGATCTATTATTTGTTGAACTAAGTATAAAAGAAATCAAAGAACCGATATAGCTATAATTTACCTTAAAAGTCTAAACCATTAATAAATTATTACAGTCAAATCGTATTGCATTTTCAAAATTATTTTTAAGTAAAAAAAGTGAGAGGAATCCATTGCCAAATTTTATACATTTTATTCGTATAAACTAAATTTTATTTTATTCGTTGACTCTATAGTTTTTTTAAATAAATTATAAATAATAATATACCGACAGTATCAATTATTACTATACACTGCATCAGTGGCGTAACCAGGATTTTTAAATGGGGGGGGGGCTAACGACTTTTTTTGGATAAATAAGGTAAGAGAGGATATGAGAATTTACCCTTAATCCCCCCCCACCATCTACCACCAAGTTTCTAAACGTAATTCAAGCATTTTAGTATGGTTTTAAAAATATTTATTAATATATAATTTATAATAATAATAATAATTTTGGTTTCAGTGTTCAGTCACTTGCTTCACTCTGACAGCTGCATTCTCTTAGACGAATTTCTGGCAAATTCAGTTATTATTTCACTTTCATCGAATTGCTCTTTTTTATTTATATTAGCCATAGCTAACCCATTCAATCTGTTTTCCAACATGGTGCTTCTTAAAAAAAATTTTAAGCGATTAAGTGCTGAAAACGTTCTTTCCGAAGTGAAAGAGGTAACTGGTAACGTGGTGAATAATTGTTTTTTTTTTCCTTTATTTGAGATAAACAATCTATACCTTAGGGGCACAATAAGTTTATATGGTTAGAGTAATTTACAACATGATACGCTTGAGGTGAGAAGTCATCCACTAATGACACTCAAAATTGATTGATTGATTGATTTTTTTTTTTTTTTTTTAGAATAATTTGTTTAACAACTGATGATCTATATTTGAATTAGTTGAAGGCAGGGGGGTGAATAAGTAGGTCATGACACCATTTACGTTTTAAACGTCTAGGTGGGTTTCCAGGAATAGTATGGACTGCAAGATTACGTATTAGCGGGTTGCTATTTGAGGAAAGACGATTGTGGAAGCGTTGGTAATGATCTATAGCTACTTCATGTACCAGTTTTATTTTTAGATCAGTGTGAATAGTGTGGTTTGAGACGTAAGGAGGAGCGTTTAGAAGTTTCCTGAGTGCTATGTTTTGAAAAGTTTGTATTTTGTTTATGTTTGATTTTTTTGCATTACCCCATAGCTGTATGCCATAAGTCCAGACTGGTTTGAGTAAAGATTTATATATGAGTAGTTTCGAGTTGATATTAGTGAATTTGTTATTGTTAATAAATGTTTTAAGAAGGCGTAAGCGAGAGTTTAAGTTTGTTCGTTTAGACTTAATATGGTGGGCCCAGGTTAATCTACGATCTAAAGTTAGTCCAAGATATTTAACTGTTTGAGAGTTTGGAATAGGGATGCCATGAATGAAGACAGCTGGGCAGGGAGAAGGTCTAAGGGTAAAAGTACAATGCATGGATTTGGACCGATTTATTTTCAACCGCCAGTTGGTGTACCATTCTTCCATGAGGGAGAGGTGATTTTGAAGATGGTGAGAGGCAATAACCGGATCATTATTTATTGAGATTATAGCTTTATCGTCAACATAGTCGGCGACTAGCGTATTCGGGGAGGTTGGTTGATCCGAGGCGTAGATGTTGTAGAGCACAGGCGAAAGAATTCCACCTTGTGGAACGCCTGCTGATATTTTGGCTATACTGGAGAGGGTTTCACCGAAACGAGTACTGAAATATCTGTCAGAAAGATATGATTTAATGATCAGGAAGTATACAGGATGTAAAAATTTTTTCAATTTGAAAAGGAGCCCATGGTGCCAGACCCTATCAAAAGCTTGAGAGATATCAAGAAAAACGCAAGTGCAATATAATTTTTTTTCTAAAGCATAAGAAATTGCATCTACAACTCTATGAACTTGGTGGATTGTTGAGTGGGTAGATCGAAATCCAAACTGAGAGTTGGGAAGAATGGAATTTAAAGTTAGGCATGGTAGAATTCGTTTAAGTAAAAGCCTTTCAAGGATTTTAGCGAAAAAAGGTAACAGACTAATGGGGCGGTAAGAGGAGATGGAGTCAGGAGGTTTATTGGGCTTTGGAACCAGAATAATAATCGAGAATTTCCAGAGGGTAGGAAAATATGAGAGCCTAAGAACAGAGTTAAATAAATGTGTGAGGTGGATGATCGCTTTTTTTGGCAGGCATCTGGCAACTTCAGCAGTAATGTGATCAAACCCGGGAGATTTTTTGAGAGGGTATTTATCAATAGCGTATTTAACTTCATTCGGAGTGAAGTGTTTGACAGGGAGAGCAACTGGAAGTGGGGAGTTTAGAAACTCTTCCACAGAGTTGATGTTATTTAAAGAAGCAATATTAGGGTGAGGTTGGAAAATTTCAGATAGGTGGAGTTTGAACAGTTTGGCTTTATCTGTATCAGATATAGCAAAGCTGCCATCGTTTTTTTTTTATTGGGACGTTAGGGGCTTTAGTTTTACATGCATTTTTTGTTGCTTTCCAAAGACTACCATCATTTGCAGAGAGATTAGTTAGAAAGCTTTCAAAAGGTTTTGTTTTGAGTTTAGCTAACAATTTTTTTAGATGATTGGCTAATTTATTATATATTTGCTTGTGTGATGGCAAGCGGGTTCGCTGGTAAAGAGCCCTTGACCTACGTTTTTCAACAATTATTTCACGAATGTGGACTGGTATAGCAGGAGTCTTAGAAGGTTTGAGGGAGGTGACTGAAGATGACCAAGCTGCACTTTGAATGAAGTTTGTGAAATTGTTAACAGCTAGATCCAGGTCGTCATTGGATTTTAATTTAATGTTTAATTTGATTTGTTGGTCTACAAGGTCATGAAATTTGATTTTATTAGTAGTATGGTTAAATAATTTCGGGGATTCTTGTTGAAGAGGAGGAGAGACATTAAGACTTAGCAGTACTGAAGTATGGTCGGAATTTAAGTCGAGTATATTCTCCGTAGTACAGTGAATGTTGTATGGGATTTTTGTGATGAAAATATCTAGAATATCTGGGTTTTTACGTGCTGGGGCCGGCCAATATGTTGGGCCTGGTGGAGCAAGGACTTTAAGATTTTCTCTAGTTAAAAAATTATGAAGAACCTGACCACGCGGATTGTTTACATGGCAACCCCAGGAATGGTGTTTTGCATTGAAGTCGCCACCAATAATGCAATTGTTATGCACAGAGTTAAAGTAATTAGTATAATTTTGAATCGTTATCTTATGTTTTGGAGGAGAGTAGACGGCCGCAATAGTAATAGTAATATTATTTAACTTTATGATTAGGGAACAGGATTGTAAATAATCAAAACAAAAATGTGGAAGAGGTTGAAATTGAATAGAATTTTTTATGAGAATAGCGACACCACCATGGGCCGTGTTATCAGGATGGTCGGTTTTTAAAAGCTTATACCCCGGTATATAAATGTTGGAGTATTTGGTGAGATGGATTTCAGTAATTAGTGCTAAATCAATGCGTGAATTGTATAGAACTGTTTGGAGTTCGTTTACGTGATTTTTTATTCCGTTTGCATTAAATTGAAGTATTAAAAGTGATTTATTTGTAGCTTTGTCTGACATTTTATTTAGCAAGAAGTTTTTGATTACTTTGGTGAGTAGGGATATTAGAGGATTTATCAGTGATTTGAAATCCTCAAAGAAGTTTGTGATGGTAGAATTTAAATCAAGAGCGGTTGGAGGAGTTGGGTTATTAGCTGACCTACCAGAAGTAGCCTGGGCATAGGTGGGGGAATGAGAATTGGGCTGAATTGAGTGGGTGTCATTTATTGGATGACTATCTCTAACATTTGTGGTATTAAATCTAGTGTTAGTTGGTACAAAGTTACTTTTGGTGTATGGTTTTTTTTTGGCAAGCTGGAGATCCTTGTAGATGGAACAGCCTTTGTAACTTGCAAGATGATCGCCTCTACAGAGAGCACATTTTGGTGGATCGGAGCGTTGATTTGGACAGTCGGGGGACTTGTGATTTGAGCCATAGCGGACGCAGCGTGAAGAGTAACCGCAGTAGGTTTTTGTGTGACCGTATTCCTGACAGTTTGTACATTGGCTGATTGATTTAGATTTGTAGGGCTCTTCGACTTTGATTTTCGTATGCAACAGTGAGGACAGATGAAAGATTTCAGCTGACTTGTTTGATGGCTCTAGGTCTACGAAAAAGAGCGGAAGTGGAATTTTTGTTACTTTGTGGAGAACATTTGTAACACGTCTTATTTCAAACAAACGAACTTTTAGTTCTTCTTTAATTGTGTCTACATTAGTGGTTGGATGAAGGTTACGTATGACGACACGGAGTGGTTTATCTTGTTTGAGCTGGTAAGTGTGAAATTCCGCTTCTTGATCTTTTAAAAAGTGAATAAGTGCCCTGTATGATTCAGGATTCGATGTTTGAATTTTTAAATGGTCAGCAGACGTTTTACAGTAGAAATTATCTACACCAATTAATTCCTTTAGCGATGTACACAGGTCTAAGTAGTTTAACACGCCCCTTACAAAAATAGGAGGTGGGGGTTTGAAAACTTCATCTGAGAAATCATTGTTTGGTTCGACAGGCAGCTGTTGAGAAGACGAGTTTTGGTCAGGCTCATCAAGTTGATTTAGGATTTCAAACCGATTTGTTGATTTAAACAGTTTGGTTTTTTTTTTTTTTTTAAATATTTTGCGATTTAATATTGACCTGATCGCTTGTTGATGAGGTTTGAGAAGATGAAGAGAGATTTCTTTTATCTTGAGTAACATTAGTAACATTGTCATTTGGATTTTTATTTGAAGTTGCGTCGTCATATATGGTATTAGAAGCGTGAGGGTTTGACTTAATTGACTGACCGGACGTTGTTGTTTTGTGTTTACCGATTTGCTGATTAGCTTTATTATTAATATTATTCATAATTAATTATTTGATTGCGGCAGCGGCGGCGTGTGTTTGTTTTATCTAGACCGCTTGGTGGCGGTCGCAGATATGGAGAACTCGTATGCACTATTGCGTAATAATGCAGTAATGTGAGTACGGCGAGCTTATGTAAGGATTTTAAACGACGATTTTGGAGAACTTATACAAGCGACGTTGTTAAGTTTATCATAATAAAAATACTGCTAGTAGGTTGCGAAAAAAGAAACACTAAAGAAAAACTAAGATTTACTCATTGTCACTGGACAGTGAACGCTAATGAGTGCAATTATAATTAATTACGAGAGGAGCGCACAGAGACACGTGTGTATCGGATGGCTTCCACCGCGGAACTGGGAATAATTGTAAAAGTATTTTAATGTTAGGTCGAAGATTGGTGCGATGAGAGAGTGAATCAAGAGCAGAATTCGGTTTTGGAATAGTATTTTGACTCCATTGTTGCCTCCATATGAACAAGTCAGCTTTGATTGTAGATGAGGTATCATCATGGAGATCTTGGACTTATATTTTAGCAGCTTTTATAATATTTTTATCGTCATACATATTTAAATTGGCCGGAAGTCCTTCAAGTGGCATAACATCAATATGCCTTTGATTAAAACGAACATTGATTCTATTAAATATTCAAGATACATTATACATATAAATACGGCCCATGGGGGAGGCTATAGCCCCCTTAGCCCCCCCTTGGCTACGCCACTGCACTGCATTATATTTAATAATTTATTATTACTCATACAACATACTTA
This sequence comes from Sipha flava, assembly GCF_003268045.1. Lineage (NCBI taxonomy): Eukaryota > Metazoa > Arthropoda > Insecta > Hemiptera > Aphididae > Sipha > Sipha flava. The sequence goes on from NW_020273062.1 coordinate 343,271, forward strand.
TATATCTAGAGGTCAACTAGATACTCAGCTCAGTTTCACAACTGAGATTGGTTGAAAGTAAGACGCATTTATTTTAGAGTGATTATATTACTTATACATTATTGAAATATGTTGATAGCTTTTTGTTAAATATTTCGTAAATCAATTTCACTAAATTTTCAAAGAAGTACTTCCATTTTTTATAGTACCTATATATCTATTTTTTTTTACTGAACAAACTTTTTGTTTTGTTACTTTAAATTTACTTGTTATAAAATAAGTAATTTGACGATTTTTGAATGACGGGAAGGGGAATTTTTCCAATGGTGACACTCTATAAAAATTTTTTAAAGAGAAAATAGGTCCTTTTAAGGTTTCTTTTAAGTGGGTTATCTGGAATTTATTTGGATGAAAGATGAGTGAAAATAGGATTTAAGTGAATACTGAAAGTCTTATGTTTTTTTGTAGGTGAGAATAGCAATGTATTGTTATGTACTATTTACCATAACCTTACATAAAAGTAATAAATTTAACAATACATGTGATTTTTCCTATATAAGTAAAATTCTACTACTATAAAAAAAATGCATGAAAATACGACAAGATCAATTGATTAAATAATACTTAAACAATTCAAACCGTCTCAAACATTATTTTTTTCTACCTAAGACTTTTTAATTTTATACTTTTCTTTGCATATATCGTATTCTAATAATGCCATACTTTAAATATACAATTACCATTTAATAAATATACTAACATACTATATTAATCATTTGACTGGAAACTATTCATTAATAATAATAAAACCACAGAATATATGAAATCAGAATTATCACTGATAAGATTTTATATAGATAACATAGGAAAGTTCAAAATCATTTGGACATTGTTATGGAGTCCCAACAGTGTATACATTTTATATTACATGTGGTTTAATCCCGGGTTTAATAAAAAATATGCATCAAAACAAGAAGTACATTCAATTTTTTTAATACAATTATCATAGAATAAATATTATCACTCTAAAAGTGATAAGAAACTAAGACTCCATAAATATAGCAGCTGAATCTTATTTACATCTAAAAGTGACTAATTTGATTTCATATATTCTGTAATAAAACTAAGGTAATTCACGAATCAATAAATAAATTTTAAAATACATTAAACAGTTATTTTATGTGTAGTTTTGATATTAACTTAAGCGCTATCTTAAGCCATTTGAAGTTATAAAAAATATAGTTATATTTTAATAGGGTTTTTAAACAAAACAATAAAATAGTTATGATGAATTATGGGAATTGCATAAAATGTTTTACTTTAAAAATATGTGATTTATTAGGTTAAAACATATTCATAATTATTCTATTGTAATATAGTTATTAAATCACCTCTTTAAGAATCATAAGAAACTAACGCGTAAGGTTATTCAAATTAAATTTAACAGACTTATATTAACTTATAAATATAATTTACAACTAATCCAAGAAAAATGTTATAAAATAATACAAGTTAATTACCGAAAGAATTATCAAGCCATAAAGCTAGTAAATAATACAGATAATTAACCGTATAATATTGAATTTTTTAAGAGTACATAATTTACTGGAGCTAAAACGATGTTAAATAGAAAGCGATATCAGAAAACTGTGAAATTTAGACTTAATTATACATTTCGATGTTAACACTATGAAAATATACAGATTCGAAATTTCAAACATAAATCAAGGAAGATTACTTGACAAAAATAAAAAGCAAAAATTAAGATTTATGAGATGAAAAATAATTTAAAAACCCTTCATTCTTAAACAAATAATAAAATATTAACTCCAAAATTGAAAAATCACATTCCCACAAAAAAAAAAAAAATATTAAATTAATGCATCTTTCATTTCATTTATTATTATTAAAATATATTTTATTAATAAATGTGTAAGTGATGAAAACATAAAAGACAATCATTAAATCGATTTGAACGTTGTGCAAACAATTCAAAACTATTTTAATAACACCCTACAACAGCACTTGCGTAATCAATAACGTTTGTGCCACCGATAAGCATGAGATTTAAGTCTAATTTTCACTGATTAGTTATAATTTGACTTCGTTAAGAAAATATTTATAGTATTGTCTGTAAAAGTAATTTACTGAAAACTTTTACAAATAGTGACTTTTTATTGATGATGTAACAGTTAACATTTTTTTTCTCTTACCGAAAAATGTTAAAACATCGTTGAAACCTCACATTTAACCAGATCTCGAAATGGACCGGAATGCACCAGAACGCAGTTCTGGTTTACGACAAAATTTTTTTTAGCGTTCCGGTTCGTAAAAAAAATTCATTTGCCGTTTCGGTTCAAACAAATTTTTACTGCACCTACCATATTTTGGTAAAATTTAAACATTTTGCAGAATTGTTCATTGTAAAATATTTAATAAACGTTAAACGACCACGATGCATAAGTACATTTATTGCTCATATATACGATAATCGCCGTCCGCGATTATAAAATAGTGTATTTTAGCTTTATTTACACAATACGTATGTGAATTTTAAAAGTTAAAAATAAGTAGTTAATAAAATAGCATTGTGTTGTTTGATTTGTAAAAATATAACAAATTTAGGATTATCTGTTGTTGACATAACTCTTCATTTTTCCAAACCTTGTTCTATAATTTCGAATGGAAAGTCAAAAGAAACCTAAATGTCTAGTTTGAGAAAAAAAAATATTTGAACACAAAAAATTTGGCGCTCAACTTAAATCATTAAAATTACATAAACAATTAAAAGAAAAACAAATAGAAAAAAGTTTCGAAATCAAATTATTGAAAGTATTGAAATCAAAAATCACTACTACTGAAAAAGTTTTTAGAATTATTTATAAAATTGTAAAAACTTAAAGGCCTTTTGTTGATTTACCGAATGAAATAGATAATAGAATAACAAGTTTTAAATGGTATGGGAAATATTTTACGCTCTGATGAAACGTCTGTGAATATAGCACTCCACATTGCATCAGAGATGAAAAAAAATGATTTGCCAAAATGTAAAATTAACTATAACAGTATAAAATAGTAGGTACAACTTATGTATTAAAATGTGTTTGGTATTTCAGGAAGGGGAAATTATAATTTTGGTGGGTTAAAGCCCTTAATTCTATAGTATGTACTAAAAAAAAATAGTACCGGTTCAGAAAATTTTCCATTTCGAGCATTGCATTTAACGTATCGGATAATATTAAATTGATAAAACTTCCTTTACTCATAACAAATCTTTATAAGTTTTAAAAAAATTATCCAGTTTATATTCCTTATAAATATAAATATAGAAATGATCTCGTTTCGTTCATCTCGATTGAGTATGACTGTACTTTTATCTCTATTTCACATTTGAACATGATCAATTAAAAAAATAATTCTAGGCCAAGTTCGATTTAAATATATTATACTACATTGCCGGTGCGAACTGTTTGTTAATTTAAATAAATATATGTTAAACAATATATAATATTTGAATTACAATTAATATTTAATTTTTAATCCAAAATAAGTGTTAGTCGAAAATACCATCTCTGTAAAATTAATAGCTCGTAAGACCCTTATAATATATATTTAACATATAATAAATCATGGTTATTTAGGTATGCGCCCTCGATTAATTAAAAACTAATATAATTTTCCAGTTAAACAATAAAGTGTAAATAGTTGACGTAATTTGACCCCGAAAAATAAAAGATAAAAAAAACTTCACCCCAAAGTAATGGCTAGAAGCTGTTGACAGAACAAATGTTTTTCTTTAGAGCACACTGTATCTGACTGTTTTATAAACGATAGAGTATTTCTCACAGTTCTCGACAGCCACAAGAAACAATAAAATTCGCTATCCTTAATATATGACTTCTCATTGAGTTTAATTATTTCTACTATATTAAAGTAATTCGAAATAAAATTGTTTACCATAATACTCTCTTAAAATTCTATCTCAGAATCGAATACGATAATTACATTAATTTTAAATGTATATAAATGTTAATACCCAGTATTAAATAGCGCTTTATTCTTTCATTACTTTAATCTATATTATTCAATAAACAAAAGACAATTTAAGTTAATTTATTTGGATTAAGTTATTTAAATTCTTTAAAATAAGTGCACGTATTTTATAACTTGTTGGTAAAGATATTAAAAGTAAATTTCATAAACTATGTGAGAAGTGAGAAGTGCAAGGGAAAAAATAATACAGTGAAAATCATTTGAATACATTTATGCTTATAATTACCATAAAACTTGGTAACTTTTCATTTGTATTCATTAAATTGTCCTTCAAATCAATGTATAAAATATAATTTTATCATAAGTTTTTTGTCCTCGAGTGTTCTAATTTTCTCATAATACTAAAATTGCATACAGAAAATCATTAAAAAAAAAATCTATTTTACTTTTGCTTTCTTTTGTTAGTTCTCTTTAATGAAATTATCACAATAACAATACTTCATAAAAGAATTATTCTACTAATGTTTTACAAGATATTATTAATGCAACGACGCCTTATACCTCATGTTTAAAACTGTTAAACGAATCTTGGGGGAAATATTCTCATTCTTAGACATAACTTGAGTGATATTAAGAAGATCGCAAGATAATTTGTAATTATATACATATATATATATATATAGATATGTAAATAAATTAATCTTCATTTTTTTTGTTCGTTAATGAAATCTGTTGACAAATATGACCGTTATGTAAATTATCGTAACGCCCATCATAATATTACATACACTGTAGTAACGTGTATGTCTGATAAACTACTTTAAAAAAATATCGCTAGACGAAAAGAATGAAAAACAACAATTGTATCATTTTCGGTGTATTTAATTCTCTATTTTTTTTTTTTTACATAATAAAATAATGTCCCTGAACAAAGAACAGGAAATTATACTGGTTTCAAAGACTTGCCCCGTATAAGAATTTCCGTTTCATTTGTTCATCTTCATACGATACATACATGAGTAATACGCCAGTCGATCGTTTTATTATTTATTTATGATGAAATTTTTCATTATGAAATATTAACAATTTTAAATGAAGAACCTTTGATGAAACTTCCAGAAAATGTTATGAGTTTTGGAATTGGTACACTTGTACCATTACATTATGTAAACGTGTAAACCTTATTTTGAATAGAGATTTGGGATTAACATTTTTTTTATATAAGATTTGAAATAAATATGAAAAATCTAATTTTACTTAGTATAGCCAAGCTGATATATTGAGTTTTATTCACGTTGATAAGAATATTTTGAGAATTTTATTAAACAGTAATTTTCACTTTTACAGTATAATTATAATATAATAAATTTATATAATTCACTATAGGAGGAAAATAATTATTAATTTATAATACACATTACTAAATAAATAGTATATTAAACTAGGTGTTTATTATAGTGTTAATTCAATTAAAGTGTGAGTTTAAAGTAATATTAACACGAGTACTTCCCTGTTGAAAATGACTGCATTCATTCAGATATATTACTATTTAATAATACTGTTTGTTAAAAAAAACAATTTATTATATATCCCACTCGGTTAGTAACACAGTATGGTCAAGAGAAATAGGTTCTTCAATGCCAAACTAATGAATCACTCAATCAGATCAAAACTAGTGTAAACTTTAATCTCCAGTCTGGGCGATAACGGACACCATGACATACTCGTATGTCTGCGTTTAATTCATTGTCTTTATTTTAATTATGTACATCATATTATAGGTTTCGTTTTCAACGTATATAAAATTATGGTTCATTCTGTTAAAAGTTGGCTTCATAAACCTACGTCATCCAAATATCAATGGAATATTATTCAATAATTAAATTTTTCCCCCTTACGAAAAAAAACGAAACCATGTAACGGAGCCCATTTATAGTAAAACGAGACACAAATAACAACGTTGTAACGAGGTAAAACGTCACGAAGGCAACCAATACAACAGAAGAATAGTGCTGTTTTACATCGTCTACGGGAGAGATAAGAAACTGACGAATGAGAATGAAGCGTCGATGTTCAATTAGGTATAAATACCGGTCACTTTTCCGAGGAACGTCACTCCATTCTCCTATCCACAACTATCGATATCTCAAAATATCAATAGGAAGAATAGAAGCACCCAACGGCGATTACGACAACGATTGCAGAGACCACGGCGAAAACCACGTCGACGACTGCACAGTGATTGCAGCAATCGCGGCCGTGAAAACACGACAGCCAAAAATCCGGCTTCAGCGTGTTAATGTCTTACACGCGGGGCTCCGCGATTCATAGATCTCTACGCCGAAACTAAAACGGCCCTTTTCAGGGCTAATACTTGCGAAACCTTTTCCGGCGCGCTTATTTGAGCGGTCGCTGGTAAAGTGGTCACGGTCGATACCGCCCGCATGCTATTGATCGTGCATCCAACTCTCCCAGTCGCGCCTGCATAGGGCCGACACCGCCCGCCGCGGCCGCTTATTCAAGCCAGCCGCGCGGCCCAGAATATCCCCTTATTGTATTCAATAATTTATTTAATTTTTGTAAAGGTTAAATATACAACATAATATTTATTTACATGTAATTTATAACAGGATTCGAGTATCGGGTAACCCCGATACACCGTTTCAACCATTTATCTCACATAACCGTTTCGCTATCCTCTACTCAATCAATACTAGTGATGACTTCTACGACTTCATCCTCCCGTGATGACACTATCGTCATTCATCTCATTCCACGTATTAGGTTAAGACTACTACTTTACTTATTTAAATCAGAAACATCGTAATTCTCCGCATTTAAGAATGTAATTATTAAGGTCACCGCTCCCAACGAATGTACGTGTAAGTTTACTCCTTCACATCTCATCGTCCAACCCAGCGGTCATAATAACTTGCATGCAATTGCTAAGAATTTTATGGAAACTGATGCCAATTTTCATACTTTTCATTCTCGCTCTAAACGTCCTTTTAGGATCATCAGAGTCACTTAGAGATCATTTAGAGTCATCAGAAACATCCATCATTCCATTTTTTGTGATGACTTATTTGCTGCATTGTCGGAAGAAGGACACGTAGTGAGACAAGTCTACAATGTTAAAAAATATAACCATCCTATTCCAATATGTTTTGTTGACATTAAATGCAATAAAAAAAAACCAAATCTATAATATCACTTCAGTACTAAACACGAAAGTAGTAATATGAAAATCAAATAAAACCATTACGATGCGTTGCTATTTACACGCAAAATAACTGCCATCATTCATCTCACTGCGTCAAATGTGATGAGATTCAAATTCAAGTCTTCAAACTCCGATATCAGTACATCCAGTCAAAAAATATTATCTCGGAATCCCAACCCCTCTCCAACAACGTTTCTCAATTAATCTCGTCATGATATGCCTCTGTTATTTTTGGTAAAAAATAATACTGGGCCTCACTAAGTATTGTGTGGTAGCCCGGGGGTTAGGAATTTATAAACATGAGTACAAATATTGATAACATATATGTATAGTGCTTAAAAATTATTAATTGTATAATATAAAGAAAAATGAATACTAGGTGAATAATAAAACAAAAATCTAAACAATTCCTAATATATAAACTTGAATATGACAAAATTAAATATAAATAATCTAGTAAAAAAATAAATTATGGGCGTAACACAACAGAATTACTTTTAACACATTAGGAATAAACATTAAGAATAACAATTACTTATTGTTTTTATATATTAACTGTGCAAATTTCATACTTTAATTGTTGAACTATCATAATAGTTATTGCTAAAATTTTTAAAATAAAAAATAAAAACAATTTTAAACTTCACCTCCGCTTTAAAAATATATTAGTGATGATAAACATATTATGATGTTAATTAAAACTTTATTTTATGCGAGACATCTACTGTTAAGAATAACAAAAAAATAATAAATAACAACTATAGCTGTGAAGTCTTATAACTGAAATGTAATAGAATGCGTTTCAATTTATTTTTCAAGTGAACTAATACTAATGTACAAATAACACCTATAAATCACGATTAATTTATCTTCATTATTTCAGGAGATACTGCAATGGGTATTATATCTTAATGAGACAAACTGTACATATTACATGATGTAATACGGATCACGTGGTAGATGAAACAAATGCAACCAGAATTTGTTCGTCAACCTGTACCAGTGTTTTCCAACCTTAATTCTAAGGTGACCCATAAAAATCTTTTTTATTGATCGGACAACCTTCCAACAAAAAAAAAAAAAAAAAAAACCCGTCGTATACTTTAATATAATAGCTTAACTAGGTAGTAGTTTTATCATAAGGATTTCATTTCGTACTATTGAACACAACACTGCTAAACTTGATAAATATAATTATATTCCGATAACTAAGATATATTTTCAGTCATTAGTTTACGAACAGCGACCCATCAAAAACATTTTACGACCTGTAGGTCGGGAAACGCTGATCTGTACACGGATAATATACCAACGTGAAACATGCAAAGCGACGGAAAGGAACGCGGTAAATTTCGAGATGCCCTACGCACCAAGTCCAGCGTACCTTATTTGGGTACGTGCGTGGCTCGCGCACCGCAGGCCGGTAAGACGGTTACGTTGATCGTCCAGAGGGCCCGTGCTCGTTGCCCGCGTACAAATACGAGTAATTAACCGGAAGAAAAAGATAGAAAAAAATTTAACGGTTGTACGGAATGATTTACAGGAGCGGGCTCGGGAATTAGTTGGCCTCCGCCGTAACTGGTGGACACGGATCGGGCGCAGCGGTCATTTTAGTGCACACACACACACGCTCACACGCACACGCTCTAACGTAGCGAACGCGCGGAAAAAACGAAATCCGTCGACAACGCGACAGTGCACGCGATACACGATTTCCCCCCCCCCCCCCACATCATGTTATTTTATTTGCTGCAAAACGACGACGATTAGTGTGTCCGTCATTATTATTATTGTAATTTTTTTCTGGTAATTATTCATCCGGACAGCGCAAACAAACACACGAGTGATACCCGCAGCGCGAACTTCGAGCGCACGACAGGAATAAGACGGGGTCAGTTTTACCGAACACATCTGCTATATACGCTATTCATAAACGCGCGCAAGAGAGGGTCATACACTTTTTTTGTAACCTAATATCTGTACACGACCAAAAAAAAAAAAAAAAATCGATACGTATACGTTTAAACGTATAACGAGAAACAATCTGAAAGCTAAACGTCCGATATTTCCGTGCACTGATTGCGAGCGGAACGGTCGACTGTGTACTTTCAAAGTAAGACCATTTCGCTCCTGTATAACTGATCCTCACACGTCTCCGCATCCGACAAACATGTGACGGCAAACGTGCAACGTACAGTAGAACCGATTTTAACGTTAGAGTAAACGGTAACAACACAACCATTCGATTCGTTCAGTTCGTTACCGGTAAAATTAATAAACAGCCGTGCGCAAAGAACTAATTGTAACGGTTGAATTTTACCATTATGTTTTATATAAATTTATTTTTGTTTTTTTCTTTAACACAAAAATCGAACGATAAAACGAGTTGCCCGTTAAAAAAAAAAAAATAAATAATCGAATGACACGCGCGCGCGCGCTCGTCACCGGCGCTCATGCATAACACGAGCATCGTAACGGCCCCGCCGCGGTGGCATCGGTAACACGGTGTAGTGGCCGCGAGAACGGTGTAATCCGGTTGTTTTTCACGCGTAATCTTGACAAATCGGTCCCGGTGACGATTGTCAGTGACAGCGGTCGGCCCCCGTCACCGTCGGGTATTATCGTCGCCGTTGTCATTGTTATTGTCGTAGCTACCGCGTGTCATCGCGCGACCGATGTGTCGAACAATCGGAGATCAATCGCGATTCGCCAGTGACGGCATTGTCACACCAGCGGTGGCAGCGCATAGGGTTAATAACCACGCAGCGGGCACTATTTCGGTTTTAATACATTAGGACACCCCAAACGTTTAGTCAAGTTATTCCACCACCGGTCTACGGTATGATGACGATGAAACGTAGGGGTATCTTTTCGGATTTGGCATATGGTTATATTTATTTGCGCGGTACTCAGTAAAACACTTCGAATACACATGGCAAACAAGCAACAGCGACTGGAATAGTTTTGAACATTTTGAAGACCCTAAAGTTTTCTCTACGTCTTTCAGAAAATCACATTTTTAATCGTGTTTCAAACCTAACCGATGAACACGTGATTTAAGTAATAAAAATTAATATCTAACTAATCATTGTAATAAGCAATGAGCAATTAGGTGTACAGTATTCCTAATCTTACATCTTCAGTCAACTACATTGAAAATTAAAAATGTATATTATTTTTAAACGACCTAATAATACCAATGCTTAAGAAAATATTTTTGTTTATATATAATATCACTACAATATAATTATGTATTCGATTTGAGCGTTATACCGATTACTTAACATCAACGCAGACCAATAGATTACATGATGCAGGATAGCGATGTACGCCTGGCGAACTTCACGTCAAAATTTGCAATAAAACCTCTGAACCCAGACAAATACCTACTATTCTGAATTATTATTGGTATTGTCAATCTGTAAAATATGTAAAATTGTAAAGACTTGTTGATGCAATTAAAATTGAATAAATAAAAAACAGAAAAATAGTAATAGCACATTTTCGATGGGCCCATCTCCCATTTCCTCAGTATCGCTGAAAAAACATGCGATTTACGGCAGGTCGACCCGATACTGAAGATTGATTACGTCGTATTACTTTGCCCGGTTTACGAGACGTTTTCGAACACTTACTACATCACGCGATTATTCAGAACAGTTATAAAAAATTATACGGTAGTCCGGTGTACCCGCGTAAATTATTGTGTGTGCGGTATACGTTACGATAATACTATCGTATTTAAACGCACTTGAACAGATTCGAATAAATCTTTTTCATTCGTCCTCAGGTTTTTAAGGCTTACCTTCAAAATATTCGAATATCATGATGAAATTCGTCAAAGCTTTATTATTAAATATAAAATCATAGATTCATGGTTCAATGATTATGTTATACGATTTGCATCACAACATATAAAACTAACAAATAAGATAAGAGAAAATAAAACTAAATAATTGTTAAAACGAGTACAAATATTTATTCAACCACTAGGTAATGAAGATTTCAATAAGAATATAAAACATTTAAATATAAAATAATATTTAATATAATCGTAAAAGATATACGAGTATTTATTGTAGGCACTAAATATTATTGTTTTATTTGAAAAAAATTATGAAGAAATAAGTAACATTATTTTGAATTTACAAGTATTAATTAAAAAATATATAAATAAATAAAATAATGGATGACATAAGCTTGGTTTTCTAAATATAAATAAATTAACAATACTTAACAGCAATTTAAACTATCAAAAACTTTATGAAAATTGTATTATAAAAAAAATAGTTAAATTACTAAATTTATGATAAAAAAATAAGAAACTTAAAACTAGAATCAAAATAAGCTTCCTCGTTAAAAGTTCATTAAAAATGTACACAAGTTAAACATTATACAACTAGACTACGATTATACGATTGTATAAATAATTTTTTAAATCTTATTTAATGGGTTTTCACTAACAAGTAGAGATTATAATATTTATGGTGCATAAGTCATTCATGAATATGTAGACTTCATTATAAAGTGATCATGATTATATAAGTAGTTTTCAACATTTTATAGCTCGTGACTCAATTGGGTTACGTCTGTATTTTTAAGATTTACGATGAAGTATTTGTGTTATTATATTAAAACATGTTAAATTGTGCTTGAATACAAACATTTGAAAACACAAAACCAAACTTTGTGTATGCATCAAAAATTTATAAAGTGTTACATTCAATGTTCTTCTTAATTAGCAACTATATATGACAATTATACCATATTTAGTTTAATATAGTTTTATGTTTAATTTTTAACTAAGTGATACTAAAAATATTTTAATTTAACATTATAGTTTTCGAATAAATTCTATTTTATGGATTTTTAATAAAACAAATTTAATGTTTTGTTTACATTTTACTTGCAACGTACATAACAAAAAAAATTATCTGAACTATATGTTATACATAATAAAATAAAAAAAAAAAATAAAATTATTATGAGTTAGTACCTAATTTTTAAAATAATGTATACTACACATACATAAAATGTTTTATTTTTTTCTGTAGTTAGTTGACTAATACTTGAGTATTGAATAACTAATTCGCTTAACAACTTCTTAATAACTCAACTATTCGTTCAGAATGGGGTTATAATGATAACGATCGGATTGCTACCATTTAGTAAAACTATTTGAGTACAAAAGAGTTTTAATTTTATTTAGTATGTCATAACTAGACAAGGAATAAATGTATGTACAACAACATAATATAGTAAATATAATGGTTACCCAGTGTCTATTCTAAAATACTACAACAATAATATATTCACGAAATATACATTGGTTAGAAAGATAAGAAATTCAGGTTCTAGGATATCACTTGGCACATATTGTATAGGTAGTGTAAAAACACAACGTCCTCATAATTTCATTATAACTGTCAATCGATAAACCATGGAGCACTACTGAATACATATTACATACAATTGTAAGTAATGAATAAAATCCTAGACAGAATGGGGGTAATGGTCCAACTGTAAAAAAAAACGTAAATTGACAAGAGGATTTATCCCTGTATTCAATCGACCATTGAGATGAGGATACTAACAATAAGAGTTAAAAAAAAATGCTTTTAGATAATTAACCTTTTATAATAATTTTAAACACAAAAAATTAAAGTATTTACATTTCGTGAAAGTTGAAAAATGGGTAAACTATTATCATTTTTTTTTTTTTTTTTTAATTGAATTTAAGATAGTTGATTTGCGTTTTAGTTATTTCAGTTTAGGCATATTAACATAAACATCGTAAAATTCTGTAAAATAATTAAATAAAAATCGGCTTACACATATTTAAATTGATATGTTAACTAAAATCATCGAACTTTTGCCGATACCACCAAACTAATACTAATACATATTAAAAAAAAAAGAGGAATTATTTTATGAACTCAAAATTCGAAACTAAATTATAACCAAAAAGGTTACAGAGGCCATAGAACTTTAAAATTAATTAACAGTGATCTTATTACCAAAACAAAATAATAACAAAAGTTATATCTATTATTTATTTATTAATTTTTTTAATTTTGGTCAAATACTTAACTAAATTACAGCAATATTCATTTGCATTAGGCTTACAAATTATTCCATTAAGGCCCGGTTTTTCATTCATCCAATTATTCGCTAGATACGTATCTGTCGGATAAATTTATCTGGTGGATAATCTTTCAAATAAAGTGATTCCGGCTTTTCAATATAATTTTATTCTCCAGATAGCTATCTAACAGATAAAGTTTTCGGCAGTAAAATTATACTAATAGAAGGTAGTTACTGTTCATTATAGAACAAGTTATACACATTTATTTGATTATGATTAGTCAATGATGAAATTGATAAGGAATCGTTCGGTGATATTGACACATTATTATTTATTGTAATACTGTATGTAATTACTAATCAACAATTATTAATTTTGTTGCGTGTTGAGTGTTGACTCTCGCTCGATATAAGTTATATTCACTTCTTTTTTCAACATGTCTCAAAAAAACATATCCAAAAAAACAAATAAATTTCACATTTTATGAAAAAGAACTTTTATTGAAAAATGATCTACAAAACCGTCACGCAATAGAAAATAAAGTGTTAACTAATAAATTACGAACAACATTTTTCCAAGTCTGAATCTCATCCTAAAGTCATGGTCATCTCACGCCAGCATATATTTTAGTCTTTCGTATACAGAGTACAGACGACGTCAATAGTTCAAATATTTAATTGTTTCATAATCATCCTCTTCAAATAAATACATGTATATTGAAATTGAAATTGTGTATATATACACATATATATTTAAAATAATATGAAAAATTATGATAACTAACCATTTTTATGTTATCAGCTGTTAATTATCCGTCGAATAAGATTTATTTGATACAATAAGTAACGGATAACTTATCCGTAACAATATCCATCGAATAAGGTCTATCCCGATATTAAAAAACTGAAATTTATCAATTTTTTCTTATCTGTCAGACAACTCAAGTTATCTGAGGAGTAAATGTGATTGAAAAACCGGGCCTAAGTTGGGTACTTTAACTGATGTTGTAGGCACAGAATAATAGAAAACAATTTATAAAGAAAATAATCATTCGTATAATGGACAAAATTTAATGTATCATACTTCATAATTTAGAACATTATTTTCCAACAACCAACGCATCTCATTAAAAAAAAATTTCAGTCAAACTCTTTTAATTAATTTTTTTTTAAATGTAAACTCTTACTATCCAATAATATAGTAACGTTTTTACAACTCACTTATAACCCCTTAATATTTAATAGGTGGATAACTCATTCGACATTAAAATATATTCCACTGAATTGCATTGCAATAGGGAACCTAAATCATATTAATATTATTATCCAACTTATTTTAGTACGAACATAAGGTTTAATCAGAATTACATTATTATAATTAATTTATTTCTGTTATATTGTTACTATATGTATTATACTATATTATTTTTCTATTATTCATCTTTTGTCATTCAGTATTATTAAATTACTTATTAAAAACCCTGTAACCAAATCACGAAACTGTGCATATTTATATTGATCTTATATGTATATTGTTTTTTTGGTAATGTATGCAATGGACCGTTTACTTAATAATGTCCTAATATATATTTTATCTTTAATTATCTTTTTAACTTTTTATAGAAAATATATTTTCATCCAGTACCTTTACTCAATAAAGTACTATAACTACACAATTATTTTTCTTATTTTATTTAATAATAATAAATGAACTTCAAAAGATTTAACGTTTTTGTAAATGTTGTTAATATAAGTTTTGTTCGTGTTGTTTTTTTTATATATTATTTTTTTAATATAAATTGTACATTTTGATTATAATATTTTATAAAAATTAATTTGATTTAAAAAGTTTGAGAAATTAATGATCCAAAGTTGGTGGAAAGTAGATTAGCTCAAAAATGAATTTCAAAAATTGCCATTCTCATAAGAATTTGATTATTTAAAATACAGTAAAACAAAGGTTTTTTATTCTGATGCATTTTATCATTGCTCCAATTTTTTCATGAAATAAACATAGAAACTTTTAATTTCTGAAAAAAGATTATACGATATATAATATAATTTATAAAAAAGTTTTTAGAATTCAATATATTTAGTGCCCACAATTGATTTGATACATTTATTACAGCCGATGGCTAAGAAAGATTAAATAGAAAATAGAAATATTAAAAAACAGGTAACAAAAAATATTCTATTGAAATCGATTATCGATTTTGATAATCTATTAAACAATATTTGAAGTTAGGTATATTATAAATGATTTTTAATATTATATGGAAACATTGTTTAAATCATTATAAAAAAAAAAAATGATAATATTTATGCAACCCTCTAACTTAGTAATAACTCATCAACAAAGGAATTGTTTTGTTACTTCTCTCGGATCAATAACTAGTTAACTTATTTAAGAATATTATATTCATATTATGACACAAAGCACAAACTGCTGACACTTGTTTTTATACCATGAGAACCAAGAAACTCTTAGTGCAGTCTTTGCACAGGGACAGGGATATGCTACTAAAAAGATGAATTTAAATCCTGAATAACTGGAAAAGTAGTCATAAATACTCACTTGTATTATTATTTTTATTGAATAAATTATTTTTCATTAAATAACACACATGATATGACATCATACTATATATGCATATGTACATATATACATCATACTACCACATCACTATCACAATGCATCATCGTAATACGCATTTATTGACTGATCATACATCTTAATGTGAGTTAATCACCAATATAATACTTTTTTCAAAATTAAATTTGTAAATTTTTTTTTAAATTAAAACAAACAAATTTATTTTTCATCTCTATACTTCATAAATTAATTTTAAATAATAATCCAAGTCGATAAAATAAAATTATATTAAGAGTATAGTTTATTTTAAAACAAAACAAAAAACAGAATCACCCAAATCAAATACCAAAATATATGATAGCATTGTTTTGTAATACATATTAAATTATGATCGATTTTTCAATAAACTTGATAAATAATAATAGTTCTCAAATTATTCTGGTCGCTTTTAGGATAACAAAATTACTCGTAATATTGTATAATTAAGTTACTTCCTATCCAGCAAACTTTTTTTTATCATGCAAAAAAAACAGTCATTTAGTGTTTATTTAGTATGACATAAAATCTAACTTAGATACTCAACATAATTTATACTATTTAGTTATTTAATTGCACCGTATGAGACGATTATTTTAGGTTAACAACAATTTACAGTATCTTTAACCTGAAATATTAGAATACATAAATATTTAAGATAATCCTATCGTGTAAATCTTTCTCTATTTAACGTATGATATAAATTTACTAAATGTTTTCTAATCAAAACTATTAGGCTTCGGTTATATTTTATATTTCATTTTTAATATTAGTAATGGAAAACTACCATTAAAGTACTTCGATATATCATCTTCATTAATTTATTTTTCGTACTAGGTAACTACCACCGATATTTATTTAACTCTATCGATACCTTATATAACTTATTCTTATTATATATACTAGGAACCAAATTTAAACAAAATATTTTTAAAATGTAATTTATTTAAACTTAAAGTTTTATAATACTTAACATTTAAATGAAACGAATATACTAAATCCAACAGTTTTCTTTGAATATAAAATAAAACTTTAAATATATTTATTTAATACACATCAATTTAAAATCTCGTTTTACTGAGTCGTAAATAAGAAATAGTTATGATAAAAAATAAAAAATATATGAAAATGACATTTAGTAGGATGCGAAATTTACTAGGCCATAAATAATGGAGTTTCCAGATTAATTTCCGACCCTAGGAGAGTTTCAACGAGTTTCAATGCAAACACATAAAAAAAGTTAGGTATAGAATTGACTAGGATATAAAAAAAATAAACTTTCTATGAGTGTTGAACTATTAAATACGTTAGTAATAACGGTAAATATGTTATGTACAATCTTTAATTTAAAAAAAGATTTATTAATTAATTATGAGTTAATATTATTTTGATAGTGATTGATGAAATGTTTAATGTCCAATCACTATTAATAACATTACAAACGTACTTACCAACAATAATCAAATTATATTTTATTGCTATTCCTCCTTTTAAAACGTAATTCATTACTCCACAAACAATTTTGAAATGTATGACTAAAATAATACTTAATTTACTTTGCACCACAGAATTTCATAGACTATTTTCATATTGCATATTTTCTTATTTAAGTAGTATAAAAATATATTATATACGGTCTTTTGTATTCCATAAATTTATGTTTTTGTGTTACATTTTGCTATATCAAAACAATCCTTACCATCAAAATATAATTACTAAGTTGATAATACGCTTAGTTTATCCAATAAAATTTTTGCTCAACAAAACATCTCTACATTAATTATTTACAACCAAGCCACTGAATATAATATAATTGAGATAATAATTAAACTTAATATAGTGTAAAAATATAACAGTTAATAGATCAGTGGCGTATATAAGGAGGGTGTTTGGTAGATATGACACTTCCCTTGAGCCGTATCATATGTTACATTATTATAGGAACATAGGTAAATCGATAATACAATATGAAATTAAAATAATGCACAATACTAATTACATATATACAGATTAACATTATCGCGATTGCGACAGTACGTGACGAAAATTATTCGTTTAAGTTTTCGCGCAACACAAAACGTTTAATAATAATAGGTATTGTAGCACTGAATATTGATATTCGAATAGTCAAATAGTCGAATAATTTACGGCGAAGCTATTTCGAATTCGAATATTCGAATAATTTATGGTGGAGCTATTCGACTTCGAATATTCGAATATACATTAAATCTCTATTACAGACATTATGTATACATATTAATTAATTAAAATAAAAGTTTTAGTTTGTACGTATTATATATAATATTTAATATTTATAATTAACACCCCCCCTTCAAAAAATCCTAGCTACGCCATTGTAATAGATAAATTTATTTAAATAATAAGCACCTAAATCGTTTGTAGATTGTATTCAATGGTATGTATTATTATTTATTTTATCGTTATATCTTATATACGAAACATCTCTTAGAAAACGTTTACAATTCTTACAATAAAAATTGTATTTAATATTATCTTTTCAATCAAGATATAATCAATTACATACCTCTATACAAGTCAAATATTAGAAATTTAAATGTTGCAATTATTTTACCTACGTTAAAAAAAAAGAATCATAAAAACACTTATAATGTTATAACCCACCGAATAAATTTTAACTTGTTCTTCTCACCATTGGTTAATTTAGAGTGAAAAATTTAATTTGTGTAAAATATATTATCAGAATATTTCAAGTAAATATAACTGATAAATTGTTCGCAATAAAAAGGAAAACATTGTTCAGACTACAGGTGTGCTCGCACAATTTTTTTTAATCGCCTACATCAAACAGAAATTATAAATATTCTGTAGGTTGGAATCGAGGTCAAATAATATTATCTCGAATTTTACCAGTCACTTCATAATCTTATTAAACCAAACGTATTATAGTATTTGGTTACATTTTTTTAACATAATATGTACGATATTTCTAACCATATCACTTTTAATCCGGAACTTCATAGTACGAAAATGTTTTCAAAAAATAATAGTAATTTCTTCATGTAAGATGCAAGAAAAATTAATATTAAATAACGGATTTTCAACCATAATTAGAACTATTTATTATCGAATAATATAATAAAACTTAATTTCTGTTGTGCCAAAAAACCCATCTTAGATTTTTCATAATACTCAAATTCAAATTTTATGATTTTTCTGATGATTACTAATGTACTTCCAATGAATACATTTTCATTTTTATAAAACACGATTCAATTTTCTCCTATTTAAGTTTTAAACAATTCAACGTTTATTTCATACTTCATACATTAAAAATAGGTATTAAACGAACATTATTACTAAATTCACGTCCATATTCACAAATTTTAAAATTCATAAATGTGTAATTTATTGTTATTGAATATTTAATCCTTAAAAAAAATACCAGTTTATATATAAAATAATCTCAAATAAAACTTTTTATTATTCAATATAAATATGTATTTAATATTATGTGAATAGACAACTTACTATCAATTAAACATTTTTTTATTTTATTTTAATCTTATCAACTACTTCATTACTGCATTCGGAATAGTTGAATATTTATAAGGATGTTTAAAAGTGAAGCTCTTTATGGACCATTTACAGAGTATTAAATTGAAAGAAAACAATCTATAAACACGAACTTAAGTCCAAACAAAAATTTTTACATTTTTGCACCCTTACTTACAACATTTGGTCTCCCCTTTAAACATTATAACGATATAATTCAAACCATATAGCGACCGTCACCCTATCTTAGAAAACACAATGAACCGAAGATAATGAAATTGCCCAAGGTGGCTCATTAGGCGGACAAACGAACCGTGATGAATGTAAAAACCGGAATTTAGGTTCATATAATATGAACTAAGGAAATCGGAAGTCACAGATGTCGAAGACGAATTAAAAATTTGTTATGCATGTAATTAAAGGATGACAGCTACATGTAACGAACCAGACGTAGAGTTAGGTAGTTTCCGCATGTCAAAACCAATCGAATAAATAACAACTCGTCTGACTTAACGATGATCGGGTAGACATGAAATCTTGTCATAACCTCGGTCCCCTTGATATTACATTTTCCAATAATATTCTTCATCAATGAAATATAATTTATTGCCCGTAATTTTTGCAAACGCTGTCGAAACGATTCGTAACCACAAAACATGTGCTGAGTTGTTGCCTATTGAACAAACCGGCCGTAACACGATTGCGCACTTTTTACTTTTTTACCTGATAAAAACACAACACGATTGCGCACTTTTTACCTTTTTACCTGGAAAAAATAAAACACGATTGCGCACTTTTTACCTTTTTATATTTGAAAAAACACCACACGATTGTGCACAAAATTAATTTAATTTAATATTTTTGGCGTAAATGATGGACATAAATAAATAATAAGTTTAAGAAACCCACTTATAGTATAGTATACGTACCTATACACAATTGTAAATAATATTTTATTACTATAATAACTGATAAGTGTTAGTAACTGTGGTTTTAAACATATTGTTTTTCCAACGTATTCACATCCGATAATATTTATTTCACCGGATTTTATTGATAGTTATCTAATCCCGACAATCCTGTACGTTAATAACGATATGTATAGTGTGGCAGTCGTCAGTCACATACGCACGTCATTGTGGCAATCTCATATCGCGCAAAGTACATATTTCCATTTTATTTTCGTACAATTTCATTTTGAAAAAATGGAAAAACAAATTAAAAAAAAAATTCGAAACAGAAAAAGG
Organism: Sipha flava; assembly: GCF_003268045.1. NCBI lineage: Eukaryota > Metazoa > Arthropoda > Insecta > Hemiptera > Aphididae > Sipha > Sipha flava. Next base: position 363,960 of record NW_020273062.1, read on the forward strand.
TAAGCCATGCATTTTAGTTGATGATTATAAATATAGTGAATAAGATAAAAAGGTTCGTGTTGTGTTTTTATCAGGTAAAAAGGTAAAAAGTGCGCAATCGTGTTGCACCGGAACAAACCTGGGTCTGATTAAATGAGTTCTTGAGTAATTCGTTTTGGCGTCTGATCCATCGTCATCCCATGTGAAAGCCAAACTACTATAAGAGTGTTACGATCATTTGAAAAAAATCTCTCTGAAAAACTCAATATACGAATTCTATCAAATCTAACAATTTATAATTGTCAAAATAAAATTATAGATGATTCACGAGTTACACGAGATAATAAATTCAACTAGACTCAGGTATTGACAAACATGACATATTAACGATTAAGTTCGTTACTTATTTGATCCAACCATAAAATTTTAGTTAAATTGATGCCAATTAGTGATAAAAATATGTCATCAAAATAAATGAAAAACAATCCATAACAATTATATTTTGGTTGTCAGGAATGAAATGTAAAAAAAAAAACCACACCATAAATAAATAATGTATATAGTAAGCTAAACCATCTCGAATATTAGCTCACTCGAAAATGCACAACATTACATATTGAATATTAATGAACAACAATTTTTATTTACACATCATGTTTATTTATTTATTATGAGCTCACTCTCGTTCAATGAATCATTTATGATCATTGATATTTACTGAGTGTTACTTTCTGCGCATGATAGCTCACTATATGACAATCATCAGCATTCCAACCAAAAAAACCTTCGGGCCGTTTATATTGATTACCAATAGGTTAGATTATTTCGAAGATATTAGAGAGTAGATACATTTACAAATATATATCTTCTCCGAAAAAATTTGAAAATGTCTTATTCAAAACAGTGACTAGCGTTTTCATAAATCAACAACAGAATATTATCGACACACAATCCATGGCTAAACTATACAAATAGTCTTGAACAGTTTTAATAACGGTTAAACGAAAACACTTCTTTACCTTGATAAGTGGTAACGATGTATATATTTAATCTAACTATAATATCTATAATTTTTAGTGGACACACTAGTGATTTAATACTCCTAAAACAGTTAATATTTTTACTACGAAATAACTTATTTTTAAAATAAATAAAATAAATATTATATCTAAATACCTTCTCCAATCATTAAATTAACACAATCACACACGTACACCTACTTCTACATTAAAAATATGTCGCTACTTTAATGTATTTTTGTCCACTATTACATTAATATTGTGTTCTTATAAGTAAAATGAAATATTATATCCTCGTGTTTAGAAAAAAACGTTGATAGACAATATGCTAATTTGTTTTCGTAGGACAATCAGACAGAATTTCACAACCGGTTTTTTATGGTAACTAAATATCTTTGATATCAATAATTTTAAAAATTAGTGCTGATGATATAATTTCAAAAATGTAACTACTTCTGAAAATTAAAATAGTAAATATTTGCATTGACTTCAGTATTTTTCCAATGGCAATAGATAAATGAATAGATGATTATAGGTAAAAGGTAATCTTTTACACCTATAAATATTTATGTTAATGGTACGTATCGACTAGTGGTCTTGATACTTGAGTACCCGGGTACTGTTGACGACTGTTCGTACACTAATCGAATCGCAGAAAAATTATCCTTTTCATCGGAGTAATTTGATAAAAAAAATGTAGTACATACATGCCAAGGTTTTTTAAGTGTATACGCGTTTGAGAATAATAAGCTTATTGCATAAAAATATATAATAATAAAATAAATTTATAAGTATGTCGTAAATATGCTATTAAAACGTCTATGTTTGGTAAACATTCAACGAACCTATCATTAACAAGTGTTAAACTGAGGTCGAGGTTTATGACAATTTCGGGGCTAGGCTATATTATAAAACCAAAGGCAATATAACTTATCGATAATATTATCCACCGACAGCAACCTTGCCCAATGTCCACCGTCCGTCTACATTTATAGATTAATGATAACATAAAGGTCAAACTTGACTGATCGCTAAAAACCGCACGGTGATGTCGTTGATTGGCGACCAATTCGAGTGCCGTAGGATACGATTAGTATACTACGTGCTCTTGTTTGCATAGGTGCAAAAATTCAAATTTTCTCGTCATTTTCCAGTCGGAAACCCCTACTCCCTTCCCCAACCCATCAACGTTTCATACAAAATAACCGGATTAAAACGGCCAGTATAAATTATTCAACACTCCTTAGAAATTATTATGCATGCTTCGTTAATTGTGCAGTTTCTAAATAACTATCCACGCGTTGGACGCATTTAATTTGCGAATATTCCTTTTTTCATTCAACTAATGCACGTCGATTGAACTACAGACAATTTATTTATTATATTGATGTTCGTATTATTTTTCAGAGACATTAAACCGTCTTAATCACAAATACTTATAATTACTTAACCGTGATAACATAAATCTTAATATGCAAAACCAATGTTCTTATCTATACGATAAAAAAAATTAAAATTTTTTAAGAATAAAATTATATATAATTATTTTATATTAAGACTTATATACGTAGCGTATGTGTATGTATAAAAAAATTATAAAACATTATTACTTAATTTATTAATTAAATGTAATTTCTATAAAAACGTACAATATTTCAGCATTTTATTTATTGAATTATATTTTAACAAGCTTAAATCTACAATAATAATAATAATAATAATAATAATAAAGGCACTTTATTTTTAATCATGTATACATTATCTTAGAAAATGTATTGAAAAAATAAATAATAAACCAGTACAAACCACGCAAGTTAATCCTTTGATAATATATTTAATATTTTTACAAAAAAATAACTTGAAACTAATATGTACGGAAAAACGAAGATTAATAACATGATTTTTAAAAATACAAGTGTTTACCCGTGAGGTCGTATTTTTAAGACATAGCGCATTATCTACAGCGTTGATAACTACTAAGAAACGACTAAAAATGATGCGTACCTACACGTCTCGAAAACAACTATTCACTGCCCAACTTTACACAAGTGGAATACATTAAGCTAATTGTTTTTTAATTGTTTTAAATTGTACATGATTTCACAGCGAACCAATATACATATTATATTTAGACGGTGGTACGTAAATTCAACACATAAATGCCATCCTCCCCGCGCATCAGGTTTCTCTCTGTACGTTCGCTCACGGCATTTCGCGCACACGCACACGCGCGGGTGCGAGCATCCACATACGAAGAATATATTATTTCGAAGGAAATAAAAATAGTTTGCCAGGAATTTAAACGACGTAATTAATGGTGCAGAATGAAAACGGGAATCTCTTCCACAGTGCCTCGGGGCCACTATTGCCCGTCTCCGATGCTCGTACGCGCGGTGTACACGGTTGGGTTTCTCGCAGTTACTATCATTATGTCTCTTTACTCTGGTGCCCTATATACACTTTTATTGTATATCATTCGAACGGATGGGTCGACCCGTCAATTTATATTTGAACACGCGGTAACTTGACAGTGCGAAATAAAAGAGAGAATCCTGCAGCAGGAATGAAATAATAATTTTCCGGCTGCTATAGAGAGCACTGCCCACTATTCACTACACATGTCTGGTGGCTACTCTCCCATTATCCACAAGCACGTGAGTCAAAATCAGTAAGATAATACGACACATTAGTAGACAATACACATTAGTAGCAGTTACTTATTGGTGTTGAATCAGTCGGTTTTAAACGGTTATTAGTCTAGTTACTATGCTCATTGTCAAAACAAGGAACGAAAACTAAGTTTCCTGCATATTTAAAAAAGAAAATTGTTTTGCACAGCAATTGTAACTATCGTTTGAGTTGATATCACCTAAAACATATAATTGACGTCAACCATTCTCAATTATATTTATATATATTTAAGTTTTATGGACTATTTTCAATACTGAATTCAATTACTAGTAACTAAATTTTTATGTGGCTAAATGCTGAAAATTTAAATTTTATTCGTACCCATAGTATCATATACTCGTAAATTACCTATTAACTAGTTATTTTTAATTTTTCAATAAATTAAAAGAAAAAAAATCATGTGATTTTACAAATAATTAGGACACTTTTAATAAAATATAACTTTTTACAGTATTTCTTAATAATCTAGTAGTACATACCTGATGAGAACTACAAACGTTATAACTAAAAGATTTAATTATATATACAATAGGTTATCAAAATATTAACAGTAGAGGATTATCTAGAAAGTTTAACTTTTGAACTTATAAACATTTTACAGAAAACTTTATACGTTGGTTTAATATCTATAAGTCTTTAAGCTTTCATAATTCAACAAAATATCATAAAGACCGGTTATGTTGTGCAGTGCTAGCATACAAAATACCACTGTATTGAAATAGTTTTGTAAAGCCAACGCAGTATTGAATTACTTAAGTACTTATATATATATAATCATACTACTAACCTAACCATACTTGGTACTATAAAACGCTAATATTGCACGAACATTAAATTATATAATTTAAACTGGAGGATGTGAAACGCTTCTAAAATACCAGTGTCCTTTTTCGTCATATAGTTGCTAATGATTTTCTTATAGAACTTAATATAACAACAAGGAAAATATTATACTTAATTATTATATTAACTGACACTTATTGATTAAGAATAATTTGATAATTTTTTTAATTAATTTCATTGTATTATAAATAATATGTATAGATAAAAACGATATCAAACGATGAACATTATGAATGAGTATACAGCAAATATTTATTATACTTTCTAAAATTACTAATTAGGGTGAATACATTTAATTATATCAACACGATGAAACGTTTATCAACCATAAATTATATTATTTAATTTTTAATTGAACGTACGATTGAGAAATGTTCAGGTAATCGGCGTTCTAATATACGAGTAATTCAAAACTAAATCAAAATAACTAAATTTGTAATAATGCTATAAATTATGTCTATCTTTTAAAATGTTTCACAATAAAAAAAAGAATATTAGTAAAAACGATATTCACTCCGATAAAAATGTATTGTTTATTATTTAATTATTTTCAAAAAATTCCATAATGAGAGATACAAAATTACGAAAAAAAAAATTGATACTAACCGGTTTAAAAAACTAAAATCTCTATCATAATGACAATACATAACAATACTATAATAGTAACCTATATAATTTTAAACATTGGGCATGAAATTACACAGATTTTTATAAATTATGTTTTTTTTTCTGGAACAAATCGGTTAGGAAATTTGTCATCACACCCTAATCAAGCAAGCATAAACTTGAAATTCATCTAAAAGTATGAGATGTTCAATAATGTTATGGTCAAACATGTAAGTACATTATAGGCACTCAAATGTGAAAAAAAGTTCGCTAAAGTGTATTTCAAACAAAAGGGCTGAATATAAAAAATAAAAAAGCCTGCAATATTGAAAAACCAACGAGTCATATAACAAAATCCACACATCGTATTCAAGCAATCACAATGGGAGTTAAGATACGAATAAGAATTATACAATCACCATATCTGAACAGACACTAAATCAATATATTAAGTTTCTGTACTTAAACTATAGCGAATGGTAATTTTTAAACAAATAAAGCATATATGTCAAATTAATAAATAATTAATGGGAAATTAATAATTGTAATTAACGATATCAGTTCATCATACACATAAAATCAAATATTTATGGAAAATAAGACAAAAAAAACGTAAACGTATTGACTATATATTAATTAAGTACTTTGACATGAAATCACATTTTCTGTCCTACGAGTATTTTAATCGTTTTTTCAACACTATCCAAACTATTGCGTCATCTGTGCAGTGGTCACAAACTCGTATAATTGTGTAACGGTCATGGGTGGTTAGTTTTTAACACTTGTAGAACACCTTTGAAAAGTTAGCAGGAGGTCGATGACCGTTTTTTCTCCACTCCTGTAAAAGGCCTTTAGTGTATATATTATAACATATAGCATAATAGCATTCGCCTGCAACAGAGACAATAAGAAACATTCGCGGCGAGCACATAGATGTGGGTTAGGTTATCATGAGGAATAGAGGAGTAGAAGAAAAAATCGACCTTTTGTACTTAGACGCTGGAAACGATAAAAGGGAGCGTTTGGTTTAACCCCTTTTTTTGGTGACCAACTGTGACTTGAGTTTTTACGAAACACACCTGTCTAGGCACGGGGGAATCACGTTAATGGCAAATGAAGGGGAATATAAATTGTTTTTTCCTGCTTATAAAGACTTGGGCCAGTAATTGCGCCTTGACTATGAATGTACATTTGAATAAACATGTGGTAATATTATAGTATATATACATTTTAATCACCCGATAATTATTTTTATCACATCCTTGTCACCTACCACGGATGATTCTAACAATTTTAAACCCAATAATTTTGTTTTTATTTTATTTAATTAGACATCTTTGTAGGTTTTATATATCAGATAAACATAAAATGTTGTCATGGTTATAAATAATTCATAAAAAGTAATTGTTTATATTTTTTTATGCACTATACAGATGTATACTTTGCATATTATATTATTTGATTATTTAAGTATTTTATTTTTAAATTAAATTAAATTTTAAAACAAAACAAAAAATACTTTAATACTATTTTAATTGCGTTTCTTGAGAATTTTAATAAATTAATAAACTTAGTTATTTAGTTATACAAAAAAAAAACACCAAAATAATTAATTATAGACATAAATAGTACAATAATTCAAAATAATACAAATTAATTAATACTTAAGTTAACAAAGAAAATTAAAATGTCTTAAAAATGGTTTTTATTAAACTCACATAATTTATTTGTATAAATAGAAGTACTAGTGTAATATTAAATACTTTGAAAACCAAGTTAGGAACTTTATTATATTATCCAAAGCTACTTTATTTTAATATAACCAGTTTTGCAGACAGAATATTGGTTTTTTAAGCTTGAATCGTTCTTATAACGGAGTCATGGGTTTAAAAAAGAATGATTTATTACACAACTAAAACTAAAAAATGTGTTATTATTATAATAAACTTTAATACTAATAAATTTATCAAATAAAAGTTAAAAATATGACAACAAATGTGTGTATATATATATACATACCTACATAAAATACATATAAATATTTCAAGCTCGTATTTTATACCAAAATTTTCTAAATTTGTTCACTTCGAAATGACAAACTAAGATAAATAATAATGAATTCTAATCTACATTATGTCTATTATATATAATAATATTATATATAAAGTTGTGATAACCCACACAAATATGTTTCTATACTGCGTTGGTCGAATTAAATTAGCTCTCGTAAACGATTTGCGACCATAAGACAACGTTGACAGCCGATTCTTAAGCACAACACAAACTTGTACGAGGTAGTCGAGATTTATTTATTTTTTATTATTACTTATTCTCTCGGAAATTTCCCCTCTACCGCTAGACAACAATTTATTGGCTACTGTCAAGTGAAAACCAAAACCTGCTGCGGGCGCATTCCCCTCGTTCCCTCGGTCTGCACGCATATTATAATATACAAGCATTTGGATCATCTACATTGGAACCACATTATTTTCTACCGCTCGCATATATAACTACCATCATCGGCATCCGGGGGGTCTTCGTGTGGTTAAATCGGATCAGCTTTATTTAACAATATAAAGAATCATACGTTTATTGTAACCGGTGGTGACAAAAAAATAAAATAAAAAAAATACAACCTAACCTAATGAATCCATTCTAACCAGACTACCAATTGTCGAGCACGGGCCGTCAGCAACCACGTGACACGGAAAAGACAACAATAGATGCCAACTACAAATGTCTGATATATATGTATATAGAAAGTGCTGCAGGCAACCCAATTCAATCGATCTATTTTTATTGACTTGAATTTATTATTTAATATTACCATTTCTTTTTTGGTGTTTTATTTCGAAATGAACAAGCCCTATATTATTTTTTAATTTATTAATTATTCAAATATCAAAATATGAAATAAGTATTTACCTTCTTTTTATGTATACAATTAAAACAGAAATAAATAACTTGCAAATTAACTAGTCTTTACTGTACGAAATACAGTAGACAAAATGTTTTGATTACTAAAATGATTTTTTATTACGCACCAAGGAAAAAAAATATCCAACTGACCCGAAACTTAATAGGTACCCTAAAGAGATCTAAATATTGATAACTCTCAATGGGTGAACATAACTTAAGTAAAACGATACCGGACGTGTTTTTACGTGGGTAGTCTTATTAACATTGTTTATCGATTATTGTACCGAGAAGCAAAATTTTTTTTCATAACAATATTTGAAAGTTTATTTAAAATAACTATTTGGTCGTTCAATAAAATATTATTATTGATCCTGATCATTTGAAAAAAAAACACAAGTATTTATTTTAATTTATTACTTTGAAGTTTTCATAAATTAGTTGTATACATTAATTATAACAAATAATTCATAAATTATAGTTCTATAATACTTATATATTAAAAAAAAAATTTTGAAACACTGAAATAAAAAATAATTATAGTTTATATAAAAAATTTGTGTAACGAGATACTATTAATAATGGATAAATTATAATTTAAGTTATAGATATTTTCTATGGCTCTATGTAACTAATTTATTTATTTAGTAACATTTAAAATATTTAGAACTATAATAATAAAATTATTAACCAAGTATTATTATATTATAAGTATTATTACTTACTATGCTTATGGTTAACCTACATTCATCGTAGTTTTTGCTAGTCAATACAATTGTGTGAAAAATTTTAAGTTCACAGTTTAAAATATTTTACTTAACTATGAGAAATTATTATTGAACTAATTAAAACCGTTATTCACTAATACATTTAAATGTATCAAATTAAAATTAAAATAAATATATAAATGTAAATGTTTTAACTTATTAGGTATATGAGATATTTTTTAACTATCACATTATTATTATTAATATTAACACTATATATTATTCAAGACTTATATAATGTAAGAAAATTTAATACTCATACAAGTATTAAGATGAATTTACTCGTGGTATGAAAATGTATATAAGTTACATGCAAATTAAATTGGATTGAGTAAGTATAAAAATGGAATTGCCTGATAATAGTTAATTCCCATATCTGCCAATAGAAACATTTTAAGTAAGTTTAAAAATAAGATAATAATTGAATAATATTTACAATTAGCAGCATAACATTTGATATATATATATAATAGTAATTATTATAAAATCCGTTCAAAATGAGACTGTAGTTCAACGGTATTAAGAAAAAATAATAACTTTGTAAATTTGGTATTTTATTAATTTCAACGTGATAAAGATTTATTTAAAAATCAAATCTAAATATACACGAGAAAAAAATTAATTTTATTGTAGATTTAAAATTACTATATTTTCTTAAATGTAGATAGATATATTATTTAATTTGTAAAATTGTTTTTTAATATTATTTACCAACCAAGGCAATTTAACTTAAGTAAAAAACCATTATAAATACGGGTACATGAATGAAATTTAAACTAAATCAAAATATTTATAACTCCATTTTTCAAATGTTATAAAAAATAAACACTAAACAAAGTTAAAATAAATGTATCGGATAAAATACTGAACAACAATTGTTAATCATTACGCGAAATGCGTCTACTACTTGCATCATATTTTATAAGCTATAACAATATAATGGTCATTTACCCGTCTTTTTTGTCATCTTGGGCCAGCCTGTCTATCATTTGCACATCGATCATCTCGCATCAGCCCTTATCCACTCGGCATGTGCTCCGAACCATGGTCAGCTGCATGGACGTTTTCACACCCACGCGCGATTATCGATCACCGGCACGTTACACGCGAGATCACGTACACTTTCCACGGGAAATAGCCACAGTTTAAAAAGCACACACACACATACACAGCTTACGGGAAAAAAAAAAATATTAAAAAAATATTAAAAAACTGCATCCGTAAAATAACGATGTTGTGTACAAAACACGGGAAGGAGTGAAAACGGATGGGAGGTGCTGCAAAGGGGAAAAAACACAATAAACGAGAAAATATAATTTAATACACGAAGGAAGGGCCGCCGATGATGGGTAAACGGTTTCCGATAGAAAAATAAAACAGCAATAGCGATGTTTTTAGAAGATGAACACTTGTATATTTGATTATTTCGTGTCGGAGACTCGTGCGCACCGCGAACACGGTCTCGTAAAATAAAAAATTCAAATAAAAAAAAAAAAAAATTGCGATCGGTCAACACACAGACGCGCGACACCGAGTACTCACCAAAACACACTGACACCGTCGGCGAACCGGTGCCCGATGGACGTGGATGGATATGCGCGCATACACACGCGTGCGCTCACGTAAAACGAAAGCGCTACAAAACTGGTCTTTATCCCCGTGACGGCGACGACGAACAGTGAACGATTGCGTGCGTGCGCGTCCGCTCTGATTACGTTCCGTCCGTCCGTCCATGTGTGTGTATGTGTGTATGTGTGTGTGTGTGTGTGTGTGTGTATTTTATGCGTGTACTGCGGCAGAAAGCCCCTCCAGGCTCGCGACCAATGGGGGAACAACAATGATAATAATAATAACAACAACAACAATCGTGTGACGTGACCCACAATCGCTCTGCCGTCGTTTCGGGGATATGTCGGATGATCGACGGCTACGCCGAGGAGTCCTAAGTGTATGCGAGCAAACTTATTTTTCAAATAAAAAAATTTAAAAAAAAATTAGAAAAATATTCGCGGATCTAGAGAAACGGAAAATGGTATGATTGATTTCAGGCCACCCTCTGCGTCGGTCTATTACGGATTACCAGGGGGGGGGGGGTTGTCGAATACACGTTATAAACTGCAGCAGCGCCCGTGGAGAAGGTTGTTGAACCTCACCACGGATTACGTGTAGATGATAGAAAACATACGTAAACGTAAGTTTACGATTTTGTCTTTCATTTGTACTAAGCCACTCACGGCATATAATCACCACTCCCTGCGCAGTGCAATTTGTAGTCCATGTCCCCAGCACCCTCACCAAAGATATTCTAGAAAATTATTTCGCAGATATTTTGTTCATCATTCGTTTGATAATTATCAGAATTTGTTCGACAATAGTTTTTGTACAAACCAAAAACTATGAGAGAGGTTGGGGACACAATATATCGACAACCCCCACACTTGTCTTAATACTTTGGCCATCTCAATTTTATCTTTTACGATCGAATTAATTGCCATTTGTTTGAATTTGTTAGACAATTTTCAAAGTCTTCACTTTGCCCTCACTTCCATTTACAAGTAATACCATTTTAAATAATAATATAATGTTACTTACAATATGAGTATAAATTAAATTTAATCTTATTTTTCATTTTTTTCAAATCTTTCAGTTATTTATAAAAAAAAATATTAACTAAATATACCCTATTCGGACTATAGATTTAAATTATAAGTTTTATTATATTTAAATGCATAAAAAATCTCTACGTCAATATAGTATAATTAAAATAAGAATAGATACTGGTATTTAGTTAAATAACCATATAATTTTTCGAATTTATTTAATATTTATTTACGTTATATAAAGAATCTTGAAATTCTATTGAATAAACACTCTTTCGCCTAGATATTACCGAGTCAGTTATTTCATACAAACCCATTTACGGAAAATTCAGAAATCAGACAACGAATTTTAGTGACATTATTATCAAAACCCGTATTTTAAAACCCTAATTCATTAAGTTTTCAAGTTTTAGTCTTTCTTTCATAGTTCTAAATAATATAAAATAAAATTACAACATTTATAAAAAAATATAATTTTTGAGCAAAGTTAAACAATTTTAACAATTTAAAACAATTTAATTGAAATCAAATCCAAGTTTTACTCAAATTTTCATCTACCTAGGTTAGAAAAACTATTTTAACGTAAAATATAATCAAATTAATGTTTTAGTAGCAAATTTTATATTCTGTGATGGTAGTAAAATATATTATAAAATATCAAGTAGGTACTATAGTATAGTAAGTATATAAACACATTTTCGAATAAATATGAATATCCATTTATCTGTGATTAAAAAATGGTAGTATCATTATTTGAATTACATTTTTTGTACATTCATTTTTTCTTCTCTTTTATATAATTTTCTAATCTTCTCAAATAAATATAATTATACATTAATATTTTATTATTTGTTGTGTTATTCCATAGACAGTTCAGTGAATCATAATTATTTTAACTGTAATACAGATATAATATTTATTCATGTACATTTAACTTATAAGTTAACAATACTATTGCAACTGAATTTAATAAATCATTATAACACATTTTTTGGGTACAAAATAAATAAAAAATCATGGTTGAGTATTTTTTCCTGATTCAACATTTTGAACCCAAATTTTTACCTTACTATCTCATAGCGTACTTATGTACCTACCTATGAGATAGTAAGGTAAAATATATGTGAAGGTTTGGAATTAATAGAACAAAGTGGGAGGGGGCTGCGTGAATTATCCTCCACTCAATTAAAAAAGCCTATTACGGTGAAATTAAGAAGTTCTAAAAACTGGTAAGATTAAATTAATATTAATAAAAACAATTATTAAATACAATTAATATAAATGTCTATTAATTAAAAAAAATAATACCCAATGAAAAATTTAAAAAATAGTTAGTAAAAATGAAATTTTTAAAAACACCCGGAGTCAGGGATCGCAATTTTTTTTAAGTCTACTATATGGACTATATGGAAGGGGAGAAACTTCATAGACGCTGGTGGGCTACGTGAAGTTCCCCAATCGAATATTTTTTATGGCGCCCAAAGTAAGGAGTTACAAATTCAGAAAATTGTGTTACAAATAGTTACAAATGAGGTATAAAAGAATGGCGTTGGTCCGGAGTCGATGAGACAAATTCGGGGGGCTGTTCCCCCATCAGGAAAATGTTGATTTCGCCCAAAGTAAGGAGTTACAAATTCTGAAAACTGTGTTACAAATAGTTACAAATAAGTTATAAAAGAATGGCGTTGGTCCGGAGTCGTTCTGACAAAGTCGGGGGGCTACGTGAAGTTGGCCCCCCATCAAAAAAATGTCGATTGCGCCAAAAGTAAGGAGTTACAAATTCTGAAAATTGTGTTACAAATAGTTACAAATGAGTTACGAAATATTGGCATTGGTCCGGAGTAGATCAGACAATGTCGGAGGGCTAACTTCACGCACGTCCAGACTTAACTAAAAATATTAACAATAATGAAAACTGAGTCAGAATGTAAAAATTTATTATAAGAATAAAATAAACTTGGTAATTCAGACGTTGTACGTATATGTGTTTATACAATTATAACACATGATATATGTTTATAAAAATAAACATTACAAATGGCTAACGAAAATAATAATGTATGACGGTTGTGAAAATCCGTACCTCTATCAATTTCCCTTGCCCGTTCCAAGTACTATTAATAACATAACTGTCATAACTGATCAAAAATAACAAAAATCAACTAAACTATTAATAATTTGTGTCGATTTTGATATTTTTGTAAGGTAAACTAATTGATATTGAGAAACTGATTGAAAGTTTAAATTTTTTATTGTAAAACCATGTATTTAAATATTTTCTAAATATTTAGTTCATATTTTATTTAACTTAAAAACGAATGAATTTAAGATAAGTTTATGGAATTAGCTACAAAATGAACAAATAATGTTAATATTTTAAAAAATGATTTAAGAATCCTCAAAAGTTGGTCTTAATTTAATGTAAAAATTATGAAAATACTTAAGTGAAACTTAATAAGTTTTTGAATATTAAAATGTTAACAAAACTCGATAAAAATCTATAAAATCTGAAACTTTTTTGTAGTTGAAAATATATAAAATGCTCTTAGATATTATATTTTTTATTAAAAAAAAAAATATTCAACACTTCGACCTAGTAATTTTTTTTTTACAAATAACAGATGAGGGGTGATTTGGTATTAGGGTTTAACCCTATGATTTAATTGTGAAAAAAACATGTTTCAATTTCATTTGATTATGAACAACTCAAAAAAAATATGGCTCATCTAACTGGGTTCATCCCCATACCTGACACACCTTTGAGTCAATTTGTCATGCATTTATTTTTCATAAATCGGATAGGGGACTAGATACCTAACTTCATTGTTCTTCCTACTGTCAGTTATAAACAATAATGTAAAACATCCGGTAGAACATTCTTTTATTCATAATACTATAAGCATATTAAATAGTTTCAAACAAAACACTTAATTTATAAACGAGTTCAAAAAATAAGTTTTCCCCTGTAAAATAAATTTTTCAATAGCAATTTTATGACTATTATTGAATAATAAAACCCATACAAAGAAAAAATCTTTATTGAACAATTTTAAATTAGCAAAATGTGAAAGGTAAATTTTATGCTGATGGTACAATTGAACTAATTAAATATGTAAGTAATTGTATTAAAATAAATGTAATGCATATCAACGTAAGCAAAATTATAATTAATGTACAATTTAAACTGACATTTCAGCAAACTTGAATTTCCTTAAACAACAAAATATTAGCGCAATTTTTACAAATAAAAAGTAATAGTTGAAAACATAAAATGACACTAAAAATATATTTTCACTTACATTTATATTAACATCATAGTTTTGTTCTCCTACAGTAATTTTCATTCAAATTCCAAAATAATTTGTGTAGATTTTTTGAAATGGGATTATTAAACTCTACCCCACTTGTAATGAAAAAATATCGCAATCCATTCATATTCAGCCGTTGGTATTTTACACTTCATTTAACCCCCATTCATTTTTAAAATAAACATTTAGTTAACCGATGAGCCATATAGGTGTTAGGTGACAATTATTAACGTTATTATCAAAATCATTGATGTGTGTTAAAATACCCGTAAGGGATATATTATGAAAAGGTAGTCTAAAGGGATATAAAAAATTACACTGCGATAATGAAGTCCATATGCATACAAAATAACATGATAAATAACATTGAACTGAAAATCGAACATTTGCTCCGCGAACCGGAAGAACCCCTTGTTTCGGTTACAGCTATTGTTTTCTTTTACATAAAGGATGATCCCCTACAAAGAACACAAGAAATAAAAAGATGAGTCTTGTATAAAAAGCAATGAAAGTCAAAACTACGCCTATAACGAAAAAAAGTAAGTAAGTAGTATAAGTAGTAAAAATTGAAATTAGTTTCGGTTAAACTTCAATACATATATATCAAGACTGTAGTTTTCAAACTGCCATTAAATAAAAAGTATACTTTGATTAGCACAATTATTAATTTTAAACAATTTTACTATCATTTTTTACTGAAATATGTAAATGAAAACATAAAAATAGTTATTCTTATTATTTTAAATTCCTAGCAAGACTCTTTTTACATATTTTATTTATTTTTTATCGGCTACCAATATTATAAGTATTACAGTTTAACAACTACAACTATATGTAAATTAAAATAACGAAACAAGAGAAAAATAAAAAAAATGAACCAAGTACAGCCATTATGAGTAATCTAACGCATCTTCATTATTAGATGGATAAAAAGAGATGAAATTCCTATCTTGTCAGCCAATTTTAATATTTGATGATTTCATAACTGCCATCAAGGAAACTTTTGAAAATTTGTTTTAACAAAATAATTAAAACAGAGTAAAAAATAAAAAATTCATTTGAAGTATAAATGTTATGTATACATGAGTTAACCAAAATTGTGATGGTCCAACAATAATTCCATCAGTAAACAATTAATTAAAAATTTGTACATTTAAAATGTAGCTTTTATTCAGCTTCATTTTGGGTTCATCAGTTGTGATGTTCGCAATTCCATATATTAATACATATAATATTGGCCCTTGTTTAATAATAAGATATTTATCAACCAACTGATGAAAAATCGAACCATCAGATAAAAATTAATTAAAAATCGACCAAAAGAATCTATTTTCCGAATTGGACGAAAAATGTTCGTATACACAATCAACTAAGCCATATTTTCACATTTTTAGTGATTCAATCGATGAGAAATGTTTAAATGATAATCCAGATTATAATAAAGATACAATAGCCATATATATATACCTACGCTAATTTATTTTATGGACGTCAGAATGGCCTCTATTATTAAACATATTTATTCAATATATTTAGAAGCTATTTTTTTTTATCTTATTATCCAAACATATTTTCATAAACTTTTATATCTTATGAGTATATACGGTTTTGTACAAAAAACATAATTTCTGATAGTCATTTCCACTAGTCCAATATCTACTATTCATAATTTTCAAAAATCTTTATGAAGACTTTATATACACACTTTATAAGTCATAAAATATGTATACAGTATACACGTACAAATTATTTTGTATTAATCATAAAATTAGTAGAAATTATGAAAGAAGGAAATATTTAATAGTCATGAGTGTGGAGTTTTTGTTCTCACTTCCACTACACAGAATTCCACATCAAATTAGCCAATCACTCCAATCCACTAATTGCCATTCAAGGCAGTATTAACTTACCTAACGATTGTTATCCCCAACGCGTCGCGACGTTAAAAAAAATACTAGTGTAGTTTAATTGAATCACGACATTTAAATATTTAATATTAAACAATCGAGGGTTCTGTCACTGAACAGCTTTCCTCCTCAAAATTATTCGTGTCATGTAAATATTGTTCTTTGATAACCTAATATGCTTATTGTATAAATGCTACAAATTGTAAATATTCCTTGTTTTTTTAAATTAAAAAATTAAAAAATTCATATTTTATTTATTATGTTCAAATTTTAAAAATAAATGTTTTTAACTGAAAATGCTTGGAATTATTTTTTGAAGTTTGTCACTCTAACACGTAATGCTTTTTGAGCAAAACTTTATTTTTGGTGTTTTGTTTAAATACAAATGTTTATAATAGTAAGAAAAAAAACGCTATAACAATTTAATTATATAAGTTATAGTCTAATATTAAAACTCAAGAATGTTGAATCAAAATCTCTTAAATGTGTTTATAATAACTCATTTTAAATTTAAGAAATAAATTTATTTATTCTAGAATAAAATATACCTTAAAAATATTGTTTAAATTTAGTTAAATTGATATTTACGAATTATTTATTTCCAGAACATACACCAGACTCTTAAATAATATTGTAGGTGAGCTTTTAATATTAAATTTAATTAGTAAATAAATATATACATATTAGCGTATAAAACTATATTGTTTAATATTGTATTTGACACCTTTGAATCAAATTAAGTGTCAAAAAATATCCTGAAAAATATTAATACATTCTTAATAATGATGTGATTGAAAATATTATATTGTTATTATTAATTTCAAATTTCATTCATAACAATTAATCTTATAATAAAAAGCAGTCTATATCTTTATCCATACATTGAATATAATTTTTTTTTTTTTCAAACATTATGATCATAAAAACCAAAAATATAAACAGTTAAATAAAGGATACAAATTTATTTTTAAGTTAATCAAAGATAACAAATCCGGACAATCAATATGGCCTAAAAATAAATTAATGAAGAAATCTAGAAAATAAGAATATTCGTCGGTCATTGAGTGGTAAGAGATTTAGGTATTGTAATACATTATTATAAGAACCATGGGGGGGCCTGTATATATTAAATATAAAGGAAATAAAACGCAGAAAATTATTTTGGATAGATTCTAACGTAGATATTTGTTTTGAAGTATTATTTAACCAAATAAGAGGCCAGTATTCAAGTTGGGAATGAACAAGGGAGCAATAAAGAATTCTCAAGGGAATAGGATCTATGAATGAGCCATAAGTGTGCTTAATAAATCCCAAATTACGCATAGTTTTATTCTTTATCAATTCTGTGTGAGGTGAAAAGTTTAATTTAGAGTCAAAAATAACGCCCAAGTCCTTAAATTGAGATACAAGCTTAATGTTTGAATCGGAAATATTATAATCATAGTATATTGGATTTTTTTATTAGATAAAAACGCATAAATTTACATTTATTGACGTTCAAAAATAAGTGATTGCTATTACACCATGAAATTAAATTGTTAATGTCGGATTGTAAATTAATTGTATCTTGTTCAGTTTTAATTATTTTTATTAGTTTTGCATTATCAGCAAATAGAAGTATATTAGAATTCTTTATAACGTTAGGTTAGTAATTTATAAAAATATTTAATAGAAGTGTAGATAAGTGGTCTCCTTGACGAACGCCCGATGGAATTGGGAAACATCTAGATTTAAAATTGAAGTGTTTAACAATTTGGGAACGGTCTGAAAGAAATGATTGGAACCAATTAAGAAGAGGTCCAGAGAAACCAAATGATTGTAATTTATTAAAAAGAATTAAACGATTAACTTGATCAGTGGCGTAGCCAAGGGGGGGGGCTAAGGGGGCTATAGCCTTCCCCATGGGCCGTGTTTATATGTATAATGTATCTTGACTATTTAATAGAATCAATGCTTATTTTAATCAAAGGCTTATTGATGTTATGCCACTTGAAGGACTTATTCCGGCCAATTTAAATATGTATGACGATAAAAATATTATAAAAGCTGCTAAAATAAATGTCCAAGAACTTCATGATGATACCTCATCTACAATCAGAGCTGACCTGTTCATATGGGGGCAACAATGGAGTCAAAATACTATTCCAAAACCGAATTTTGCTCTTGATTCACTCTTTCATCACACCAATCTTCGACCTAACATTAAAATACTTTTACAATTATTCGCCACGTTACCAGTCACCTCTTTCACTCCGGAAAAAACGTTTTTTGCACTTAATCGCTTAAAAAATTATTAAAAAAGCACCATGTCGGAAAACAGAATGAATGGGTTAGCTATGGCTAATATAAATAAAAAAGAGCAATTCGATGAAAGTGAAATAATAACTGTCAGCTGTCAGAATGGAGCAA